>NC_142468.1:97103257-97406287 GCF_049115385.1 Moschus berezovskii
CAGCTTGGTGCACACCTCCCCACCCCCCCCATGGATTGCCACATGCCTGGGCCCCCAGGGCCCCCATCCCAGTGTTGCAAGATCCCGGTTGGGGTTGTGGGGGTGGAAAGGGGCCTCTTCACCTCCACCCCCTACCCTACCCTGCCCCAAGCCAGTGAAGGGACTATGGGATGGAGGGGGCCACATAGGAGATGCTGAGGCAACAGTAGCCAGGGCCTGTGCACTCCTCCGGGACAGTCACTTCCTGTCACCACCAGCGGGCAGATCTTTCCTTTCAGGACTCAGCCGGGGCTGGTCCCAATGGGAAGGATCCAATCTAGATAGGACTCCAGGCTGGCCTGTTAGCTGCCCCCATAAGCAGACCTGGCTTGGGCCCAGAAAAGCACCAATGAGAAGTTTACTGAGGAGGCCCATCAGAAACTCCCTGAGGCTACCCCATGGGGAAATGATGGGTATTTTCAGAAGAAAATGGCTGCACCTGGCCATCAGTTCTGACTTCATGGAGCAGCAGAAGAGTTCTAGGACTTGGGAGAAGGAAGGCTTCCTACTAGGGAGAGACACCCATGCAGAGCTGGAACCTCCCCTTCTCTTTCAGAAACCCAGATCTGAGTTAGGTAGAGGCAAGCCATACATAGCATGGATCCCCAACACCCCCCAAGCCAAGCTTCACCCTGAAGCCCCAAACTGTCCAAAACCCGATTGTTCCCCACACCTAGCACTGTCACCCCTGGCCAGACCATCCAGCCCTGCTGCAATCGGGACGGTTTGCAAAACGCCTGTAGCTCCCGCTTTGTCACCATCTGAGGTTAGGACTGCGCTTGGGAGATAAGCCCAGGCCCCACCCGCCGTCCCGAGTGAGACTGCTGGCCTGCTGCAATCGGGACGGTTTGCAAAACCCCTGCTGGCTCCAGCTCTGTCACCATCTGAGGTTAGGGCTGCGCCCCAAGATAAAGTTTAGTCCCACCCACTGGCTCTGCCTTCAAACCTTACAGGCAGCAGGGCCAAGAGACTGAGCTCCAGGGAAGCCTACTCAGGGTCTGGAAGCCTTAACCAGACCCAGCATGAGGACCCCTTCTGCCTGTCCTCTCCCGCCTCTTCTCCCCTTCATCCCCAGCCTCACTTTTGCACCCTGTCCTCATCGTCATCCTTTCCCCTCACTCTCCATCTCCCTTCCCAGCTCCCTTCTTTCTCATCACTCTCATTCATTCATTTGCTCAAACAATACTTAGAACCCTCTGGGCATTTTGCTTGTTTTAGGAGCTATAGGATAAGCAAGGACAGTCCCTGCTCTTGTGGGGTTTACAGATTCACAAAAGGGACAGACAGACATACCCCCACCAATAAATAGATGGTTCTAAGTTGCAGGCAGTGCTATGGGACAGAAATAAAGTGTGATTGTGACAGATGCTTATAAGAGAATCTGATTTAAAAGTGAGGGTCAGAAAGGCTTTTGGAGGAAGTAACATGTAAGCAGAGATTCCTACTCAAAGGTGAGTAGGAATCACTGTGGCAAAAACTGAGGGCTCCCAACAGAGGCAGGAGCTCCCCAAGCAGGACCTTCCCACTCATTGACAGAGGCTGGGGTTGGAAACAGACTAGACTGAGGGGGAGAGGTGAGGTCAGAGAAGAGCTGAGGCCAGATCTCGCTCTAAGGGGATGCAGAGCATCACGGGGAGGAACCATCTTCCAAAGGAAGAAGACATTTCCTCTCTCCTAAGGTGAAAGAGGAGAAACACAGCAGCAGACACAGACCCAAACAGGTCTGGAGTCCGCCGAGGTCGTTCCCCTCTCAGCGCTTCTGTTTTCACTATGAAAGAAGAGGTGATTGCAAGTGACTTAGTAGGAAGCTTCAAGGAAGAGGCTTGAAGGTGTAAAATCCCAGTTGCTGACAGTGGAAGCAGGAGCTGAGATCTCTGATCTTGGGAGTGGCCGGTTGAAGTCAATGATGACAAATTTAGGTGACAACAATCTGTCCTCTGGAGGGACTTCCTTCAGGGGTCCTTACCTACTTGGGAGCAAGTGTGGACAAGAAAGATGTCGGGGCTCACCCAGGGAGGCAGGATGGATGGGACACACAGGGAAGGGGAGGGATTTTGTTTTGAATCTGGAACCTAAGGTGGATAAGAAGAGGTGAAGAGACAAGAAGGGCCATGGTTCTTCAGTGAGCTTTAGAACAGCGGCAGTAACCCGGCTTGAGCAAACAAACCATAAGGAAAGGAGATCATATCAGACAGTGGGATGTTTGATTCAGTTATTTCATAGGTACTGCAGTTTCTAGTGATAAGGCCTGGGTCTGACCCTGGGTGGGAGTGGGGAGGGCTTGCTAAGGTGGATGGAGAGGCATGTTAAGAGGAGTGGATGCAGGAACTGAGAGGTGACCGCACTGGACGGAGCACCAGATGGATGGCACCACCCAGGATGACTTCTGTGCTCAACCTCACTTTGTCTCCACAACCCAGGACCCACATCCCACAACCTACCATTCACCTCCACCCTCCATCAGTGTCCCCTTCCCATCTAGTCCCCACCTTCATGCCCTCTTTCTCATGTCCAGCCTCATCCTCTCCAGCTCCATCCTGTCTCATGCCTTCATCCTCTCCTTTCCCCTTTCTCTCTCTGCACCCTGATCCTTCTCATCCTCTTCCTTTCAGCACTTTATTTCTCCTTCACACTGGGCACCTGAAAAGCTACTACATGGTGGATTAAAGCCTGTGCCCAGGAGCCTAAATAACACCTACCCATGTTGCCTCGGTTGTAAAAATGGGGTAATAATAACAGCTACCTCATAAGGTTGTCAAAAGGATTACCTGAGTCTAAAGTGCTTGGAACAATGTCTGGGCACAAAGGAAGTGTCGGTCACAGGATTGTTGCCCTCCTTCTCTCCTTGCCTCATTACACTTTCCTTCCTCCATCTTGGGCTTCCCCAATGGCTCAACCCAATGGCTCAGCAGGTAAAGAATCCACTTGCAATGCAGGAGACAACAGGAGACATGGGTTCGATTCCTGGGTCGAAGATCCCCTGGAAAAGGAAGTGGCAACCCACTCCAGTATTCTTGCCTGAAAAAATCCCATGGACAGAGGTGCCTGGCAGGCTATGTCCATGGGGTTACAAAGATTCGGACATGATTGAATAACCAAGCATGCACACACCCTCCATCTTTTCACCTCCATTATCCCTCCGTACCTACTTCATATGTCTTCTGAGATGCAGAGATGAATCAGCCTCAGCCCCTACCCACAGTCTGACAGGGAAACAAGCACAAAAAGAACTGTCAGGAGAATATAATAAGTACTACTTCAAAGATGCAAGGGGAAATGCCCTTGGAGAATAGAGGATATGCAGACGAACACTGCCTGGGGAGCCAAAGAAAAGTCTCAACAGGCAAATAAACCTCTCAGCTGGATCTTGAAAGATGAGGAAGGATTTGCCAGGCAAAGGCAGGAACGAAGTATTCCAGCCAAAGGAACATGACGTGTTTCCTGTGCAGCTTGTGTTAGAAGGTCTGAAGTTGCGCAAACTTGTAAGTTAGGATGAACCCCTTCCCTGAAGCGGGTACGCCCTATCCCGGGAAGGCCAGAAGGGGGCAGCAAAGCTTTAGGAGCTGTGGCAGCCGGAGCCCAGAAAACCTCCAGAGCTGCAGAGACCTCCAACCCTTCCACAAGCCCTGACCCTGAGGATTTTACGCAGACTGGGCCAGCCAGGCCAGGGGAAAAAAAACAAGCAAACAAGATTTCTGACACTAAAGACTAGGTGTGTCTCAGAAGAAGAACTGAAGTCCTCTAAATAAGCCCTCTAACACATGTTGAACATCTTTGAACATCTTCTATTAATGTTTTTTCAGAGTTTATTTTTCCTCTGGGCAGGCCTATAAGCAGCTTCTATGAAGCCTCACAAAGCTAACACAACAGCCTCTCATAGGAGATGTTAGTCAACCTACATGTGCTTAAATGACAAGCACCATGTGCTCTATGCAGGTGGAGGAGATGCCTAAGTCTTTCAGCTGAGAGTTCACCCTGTACTGACCTGGGAGCTAGTGGAGTGCAGGAGCCTTGTGTGTCCAACTCCAATGAAACAGGCAGGCATCTATGAAGCAAAAAATGCCCCTCCCCCAACCCCACATACACCATTATAGTAATCCCAATTTTTTGTTTCTGAGAAGGTTTCAAGGTTGTCCACTCAGAATGATAGGAGCTTAGGCTGAGATCAAGGAGGGTTAGGAGAGTGTTAGGAAGTAGGCTCCTCTTTGGAAAGGTCAGTTGAGGCCTCAGGAATTAACACTGCCCCACTCCAACTCTGCTTGTGGCACCCCAGGGAGGAAGGGTGGGGGCTGCTCCTTGGCCCTTGTAGTTCACATTGGATCTCCTAGCAGGAATTACAGATTTAGTCAACAACACTCATATCTCTGAAAAAATAATTCGAGCTTGGTGGAGGGGATTTCAAGAGAGATGGTAAAGAGAAGAAAGCCAGGTGTAAGTGAGGAGGGAAGAAGGGAACGGAAGGCTAGATACAGAGCAGGCTATGGAGAGATGTTTGTGGATGTGGCTGCTGCCACTGCTCCTCCTGGGGATCTATTCCTCCTGGGGGCTTCTCCTTCTGGGGAGCTACTCCTCCTGGGGGGGGGAGCTACTCCTCTTGGCGGGGGGGGGGCTACTCCTCCTGGGGCCTGCTCGTCCTGGGAGTCTACTCCTCCTGAGGGGCTGCCTCAGGCAGGTGTCTACATGATGAGACACAGAAGTCTGAGCCTTCTTGGGCCTCCTTTCTCCCACCTTCCCCAAACCTGTTCATCCTCCCTCACCCTCCCTGGTCCCCAGGATCCTCAACCCCTCCAAACCCAAACCTGCTATGTTGGAGATCCTGTATCAGAGGGAGCTTGGAATCCTGAAGGAGATGAGGTGAGAGGGGAATCTTGAGCCCTGGCAGCAAGACAGAGGCTGGAGAGAGAGAGCTGAAGAGCGTAGAAGACTGAAGGGGCAAAGAAGGCTATGGCAGGGAGACCACACAGAAAAGGAATGGGATGTCTAGCATGTGGAGGTAAAACCGCCGCTCTTGTTAAGTCCCTCTAAGGCAAGGACCCCTGCTTCTGAATCCAAACCCTGAACAATACTGCCATGCTGTCTGGGGAGATCCAGACACCCCAAAGTACCACAGTTAAGTTCATGTGATTGAGAGCGTATATAGTACTGCTTCAGGAACACCCAGAAATGTCTCCAGTTCACCTACAGCTGTTCATTCTTATCAGGTGCAGCCTCTTGAAACCAGGATATGAAGGAGAGAGTTGCTTGGAGCTGAAGGTGAGAATGATTTCTCGGATTTGGGGAACTGAAGACCTCTAGCCTATCTAGCGGAGAAGGCAATGGCAACCCACTCCAGTACTCTCACATGGAAAATCCCATGGACAGAGGGGCCTGGTAGGCTGCAGTCCATGGGGTCGTGAAGAGTTGGACATGACTGAGCTACCTCACTTTCACTTTTCACCTTCAAGCATTGGAGAAGGAAATGGCAACCCACTCCATTGTTCTTGCCTGGAGAATCCCAGGGACGGCGAAGCCTGGTGGGCTGCCATCTTTGGGGTCACACAGAGTCGGACACAACTGAAGCGACTTACCAGCAGCAGCAGGAGCCTATCTAGACCTCTCCACCACCACCAGCATCAGAATTACTTAATGCAGTTCCTACCAGGACAGATTCCTGAGCCCCTCTCCTCTGGCAATTTATCAAATCAGAGACTGGTGGGAGTGTGGGGAAGACTCCCTATTCTAACCATCTGCCTAGACGATGTTCAGTTCATCAGACTAGAGACTGAACTGCTCCACCTCTGGCTCCTATCCTGGTACCCAGTTTCCTGTCATCCTCTCCCAGCCCAACCGCTAAGCTAGCTGTAACATTTCATTCCCTACCATACCCCTGACATCCATCTCCATGGTTATGCCTTGTGGTCAGGGCAAGAACCCCACTACTGACCTATCCAGAAAGGGGGGGCCAGGGACCCAAACTGATTTCTCCTGTATGTGTGGGTTGCCCACACTTCCAAGCGTCACCAAGAGGGGAGGATCAAATCAAATCCCTTTTCTTGGCTCTGCATCTCAATCTTAGATGTCATGGGAAAGAAAGGGAGCATACAAGCCATTTTCATTAAATTGTGCTTATTTGGAGGAATTCCCTGGTGGTTCAGTGGTTAGACCTCTGTGCTTTCACTGCTGAGGGCCTGGGTTCAATCCCTGGTGGCAGAACTAAAATCCCACAAGCTGCATGGTACAGCCAAAAAAAAAATCATGGTTATTTGGGGTAACTTGAGGGCATGCTGATGAAGTTTGGATGGAGACTGAAACCCCCACACACACCATCCCTTAGCACCACCTCTGCCAAGTTTCCTAGGTCTCCATTTTCAGGGACACTTCTGCATTACCCTAGTCCCCTCCTTTCTGCCCCCACCTGACCTGGCCCATGAATATTCATCTATTGTAGCCCCCACTGCCTGCTGCCAGCTGGACTAATAAGACAGGCCCCTTGCTGCTACCACTGTCTACTGCACCCTGCATTTCCCAGCCTCAGCCACAGTGTCATGTTCATGGTGACTGCTGCATGATGAATAGGAAGAAGCAGACAGGCTGAGGGAGGGGGCTCAGGTCACTCAGCTTCCCATGAAGTGGAAGGACCTCCTCAGGGTGGAACAGAAGGTGCCTCAAGCTCTGAGAAGAGCCGATTGGGCAGAAGGGTGAGAGTGTGGGTCCATCCTGCTGCGGTCTCTTCACTTTGCAGTCATGTGTCCTCAGGCCACACTCCATGAACTGCTCCATGCCCTGGGTTTCTCTGGATGGTTCCTTGAGACATGGAGGGAGGGACTGTCTGAATGAGGGCAAGTTCCCCCCACACGTCAGCCAGAGGGAATCACTGATATCTCACCAACCCCTTCCTTCCAACTCTCCCTTACCCTTCTGAAGTTTCCCTCTCGTGTACCATCTCTCCTTTCAGTCTTAGAGAGAACTGTTCTACAAAGCAAGGGACAGGGCGAGATGAGTGGGGACAGCTGCTTTCCACTACAGCCTGGCCAAGCACTTGGAACTGCAGGAGGCTCACTGGGTGCTTCCTTGGAAGAAGCTGTGAGAATGAGAACAGCTTAGGGTCATGGAAGGAAGAGGAAGCAGTCAAGTGCTACCTCCTCCCATGGGGCCCTTTGTCTTCACACTGGGAGGTCCAACTACTCCAGGACTGTAAATGACTGCTACCTATGACAGTGCCCAATGTCCTAGGCTTGACCCAACCACTTGCTGCCTTCAAAGACTCAGGCTGAGGCTTCCCTGGTGGTCCAGTGGTTAAGAATCCACCTTCCAATGCCAGAGACGCTGTTTTGAACCCTAGGACAGGAAGATCCCATGTGGCACAGAGCAACTAAGCCAGTGCTCCACAGCTACTGAACCAAAACTCTATAGAGACTGCGAGCCACAGCTACTGAAGCCAGTGCGCCTAGAGCCCGCGCTCCGAAAGAAGAGAAGCCACCATAGTGAGAAGCCTGAGCGCAACTGGAGAGTAGCTCCCACTTGCTGCTAGAGAAAGCGTGCAGCAACGAAGACCTACTACAGCCAAAAGGTTAAATCAGTAAATCTTTGGGAAAAAAAAGACTGGGGCTGGGACCAGGTCAACCACAGCACTGCAGAGGTGCTGCTGTGGAGCTGGGTGAGAAATAAGGGAGAATGGCAGAGGGCACTCATGATTTAAGTCAGCTTGGGCCAAGTGGAGAGGTTGGAGGGGGTTATCTGCTGCTAAAGTGGAATGGAAACTGTAAGCACGGGGGATTCATTTGTTCTGAGGCTTCTTTGTCTTCCTATGTCTCAGGGCCTGGCCTGGAATTCGGCCCTGTGACCACCTGTGGGAATGACGCCTCAGGCTTCTTCTGTGAGTGTGCCGCGGGGCTAAGGGACTGCACAATTGTCCATCATCCTAGTGTCCCTCTATAATCCCCCTCACACAGCAGACTGGGCTGCCACTACCTGCACCTGGATAAATGGAGCTGCTCCCCAGACCCTGTGCAAGGGGAATCAAACAGAGTTGGCCTGGAGAGAAGTCTCCTTCTGAGGCCTCTGGACAAACACTATTCTACCCTCTGCCCTGCCCTTCAGAGTGAATGCTGAAAGGAGGGAAATGGATTCCCACCTGGGGCGGAGAATCCCCATGGGGAGATCTACCATCCTTAGAGTCGGTGCTTCCTTGCCAACTTCACTTCACAGCTGCTCCCCGGGGACGAGACCAGTCATCCCTCTCAGATGCCACATGTCAAGGAAGCAGAGCTCACTGGGTGCTGTTTTTAAATCAATGCATAGAGAGGGCAGTGTACAAAGTGCAGGTGGAGGGATCATCCTGGGCCCCATGCCTTCCAGGAAAGGCTATTCAGAGGAGTATCAGAAGTGGACCAGCTGCAGACACTGGGAAAAAGTTTGGAAGAGCTCTTATGGTAGTACCACACAGCATGTTTTTATGTACATCTTTTTTATCATTGGAGTATAGTTGTTTTACAATACTATTTTAGTTTCAGGTATACATAGAGCAACATTGAAAACATAGTGCATCAATATTTTTATAGATTATACTCCATTTAGTTACTATACAATTTTGGCTCTATACATTGTGTCGTACTAAATATCGCTGTAGCTTATGTACTGATGTTCATTCATTTTTTACCAAGTGCCCTACTGAGCCCATGACTCTGATTGAGAATGAACATTTTCCTTAGGAGGGCTTGAGTAGGTAACTGAGGCTGTAACTATGCCCTGCTACATACTTCCTTGCAGATACCTGGCTACTATAATCTTCTGTCCCTCGTGTTGGTTGTTAGACTAATGAAGTTACCAATGCTATTACTTACAAACCTGTAAGTCTTTCAATCCAAGACCTGTTATTCCAGCTGTCGTTAGGATTAGTTGGGAATCCAGGAGACTCCCTGAGGAAGTAAGAGTGAGAAACACTGACAGGAGCAATACTACAGGCTCTAGTGAGCAGAGAAGGCACTGGCAGGTAAAGAGATGCTTCTGGCTAAGGATTTATACAGGAGGCCAAGGAGAATGCTTAAGTCCTTTACTTCATAACCCTCCTCTGAAGACCTTCCTGTTCATCGCACACCTGTTTCATGAGATATACTCTTTCAGGGACTATACTTCCATTAAGAGATTCAAGTGTCCAGAAAAAAGAAAAAGAGACCAGTCCTTTCAGGGGCTATATCCACAGCCCCTTGATTACCACTAGTCTGGTGTTCACTGCACGTATGTGGAAATCTCCTGACTGCCAAGTTGGTATGCTGCCTAGGGCTCTGACCTTGACTCTCCAGAAGAAACCTCTTGAAGTATCATTATGAAGGAGCCACCCTTACCATAAAATACAGCAAGTAACAGCAAGTAAGGTAACATTCCAAGTCTTTCAAATTCCTGGAATCTAGGTATTTGAAATTGCATTGATTAAACACTCATTCATACATATACTGTCTTATGTACTGCTGTGCTGTCACTTCAGTCATGTCCCACTCTACAATCCTATGAACTGTAGCCCGCCAGGCTCCTCTGTCCATGGGATTCTCCAGGCAAGAATACAGGAGTGTGTTGCCATGCCCTCCTCCAAGGGAACATCCCAGCCCAAGAATCAAACCCATCTCCTGCATTTTCAGGCAGATTCTTTCCTGTTGAGCCACCAGTGATGACACAAAGTTGTATTTCTGAAAACAAGGATCCCTAACTAACATGGGGCCTATTACTATGGGACACCTCTCCCTTCAACAATAATGGAGTTTACCCATCTCTAGGACGTAGGGCTCCTAGTCCCTTTTTCTTCTTAATGGAATTTTTTTTTTTGCCTGTGCTGCCTAGTTTGTGGGATCTTAGTTCCCTGACCAGGGATCAAATGTGGGTCCCCTGCAGTGGAAACAGAGTCCTAACAACTGGAGCACCAGGTTGTCAACACGTTCTTAGGCATGACCAATGCACCCTGCCTAAACACCATTGTCCAGCTCTTCCCCTAAGTCACTTCCCTTGCTGCCAAGTTCTCCTTCCAACAATGTAAGTTCCTGGCAGTATTGGATCTTGGTCTCATTCATTTCAGGTTCTGTATACCCTTTTACTGATTTCCTGTTCAGCTTACCATTTAGGAGATCTAGATATTAAAATAAAGGTAGGAAAAAAGAAAATAGCTGGGTGAGAGAGGGTCTGAATGAGTTCTGAGTGAGGGAAGGTCTGAAAGTGTCGAGGGAGCAAAAGAAAAGAAACACAAATAGGAGTAACTTCGAAAAAATAGAAATAAAAATAAAACAAAGGTAAGACCTTCCACCACCTAGGCATTATTCCAGGCCACGTTATCACCTCTACATTCCTAGGTTTTTGGTTATTCGGACCATAATTCTTTTATGACCCATCAAGGTCAGTCCGTGGGATTCTGCCCAATGTTGTTTTTCCTGTGGATGCACTGGGAACCACGGCCTATCAGAAAGAAGCTACTCTTCAGGTGGGGCCTCCTGCCCTTTTATCATTTACCAGAGCCCCAGTGCACAACAGGGGGCCCAGTGGAGGGATCAGAAGGTGCGATGATACCTGGAGCATGACAAGGGTTACAGCAGAGGTGATTTCTTAAGAGACACTGGATGGAAAGTTGATCTAATGTCTATACTTACGTTCCACTTTTCTCAGAATGCCTGTTTCTCTGTATAACAACATTACACTAGCCTTGCAATGAAAAAAAAAGGTAGAGACTTATGGTTCTGAAAATTCGTTCTTTATTTTGATATAAAAAAATAAATCCTTCAGCCTATAAAGAATGTTACTTGTTTTCATATTGTTGTAAAGCAATCTTATAAGATAGGAACATCTGCTACCAGTTCAAAAGATGCCACATATACTTCAGAAAAAACGTCACTGCTATTTGGATTCAAACAAACATCAGGGTGAAGGAACAAACATCTCTGTCTCCTGATTTTTCCATAATTTTACTAAATCATCAAGAGGAAAGCTAGTAGTGGGGATGTTACAAAATTATGCCAGAATTTGGTAATGATAGTGAGACCGGCCATTCAAATCCAGCTAGGTCATGACCTTGTACAAATGCTCTACCTGATACCCTACAAGCTGGGCTGATTTGAGTAATAATGTAGAGATTCAGTTACAGTTGCAAAGGAAGTCTTTAAATTCTTGAAGTAGGCTAGGAAGCAGGCTGCTGATCTGGATTTGCTCAGATGGAAAACACTTACAGCAGGAGTCCAGTTGACAGGCTGTTGAAATCACCAGGCCTGTACTTGTCAGGTAGTTTCAGTCAGCTGATCGGGACACCTTCTTCAGATCTCTGAGTGATCCATTTGAAGTTCTCACTGTAAAGCTGTGGCCATGGCTGCATTAGCTCTGCCTATCTTCTTTGATTTTTTTTTTTCTTTAATTTTTAATGTCATTCTTTACCAGCTGTAGCAGCCACAGCTTGATAAAACTTTGCCACAAAGTCTGGCTCACTGACCTCCAGCTGCCTGACAAATTCATTGCGTTCCTGCTCAGCCCAACCTCGAAACCACTGATCCCAAAGACGTAACTGGCACTCAAAGATACAAGGTGGTCGGTTTGCTCCAGACACACTAAGCTGCTCCAGACTTTCCAGCAATGGCTGTAATTTTCCTGGTACTGCCTTAGCTACCAGGTCCTGAAGGAAACGTTCACGCTGAGGACCTGACCAGCTGGCAAACCAGTGAAGAATACACTTCATCTCCTGGGAAGTGATGTAAGACATTGGGGGAGGAGAAGAGTTAGAAATATTGTCTGGTACTGGGGGTAAGGGAGAAGGGGATAGCGGCACTGAAGAGGAAGATGATTCCAGTGGCATCCTGAAACATAAAAGCATGGTTATGTACTCTCCAGATAGAGCAACGAAAATAAAGCTTCCCAACAACATGGAATCTTACCACACTCAACCAGCTTCTATTACTTTTCACCAATTTGGTTTACAGAAAAACAGGGTCCTTTGTTCATTATCCAACTACCTTAGAGAAAGCACCCAAGAATAACTTCATTTCATATCTGCCAACTTTCATTACCCTCCCCAACCACTGCCTCCCTCCAATACTTCTACAAAGAATCTAAAAATAACCAAAGCATCCCTTGTTCATTCTTTCCCACCTTCTATGTTTCAGGTTGAGTAAAGAAAAAAACCAATGATTAATACTGGTCCAATACACTTTCCCTAAAATGAAAAAAAGGTACACATTTTTTAATTTACCAAGAAGCTGGTCAGGACCCAGATGCTAATCATTCCTGAGCTATTAACAGTAGGTTTAAAAAAAATAAAAAATCTTATACAGTGAAAGAGCCTTCTCTGCAATGTGCATGTAGCCTCTGAAATAACAACTTTATAACTGTATTATTTTCTTATATTTCCTGTAAAGCATCAGGAAAAATTGAAGAGCAGGGTTAGTGAGGGTGTCTTGTCCAAAATGATATAACAGAGTAAGAAAAACAGGAGAAACAGCCAATTGTTTTTTAAGGATTGAGAAAACGATCTAGTTGGTTTGCTGGCTTAGGGACCTAACAAGTGTTATACTGCTGTGACAATTCAAGTGTGAACACTTTTCCTTCGTGTTTAATAGAATACCTATTGATGACCGGCCTTAGCATCACTAATGCAACTGGGAGGTCAACCAGCTTGAACAGTTCTCAAATCCCACAGTTTGAGTCTCAATGAAAACAAACTACTTGTTTACGACATATTTTACTGTTTGTGTTTCTTCTGCTCTAAGCTGGAGCGTTTCTACTGACAAAGGAACCCAGAAGCAATTAACATCAGTTCACTACCAAAACAGCTCAAGAAGGTTGCTTTTTCACAGTGGCCCTACAAGAAGCAATTCCTCCTAAACTAATTTTATTTTCTTATTCAGAGAAAGGGAGAACTTTTCCCGAGTCTTGCGACACAGCTTCCATGGCAACTTCAGGTTCAACGATCAAGAACTGGTTCGTAGGCCAGGTCTAAAGACACAATGCTGCCACCTTCCACTTTGGAGGCCACGGAACCTGGCATACCGAGGTCCCAAAGAGCAACGTAGCCCTAGATGGGAGTGGCGGAGGTTCGGAAGATGGGAGGCGGTAGCTGTATCCGTAGGAGAGTTGGAGGCTTGCCACACTAAGGGTAGCACGCAAACACTGAGTCTGACCCGGCCCAAGGAGGGAGGTACTTCTACCCCGCTTACCTCCCCTTTTCTCTCACAGGGCACCCAGAGACCGTCACAACAGGGTTCAGACTCCAACTATCGCGGCCGCTTCCATGTTTCCTGAAAACCCTAAGAAGGGCCAACCCGGCAGCCCACGCACTTCCGGTCCCGGACCCGCCCCAAACACCCAAGCTCCTCAGCGCCTCCGCCTTAGGGCCGGAGACAGCCGAATAGTTCCGATTACGGTTAGGCCAGAGTCGACAGCTTCCGAACGGATTCGATTCAAAACCTCGGTAAGCCGAAGAGAGCCGAGCTCTGAAAGCAAGATGCGGGAGGGGGGAGCGGCTGGGAGGATGGAAAGAACCAATTGGTGCCGATGTGCAGACGGAAACACCCGAGCACTTCCGGAGGAAACCGGGGAGTTCTGAGTGGTAATCGAGGGGTTGACTATGGCAGTGGGCGGGGCCAACTCGGTACGTTCGAAGGGCGTTGGCGGAAATTACCGAAGATGCCCGAAGCCGTCGGGACGGACCCGAGTACCTCACGCAAGATGGCGGAGCTGGAGGAGGTGACTCTGGACGGGAAGCCTCTTCAGGCGCTGCGGGTGACCGACCTGAAGGCCGCACTGGAGCAGCGAGGCCTAGCCAAGAGCGGGCAGAAGAGTGCCCTGGTCAAGCGGCTCAAAGGGGTGAGGAGACGGCGTTGCCGGGGTGTCGGAGGGAAGCGGACCCGGTAGAGCCGAGTCTCTGCCGCGGCGCAGGCGCAGTGTCCGGGCTCGGCGCGAGCGAGCTCAGGCCGCCAGCGCGAGCCTCCGGATCCGCGCGCACGGTGGTTGGCGAGGCTCGCGCTGGAGTAGAAATAGCGCCGGTTCCCGCCTTAACGGTAGCAGCGCGAGCCCAAAATGGGAGGGTGCGCGCTACTCTCCTGGAGTGTCTTAAGCTCCTTCCTCCTTCCCCCACCCCCTCCTTGTTTGTGTCTGTGGTTTCGGCGCATGCGCTGCAGAAGGAGTTAAATCCCACTACAACCACCGGCGTTGCTGGCCTGAGGGGGGCGAGTTGGGCTGGGTCGGAGTTAGGGGTATAGTTGGCCGGAGAGGTTGATGGGGTTATCGGTATCCGAATGAATAGAATTGGGGTAGGGCAAAAATGTCTGCTTGACTAGGTTAGGAGGTGAGATGAAGAGAAACCTTGATTTGAAGGGACTTGGTTAGGCAGAGGTGTATATTTTATAGGACATCCAGAAGCAATTTGGGTGGATAACAGTTTGGTGAATATTGATGAGAAAGGTGAGGTGGGCTAGTATGTATTGGAAATTTTGAATCTGCTTAAGTAGATTAGGGTGGGATTGCCAAGAGGCAGACGGATGAATTGTTGTGTTTATTTGGTGTAAATGGAGGGAAGGTGAGGATCTCTTGGTTTTAATTTGGCTTAGTTAGGATACGTGACCAGTAGTTTTGGGCTGGGTTGGCTCAAGGGTTAAGTTGGCAGACCGTTGCTTACACTGAAGCTGACAGTTTAGTGTGTGTGTGTGGATTGGATCAGAACATGATTTATAGAGTCTGTGGTCATTTTGTTCTGTAGCCTCCTCTTTGAAATTTTTATAAATTTAGTGAATCTAGTTGCCATTTTTGGAAACAAGTTCACTTGAGTAGATCTAATCCTGGGTAACTGATCAGATAATTCACTGAGGACAAAATCATGTTGGTTTCATGTATTTGAACGTGGTTTGAGTATTTGAAGTGAAGGGCGAGATTTAGAAGGAACACTAATCAGAAGTGCAGAAGACAATAGCGATTGTAGTACTGTCAGATTTTATTGCATAGCCAGATTTCCTCGATATGCCTGCATTTTACATCTGTACATTTGGTAGCAGTAACCATGGCTACCTTTTAGGGTCTTCTGAAGATGAATGAGAACAGTATTAGTAAAGGGCATTTAGGTCTTTGGAAAAGTACAGTTTAAGTGTGTGTGGTTAGTCATTGCATTTGATGAAGAGATTGGGGGAAGGGGTATTTTTTGTTTTTGTTTTTTCTGGTTTCTGACTTTTGCCCTTCTCTATACCAGGCTCTAATGCTAGAAAACTTACAAAAACACTCAACCCCGCATGCTGCATTCCAGCCCAATTCCCAGGTAAGAAAGAAGGTTCATTACCAGGGGTGGACTCTGAATGCACAGAGACATGGAAGGACGTGATATTGTGTTTGATGCTTGGTTTCTCACCAGTATTTTTCTAAGTTCCTTGGGTTGAAAATGTTTTCGTACTGGGACTATTGAATTCAAATAAAGAATTCAAGAATCAGAAGAGCTATAAGTTAATTTCTGATTCTTGAAATGGTGTGTGCAGAAAGATGTGGTTTCAGTTGATTAAGTGGAGTGCAAGGGTCTGAAGTCATTTATTTGACATTGATTTGAGAGAAGTAGTTGATGTCCTTGTAGATATGAAGTAGACAGTCACCACGGCATATAAATTTTCTAAGAAATCAGTGCTTTGGAGATCATCCACCATTATCAATGTTAATATTAACTATGCAGTCACTCCTAAGCATTGTTAATTGCTCTGTTTCTTAGGGCAAGAAACTTAACCTTCAGAGTCCTTGATTTCCTCAGTTTCCCTATATGTAAGTGAGAAAAGGTTGAACTAGATCGATAGTTTTGTAACTGCTGAGATTTTGTGGAGATGCTTTTGGAGGCTTCCTGTAGGAAATTTCTTTCCAAGTGAGCAGGAGTTCACATTCCCCTCCTAAGCTAGATTAGCATTGAGTTTCTGCATAAGATTTCTTTGAAAGAAACCATTCCCAGTTTTTTTTTTTAAGTGTTAGACTGTGTAGTCTCTTAAGATTCTTTTTAGCTTTACCATTTCCTCATTATAGTGTGTCACGCACTTAAAGGAAAAATCCACGTCTTTTGTTAGTGCAATGGTGTGCAGCTCCAGTACTAGATGAAATCCCAAGATACTGTGGAAAAACAAGAGAGCTTTCCTACTCCCTTGTTATTAGTTCATTAAGCCAAAAGTATCATAATCTAACTAGCTTACAGAGGTTTAGTTATTTTAGCAAACATAAGAAGCTGCATGTTAATCAGTTTACCATTCTTTTCCTTTTGCCCATTACATTTTTGTCTTTGAAGTTTTGCTTTTATTAACATTGGATTTTTGCAACAAATACTTATATTCTCTAATACTTGCAACCCACACTTGATTAATGTCCAATGACTACCAAGAGACTTATCTCTATTTTAGGTGAAAATAAACTTTTACCATCCTTAGGAAAGATGACTAATGACATAAAAAGTATTCAGGTTTTTTTCCTTTTCTGGAGTTCTAATAGGACTTGCTAAGCAAGAAGGTTCTTGAGAGGAGGACTTGTGAAGAAAAAGCTGAAGGGCTAAAGAGTGACATGGGAGTCCTGAATTTTAAATATTGTCACCAAAGATTTCTTCTCACCCAAAGAAGATGGAGTTAGAACTCTGTCTAAATGCTGAATGGACATCCCTTTTCTTAGTCTCTTGCTTTCAGGCTTTTTAAGTCTGATATTGAATTTTGGAGATGTTTAAATGTTTCCTGAACAGGTGGAGATTGGTCTTTTGTGTCAACTAAAGATGAATTAGTATGAACTAGTGTTTTTTCCCTTCAGTTTTTTATATTATTAAAAGGAAAAATTAGATATATGGTTTAGATTAACTAAAAAATAAGTTTAAAAGACATCGTTTTATAGGAGTTTATTTCTTTTTAAATTGTGCATCACTGGTTGGTTGGAAACTGAATATTTAAAATAAAGGATTATGTGTGCAGTTCCTCTTTTTGCCATCTTTTGTGAATCATAGGGCTATATATTTTGGTCCTCAACTTAGGAGTAGCTTAGAAAAGGGCCCTCCAGTATTATTTTTCTTGGGTCCAGATATAATCCTTTGCTGCATGGAATTTTCTACCTAGCCTTTTCCTGGTTTGCTTTTCTAGACTATCTTTTTCCATTTGTTCTACACAGATTGGTGAGGAAATGAGCCAGAACAGTTTCATAAAGCAGTATCTGGAAAAGCAGCAGGAGCTGCTTAGGCAGCGTTTGGAACGTGAAGCTCGAGAAGCTGCAGAACTTGAAGGTAAGTCTAGACTGTTGCTTCTCACATGGAGTCCTTCCTTCTTACTCCTGTCACCGAGTAGATGGGCCTATTTCACTTGGCAGTTTCAGGAATATAAGTCAGGCTGAAACTGCCACTTACTTGCTTTGATAGTTTATGGATCCATGTGAGTTACTCTTTCCGTTTTGTCAGGGAAGAAGACACTTAATTTGACTTAATCTTGTTAGAAGAGGATTCCTGCCAACAGGAAGAGTTATATGTAAATTAAGCTATCCTTTGACATATTAGACTGGAAAAACCAGGGAGTTTTTCTCTGTGTGCAGTGCTCTCTTTAGTATATGCTCTGTATCCATGACTTTGCCTGACCTCCTTCACTCCTCTACATATTCCCACATGCTGAGCCCTTCACTCCCTCCCTGCCCCGACCCAATCTGTACTTTGCAGAAGCTTCAGCTGAGTCGGAGGACGAGATGATCCATCCAGAGGGAGTGGCTTCCCTGCTGCCTCCTGACTTTCAGAGCAGCCTGGAGAGACCAGAGCTGGAGCTCAGCAGACATTCACCCAGTACGTATCTCCCTCCCCACTGCGCTGTTTTGACAATCTTGCGTAGTTGGTGGGGGGAGGTAGTTACACCTCCTTTCATGCTAAGCTTCCATTAAAGTCTCAGGGAAGTTCTGTGACAGTGTTATTTGACATATGTTTTTCATGGAAATTATGTCCTTTTTGAATTCTGCTTTCACCTCAATGTTGTGTTAATCTCTCAGTATTTTTTAAGGCAGTCTGATTTTTCTTCTCACCTGTATACCTCTCTAACTTCCTCTACTGTACCTCTGAATTTAGCAGCGGTCCCAACTCATTTTCATCTCTTCACCAGTTGTGTATATTCTGTGTCACACATCCAGTCATACTCCCAAATGGACATCTGCAGTTTATTAATTCATTCAGCAAGTTTTTACTGAGTGTCTATTATATGCTAGGCATGTGCTAGGCACCAGAAATATAGTAAAAAGACAAATCTCTGCTCTACTGAAGCATACAGTCTAGTGAGAAGATGGACATTAAACAAATTATTTCATAATTAACTAGAGTCATGCTGTGTGCTGGGAGGCAATGCAGAGTATTATGTGAGCATATTACAAGGAGTTAAAACCTAATGTGTGGAATTGGTTCGGGCAGGGTTAATTTTTTCACATTTTAGAAAGCATTAAGCACCCACTTTTGCATAGTATCTCAAACAAAAATCTGTCAATACAGTCTTTTAGAAACAACCTAAGTATACCTTTAGGAGAACATGTATATAAGACACGTGGATAGTAGGTAGATAAAGTAAGCCAGTGTGTAAACTAAGAAGTATTTTGAATAATTATTAATGTTAGTGGTCATGGGGAAGGTGATCATTCCATATTTTTAATATTTTTATAATGCATGTTGGTTATTAGTGTTCCTTCTCAAGTAAAAATAAGCCAAAAAATTATGTATTGAGTTCTGCTCTATACATGTCTCCATGCTGGAGTATGTGATGAGGGGTCAGCAATTTGTAGTCTGTTAGGGGGAGAGAAGACAATCACACACAAAGCTAACAATAGAAGATGGTGTGTGTTACGTAACACACGAGGAGTATAGGCATGTACACTGTCAGAATTCAAAAGACGAAAGATTCACCGAGGACTGGAAAGACTAGAGAGAGCTTTATTAAGGAGGTGTAGTACTTGAGCTGAACCTTAGAAATAGGTAGGATTTGAGTTGGCACAGAGAAGACAAGAGGGTATTTTTAGGAAGGAACAGAGCCACAGGGATAGGAATGAAAGTGATATTTCATTTTCAAGGTAGTGGAGGAACCATTGAAACTTCTTGATGGGAATATGATCTGATAAACTCTTTTGAAAAAGAGAGAACCTCTCTCTGGCCTAAATGTAATCTGAAGTGAAAATGAGGAATGTCCTGAAATAGATGTAGGTTTAACAAGCAAATGCAGATGTAGAGTGAAGAAGATGGCCAGTCTATTCAGTGCTTTGAGTTATCAGAAGGACTGTGCCTGGGGCTATAATTGATGAGGGGAAAGAGGGGGTAGGTGAAAGGAAAGAGGTGAAAATTGGAAATGAATGTAGTAAATCGTAGAGTGGTTTGGTGATCTTAGTTGCTAAGTTGCGTTTGACTCGTGTGACCCCATGGACTGTAGCCCGCCAAGCTCCTCCGTCCATGGGGTGCTCCAGGCAGGAATGCTGGACTGGGTTAAAATTGTCGGGCACAACTAACAATTGCTCTGTGTCTTCCTCAGTGTACTCTGTCATAAACTTTTCTACCTCTGATCTTGGCTAGAATATGAGCTTCATTACAGATATGGCATAAAATGTGGTAAGAGTCCTAAGTGGAGTGGTAGTTTTGGAGTTCTAGCAATGCTTGGTTGGATCAGTAGTAATGCCTGGAATTTACCCAGAAGTTAGGTCTGTTTCCGGTATACACTGTCAGTCTGCCATAGGCCAGTAAACTATTAGGATTCCAGTTTATTTGTTAGCTTTGGATGTTTGGGGTTCCTTGTTTCCTAACATTTTGATTAAGGCTCCTAGTAACATATGTTTTTAATCAACAGTGGCACCTGAGGATTTTTTTTTTTTTTGGATATTGTTTTTTAAGAGTATGAATTCCTGGTCGCTGCCCCAAGAATCTCAAGGAGTGTAAGTCTTGAGACTTTACATTGTTTAAAAGTCTCCAGGTAGTTCTGTTGATGAACTCAGTTTATGAATGACTAAGTGAAAGAATAGCTTTTCTGTGTTACAGTTAATCAAGATACTTGTCTTATACTCCAACAGCCTCCCATTAACATCCTGTAGACACAGCCCCAAATAGGAAGGAAGGATTGGTTTTTAAAGTCCTCCTTGGCTCTCCTTGACTTCTTACCTCTCCACCAGTTTCTTCAGATTTTTCTGCCCTCTATAATCATAGGTTGCCTGGATTCCCTTCTAGGTCATAACTGGTTTAATGGAAGTCCTTATTATCTTCAGTTAATTTTTTTAAAAAAGAGACCACACTCGGAAGATTAGGAAGAATACTAAAACATTAAAAAATGGGCAGTCAGAATAGGGATTGATTAACAAAGGTACGAATGACCCCAGGGGGTTTTAACCAGCCTTTGGCTTTCAAAGCATTTAGTCCTTATTCCTATTTCTTGTGTTAAATCTGGATGCTGAGATTCCACAGAAATGTTAGATGAGTTACTTATACAGCAAACATGAGTCAGATTTAGGTTTGGCATCCTCTTAATTTCTGCTGCTTATTCATACCCAAGGATACCGTTTGGCCAAAGGCTTTGCTGTGATCTCTGTAGCTACCTAACTTGGGTCCTGCAGATCCTACCAAGGGATTTGTTTTCCAGGATGAAGAAACTTCCCTCCTATCTGGCCCTTAAACTTTCTTCCCTTTAATACATTCTATACTGTCTTTGCTCTCCTGAAGACTTCTGGCTTTGGAATCTTAGAAATCTTACATTCAACCTGACTTACCTTTTAACTCCTGAAATACATTTACTAACCTGTTATCAGCATTGGTTCTGTCCTTTGCTAAAGGTGCTCAGTTCCTTCACATATTAGTAACATCAGGCTGAAGACACTCTTGTGGCCATGTGCACATAATAGATGGCACCTTTCGTAGAGTCTTGTCTGCCTCACATCAGTTCCTTACAAGGAGCTCAAAAAAATTCCTCATCTCTTTCCTATAGTTTCTGTTGCTTACTAGGTTCTTGTTTTCATGTCTGAACGTCCCCTCCAGCTGTCTTTTTTTTTTTTTTCCTGCAAAACAATGATGTCCAGAACTTTCTGAACAACTTTTCTGTTTTCCCCACATCTCTTTGATGACTTAGTAGGCAAATGCTTCTGGAGAAGGGATTGTCTAGAATCCTGTCACTGCAGTTTTACAATATCAAAATAACATTATGGTCTAATAGAATAGTATGTAGTTTATAATTGATGGAGATAAAGGCTATTTGCTTGTACATATTTAAGTTTAAAATCATAGCTTTAAAAACCTGTTTTATTTGACCTGTCATATTTATGGCTAACTGTATGGATACCTTTCTTCCCCTCCTTAAAAATCACATTTATTTATTCAGAGCATATATGTGCTTATAACGCTCACTTTTTAAGTTGAAATAAAACAGCAGAGAATGTTTCTTATATAGAATTTGAAGTGATAAAAGCAATTACTTGGGATGGCTAGACCTGTGAATTTTTCCTGTTTATAGTATTTGAGGTGTTTTGGAGAATCTCTTCAGTAGGTTTTTCCTCCAGAGTATAGTATTTTATTATTTTAAAAATGATTGTTTTATTACAAAAATAGCATGTATTCTTCAGAAAAATTTTTGAAAAACTGGAAGGAAACAGGTGCTTTTATTTTATTATTTTTTTGGCTGTGCTGTATGGCTTGTGGGATATTAGTTCCCTGACCAGGAATCAAACCTGGGCCCCAGCAGTGAAAATGCTGAGTCCTAACCACTGGACCACCAGGGAATTCCCTAGGGTTTTTTTTTTTAATGGAGTATAATTGAATAACAATGCTGTTAACGTTTCAGGTGTACAGTAGAATGAATTGGTTATACATATATCCACCCTCTGTTAGATTCTCTTCTCGTAGAAGTCCATTAAACAGGTTTTTAAATCACCATAAGTCCCACAATAGCAGCAACTGATATTTTGGTGTAGAATTTTCTTTTCTTTGTCTGTAGATAAGTTTAAGAAATATGCAATATTAAAATTTTTACCTTCCCTCCAATTTTTTTTTTTTTAAATTCTTGAGCATCTGGGTAGTGTTTTTGTTTTGTTTTAAGATTTATTTATTTATTTATTTTTGGAGCAGTTTTAGGTTCACAGCAAAATTGCTAGGTACAGAAATTTCTCATGTGCCCTCTACTCTTCCCACATATGTATAGCCTCTCTTATTATCAGCGTTGCACACCAGAGTGGTATACTTCTTACAATGTGTGAATATTCACTGACACATCATAATCACTGAAGTCTATAACTCGTTTTAGGGTTCACTTTTGATGTACTTTCTGTGGGTTTGGACAAATGTATAATGACATGTATCCATCATTAGAGTGTCATACCAGGGTATTTTCACTGCCCTAAAACTCTTCTATGCTCTCCCTGTTTATCCCTCCCTCTACCTTCTGCCTTTTTTTAAATTTCTTGTTAAACTACAATAAATCAGCTTCTTTCTCCTATGTATGCAAAAAAGTCTTTATTCTCTAACCTAGATATGAAATAGTATATATTCAGAGATCCTGTTAATCAAGAGATCATGAAATAAAGTTTTGTAAAGTATATGCAGTCTTCTAGTTCATTTTGTAAGTTTTTTTAGTTACAGAAGCCAAGATTAGTTCACTTTAGATTGCTGAAATAATAGAAATAAGAGAAAACTTCTCTCACACCATCTGCCATTATTTGCACTAGTTTAAATACTGTTAGTGTAGAACAGGTGTTTGTGCATCATTTAAACGTTTTGTACTGTATTGTACCTATCTGGAATGTAATTACCTTTAGGCTATTTTCTAAACTGGTTCTCATCAATATTTGCATTTCTACTCTGTGTAATATTTTAATACTGGTAGGAAACATAGAGATTTTCCAGCCCCTCCCTTCCATTTTCTGTCAAGACACTGAGACCCAAATTATTTAAGTGATTTACATGGAATGTAAGTGAACATTTTTTCCAGTTTTACATGAAGTTATTAATTAGAATGACCTACATTGGTGATTTGCAAGCTTTCTTTTAATAGTAGAACTTGTTTTTCTTTAAAATAATCTTACCTTGAGTTCCATATATAAAACATAATTGAGAGAAGGCCTGTTTTCAGAGCCCTGTACAGTTGGCTTGAAGAATTTTTTATGAACCTTAGGGCCCTGAAAATGATTTCTCTTAAGTAATCATGAGATTGTTGTTTTACAAACCAGTGTATTAATCATGAGGTTTTGGTCAAAACTACTGGCAATAGGCAGTCCAAATAAATCACACTGAACACAATGAAGTCTTCAAGCCCCTGGTAGTTATTTTACATTTGTTTGAATTACTTGTAATATGTGAATTGACTTTGAGAGAGTAAAACATTCCAGATGTGCATAGCAGGAATTGTCAACATGTTCTGACCTTTTAGGGCTTCATATGGTCTTTTCTTCCACATAGAGATTGGGGAAATTAATACAGATGTCTGTTGAGCAGCTCATATGCTTTGATTGATTGAATTTTAGAAAGCAATATTGTATGAATATTCGTGTTTTTAAGTCTGACTTTGTTTTCTTTCATTTGATAGGAAAAAGCGCCTCTATTTCTGAAGAGAAAGGTGAATCTGATGATGAGAAACCAAGGAAAGGAGAAAGACGATCATCCAGAGTCAGACAGGTAACTCTATTGTCTCTGAAAGCATCCTTCACTTCTTTGCGAAATGGTTTGGATATCTCCTCCTCCTCCTCTTTTTACTCAACTTACTTTCAGAGTTGATTTTTCTCTAGCTTTCTGTATAGTTATCTTCTTTGTTTAACATTTTTCTCATTTTGTGTTTCCTAATTTATATCTGTGTTGGCCTTCAGATTTCTAAATGAATATATAAAAATTAAAACTTCATTGTGAAAGTTAGCAGGCTGATCTGTATTTGTAAGGCAGCACATTATTAGAAAACAGACAATTCATTATTTAATTAAAACCTTAAAGCTGTATGATATGGTGTTTAGTGAACAGAATATAAAAGTATATGTGTGGTTAATTATGACCTTGGAAAAATAAATAATGGGGACAAATTAAATATAGCCAAAAAATCAAAATAATCACATTTACTGAAAATAGGTCAGGCCCATCTCCCCACACTTTCTAGATGTTTACTTATATTTATTTTAAAGCTTGAAATTAACGAATGAAGTACTAGCAGTTTGATTATTTGTTTTGATTCCCATGAAGTCCATATTAGTCACACATGTCTGTTGTCACATTTGTTCTCTGTGTTGCTGAAAGCATGTATCATTGAGTTTGTCCATCAAATGTGTATCTTGTGAGATACTTTTTCTCTTCTGTTGATAGTGAACAAATATACCTTGAACTGTTGAATATCTTTTCTTTTAGGCAAGAGCAGCTAAACTCTCTGAGTGTAGCCAGGCTGCAGAGGAGGAAGAGGATCAAGAAACACCTTCTAGAAATCTGAGGGTCAGAGCAGATCGAAATTTGAAAACAGAGGAGGAAGAAGAAGAGGAGGAGGAAGAGGAAGAAGAGGAGGAGGAGGAGGAGGAAGATGAGGAGGAGGGACAAAAATCTAGAGATGCACCAGTCCTGAAACAATTTAAGGAAGAGGGAGAAGAGATACCCAGAGTAAAAATGGAGGATGTGACAGATGAGAGACCCCAAACTATAAGATCCCAGGAACAGGAGGGGTTAGAGAGAGGAGGGAGAGTTACAAGGTCCCAGGAAGAGGCCCGAAGAAGTCATCTAGCCAGACATCAGCAGGAGAAAGAGATGAAAACAGCTTCACTTGAAGAAGAAGAAAGAGAAATAAAATCTTCAAAAGGCTTGGAGGAAAAATCCAAGTCTCCTTCCCCTCCTCGATTGACTGAAGATGTGGTGAAGGCCCCGGTTGTGCTACAGCCAGAACTAACTGCCAGTGAGGAGGAGACTCCCCCACCTTTACTTACCAAGGAAGCATCTTCACCACCTAATACACAGCTCCAGAGTGAAGAAGTAGAACCCATGGAAGGCCAAGCCCCTCCTGTCCTCATTCAGTTATCTCCTCCTAATACAGATGCTGAGGCCAGGGAGCTATTACTCTCTCAGCATACTGTGCAGTTGGTGGGAAGCTTGTCTCCTTTGTCAGGTCCTGCAGACACCAAAGTTGAATCTCCAGTAGAGAAAGTGCCAGAGGAGAGTGTCCTGCCTCTAGTTCAGAAAAGCACACAAGCTGAATCCTCAGCCCAGAAAGGTCTTGAAACTGAATCAGAAAAATCCACTCAACCACTCCCTGTAAAAATTGAGGAATTCACGCTGGCCAAAGGGATCACCGAGGAATCTTTGGAACAGAAAGAAGGCCAGAGGGCTTCTCATGCCCTTCTTCCAAGCCACAGATTGAAACAGTCAGCTGACTCCTCCTCTAGCCGATCCTCCTCCTCTTCATCCTCCAGTTCTAGATCAAGATCTCGCTCTCCTGACAGTTCAGGCTCTCAGTCTCACTCACCTCCCAGATCCAAGCAGAGAGATGCATCTGGGGCACGTGCTCATGCCAACCCTCGTGATAGATCCGAGGTGGGCTCCAGATCAACATCAGAGTCCAGGTCACGTTCCCGTTCTCGTTCCCGGTCAGCATCAAGCAACAGCAGAAAAGTAAGTGTGGGAGATGTTCTGTCTGTACTGCACTGTTTTCAACCCTTACAGAGCTTATGATTTCCAGCAGGAATAGAAAAAGATGCCTTTAGTCCCCAGTTCAGTGATTACTTTTCATTTTGTTGTATTGTTTTCAACTCACTGGTTCTTTTTCAGTTTGATTCCTGTTGATTGTAAAGAAAGGTCAATCTGTCTACCCATTTCCTCCACTAGGCTATGAACTTCTTGAGGGTATGGTCATATCTTTTTATGTGTATATCCCAGTTCCCAGCACCTGCTGCTGCTGCTAAGTCACTTCAGTCGTGTCCGACTCTGTGTGACCCCATAGATGGAAACCCACCAGGCTCCCCCTTCCCTGGGATTCTCCAGGCAAGAACACTGGAGTGGGTTGCCATTTCCTTCTCCAATGTGTGAAAGTGGAAAGTGAAAAGTGAAAGTGAAGTCTCTCAGTCGTGTCCCCGACCCTTAGCGACCTCACAGACTGCAGCCTACCAGGCTCCTCCATCCATGGGATTTTCTAGGCAAGAGTACTGGAGTGGCTTGCCATTGCCTTCTCCGTCCCAGCACCTAACTGGGAGTATAATTTTTGGATAATCTAGGAAAGAGGAAAATCACTAAGTCAATCCTAGGGATAAAAAGATCCGAAGTATTAAGTTGGAAAACTCAGTGATCTACTGAATACATACATACCAAATAAAATAATTTGGCTAATGTGTTTCATTTCTTTAGTCTCTGAGCCCTGGAGTCTCTAGGGACAGCAGCACCAGCTACACTGAAACCAAAGATCCCTCTTCTGGTCAGGAGGTTGCAGCTCCACCATTGCCACAACTGCAGGTCCTTGAGCCAAAGGAGAGGACTTCCACCCTATCCTCTGTCCAAGTGAGGCGTGTGAGCCAACCTGAGCCAGCTGAAAAGCATGTGACCCAGAGGTTACAGCCTGATCGGGTAGGGTATTATGCCCCCTCTCTAGAGGAAAACAGAGAATTAGGCATGATTTTCCCTTCTGTCTTAGCTATAAAACTGAAAATGCAGTCTGGATAAAGCTCAGTAGAAGTGTAGAAGGGGATGCCTGTTAGATTCTACTTTTATTTCCCAATTCCTGGTTAATGGAAGTTCTCCATGAGGCTGAGCAGCAGGGTTCTTGTGTTCAGCGCTCTTGGGATCAGTTCTTCTTTCTGCCCCAAAGGAACCCTCTTCTTAGTTCTCTCAAAGAAGAATTGTGATAACATGTTTGCTAGCATAGAAATTCTGTAAGCAGTATTCCATGCCACTTTTTAAAATTAAATAAATAATAGGGCCATGTCTGGAGCTGGTACCATATATGTCGTGCTTTGCCTTTTATCAGCTCCATGTTAAAGAAAAGGAATCAAGCAGACTTAAGTACGTTGGCTATGTTTGTTTTGCTGTGTTTGTCCTGACAGGGGAGCCCAAAGAAGTGTGAAGCTGAAGAGGCAGAGCCACCGGCTGCCACACAGCCCCAAACCTCAGAGACTCCGACGTCTCACCTACCAGAATCAGAAAGGATTCATCACACTGTGTAAGTGATACCTCTAAACTGGGATGTAATTCTCCCGGTTTGTAAGATAGTTCTTGGCTCCCTGGGGTTCTTTGGCTAAATCTTTGTTCCATTATAAAACACAAAGGCAGAGCTCTATCTGGACTAAGGCTGCTGCTGCTGCTGCTGCTAAGTCACTTCAGTCGTGTCCGACTCTGTGTGACCCCATAGACAGAAGCCCACCAGGCTCCCCCATCCCTGGGATTCTCCAGGCAAGAACACTGGAGTGGGTTCAGTTATACTATCTTGAGAGCTGCCACCAGAACTCTTAATGTAGTCTGGAAAGCAATGGTGAGAGTAAAAGGAAACCCATTTTCCGGGATCATCTGAACAAAACAGTCAATTCCTTTAAGGAGAAAGCAGGAATTGATTCAGGTATTTTAACTCACATTTGCCAGCTGCTTGTGAGCCTGGGAACACAGTTTAATAAAGGATGTTGAGGATCTAAAAAAAACAAAAAACCAGAAAGGTGCTGTGTTTAGTTTTTGTGTTTTCTCTGGTTATTAGCTACCATTTTATTAGCTACAGTCTATCCTAGTTACTTCTCACAGTATACAGTACAGCAAAATAAGAAGTCCATATCAAGTCAGAAGCTTATCTCTTCTGAGACCATTGGATTGATTTTACCATTTATGCAATTAATGTGATAATGTGATTTTTTTTATTCCTTATAAATCTAGCTTTAGAAAATACTCTCATCAAATTAAATTAGTAATTGAAAATTGTTATTCATTTGTTGAGTATATGTATTACAAATTAAGATGCCATTGAACCAAAGTTCTTGGCTTTGAAGTCTCATGAGAAATTACAGAGCATTGTGGAAATACGATTGCTTACCTTTTCAACGTCAGAAAATGTCCTGAGTAGACAGTTGGCCTAACTTTGTTCCATGATTGCTTTAATAGCATTAACACTAATACTAGCAATATGATTTTCCTTTTTATGTATATGTCTAGTAATGTAAATTCTTCTTAGAACTTCAGACTACCTTTTGCCTTTGATTTTGGAGGGTGATGGGCAATGACATGATTGATTTATTGTCTCTCTTTTTTTTGAGACTTTTAACAGTAGTTATGTACTTATTATATAGCTTTTGCCTTAGGATATACCCTCGCTACTGTCTATTCTAATATTATCGTCTCTGCTGCCATCTTGTGGCCATTACATTTTTGGTTTGAAAGCTAAAAGTTCACTCTGTTGCCTCTGAAAAAAGTTTTTGTTTTTCCCTTTTGGAATGGGTACATTATCCTTTGGAAAGGGGTTTTTCTTCTAGGACCTTAAAGTGAAAACCCAGTGAATTCTGAAGGTGTTTAGGATTTCCCAGCTACACCATCGATGAAAAAATGGGCTGACACCTTCCCTTTTTTATCCATCAATCAGAGATAATACCTGTCTTTCCCTGCTCCATCCCATGGAAGTAAAATATGTCTTTTCTGTAATGACAGTTTCAAAGTATGTATTGAAAACCTGCCACTAACTGGATCTCTGAGGAACTGCTTCCTGTGCACCATGAGAAGCAAGTAATTTTATGAAAGCCTCCTTGCTTACCATAAAATCCTGTAGGTCTCTGAGATCCTGGCAACAGAGTGGCACTGTGTGCTACTTTAAAGCACTTTATTTCTGGACTTTTGCATGTAGGTCCATGGCAAATGAACCTTGGGGGTCTCATACAGTTTTTCTCCTTAGGTAAAGGTGGCTTTCACCTGTATATTAAGACTGAGGTCATCTAGTCACATTGATTCTGGCAAGGAGATAGCAAATGGCACCTTGGGCAAATCCTGAGATTGCCCATTATTGCCCAGGCAGCCCATAGATTAGAAATGCAATCTGAGCTCAAGAGTGGCTCATACACATCCCTGATTACCTGCTTTCCTTCCGTCTGCCTTTCAGATGGTCTATTTGACAACCTAACAGAATTACATGCCTAAAACCCATAGGATATTCTGGCATTGGATTTGGTAAATGAGTCTTTGAGAAGTTTGGCTACATTTCTGGAGGCCCTGCTAAATTGATTCACAACACTCCTCCTGATCTTTCACCCCTCTTGAATGCTAGCGTTTAACCTAGTTATCTCTAGAGCCTGGCCAATTTTAAAAGTGAGATGAAACAACAGTGAGTGCTAAATGAAAAAGACCATTTGT
Source organism: Moschus berezovskii (assembly GCF_049115385.1). Classification (NCBI taxonomy): domain Eukaryota; kingdom Metazoa; phylum Chordata; class Mammalia; order Artiodactyla; family Moschidae; genus Moschus; species Moschus berezovskii. The sequence goes on from NC_142468.1 coordinate 97,132,533, forward strand.
GGCTTAACCTTGGTTTTCCTCTCTGCCTCAACAAGAAGTCACATGACTTTTAAAAAATAGAGCTAGGGCCCATTGATTCAGTAAAGTGTTAAAAAAAAATTAGACTTTACTTCAAGGATCTCTCACCACTTGGAAGAGATGACCTAAATTTTTTTTTTGCTGTGGTTGGTTAAATCTGTTGTGATTCTGATTGTTCCCTGAGGGATTCTAGATTTATGAGGTAAGGTATCTTTTTCATTTCTTGGGGCAGGAATTTTTGAGCCCTCAGTCCTGTTTCATTTGAGCCCTTTTCCAAAATCCAGCCCTGCCTGCTATAGATAGAACAAAAATTTACTCATACACAGGAAGAAAGGGTATTTTCTTTTTTACATTAAAAAAAAAAATAGAAAAAAGGAAAGGGAAAGGAAAAACTTTGTGTAGACAACTGTATCATCCAGTAGTAGTTAATTCAAACCCCAATTTTTCTAAATAAAACCTTCCTGTATATACAAACCTTGCAGATGGTAGAATTGTTGGGCCCTTGACACTGTTGTTTAGTTGTCCTTTTGCCTGAATACCAGGAAGGAAATGGTCCTTTAAACCAATATGACAGTGTAATTGATACTCCCTAGGGGACCTACGGTGCCAGTATGCCAAATGATGCATAATTTTTTTTAAGTAGAATTTATTGTTATCAATAGAGTTCACTCACGGAGAAGTTGGTAACTAAGGACATACCCTCTTAAACCATATTCTTCTTGGTTATCTTGGAACTAGTATGCCCCTGAGGGTATTCTGTATTTAAATCTCACTACCAAAGGTAGTCAAATCCCATTGTTATTTAAATTTCATATTGGTCCTCAGCTCTTTGTGAATTTTCTACAATAAAGTTCAAACATAAATGTCTATAGAAATTTCCCTTTTCCATTAGTTTCTTTGAATCTCATTTATATTCAAATATGAACTCTGATGTGATGTTATTAGCCCTCAAGTAGTTCTGTCCTTTTCTTCTGGGCTGCAGATGCTTTGTTTGCTATTTAATTATGGGTAGGTATCACCCTGATGGCTCACTGGTAAAGAATCCGCCTGCCAATGCCAGAGACAGGTTCCACCTCTGGGTCGGGAAAGATACCTTGGAGAAGGAAGTGGCAACCCTCTCCAGTATTCTTGCCTGAGAAATCCCATGGATAGAGGAGCCTGACGGACTCCAGTTCATGGGGTACAAAAGAGTCGAATGTGCCTTACTGACTAAACAAAAACGTCACCCACCTCCAATCCCCATGTAGTTTCACTTTCTTTTCAAAGGTATCAGAAACATTTGTTCAAGAACCTAAATAGTGAAAAAGGAAATGCCTTTTGTCTAAAAGGGACTTATCAAGAAATGCTGCGTGGGGCTCTGACACATAGCTAAGAAGACTTTGGGACTAGTCCTGCAAGTAGATTGAGTCCCCTTTTCTGGGACAACTTCGAAGTTTCCTCTTAGAAAAGTTTTGTTAATTCTTAGATCCCATAGGTTTGATCATGAGGGAATAGATGGCACAAACTCATGTCTCATGAAGGCCAAGGATAGCATCGTAAAATTCTTATTCTTGAAAAGAATGACATAGAATTGCTATTAAAATTTTTCCTCCAAGGAAGCCACTTTTGGAGAGGTGTATTGGCAGCTGAAAGTATTTTAGGACAATTGATGGACAGGGAACATGTATATGAGGATATTTGAAGGTAACGTTTCTCTGTAGGGTAATGGTCTTGTAGGAATTCTGTCTAAAAAATATTAAGGCAACTTTTAATGCAGCAATCATTTATTAAAGTATCTTACTTCGTACCCACAATGACAACCTAATTTGGAAATATTTGCTGAACATTTCTTTGTGTTAGGCTCCAGGCTAGGTGTCCCTGACCTTGAAGAACTCTGCAGGGTAAGGGGCAAGTAACCAGAGGGTACTAGACAGTGGTGGGGGCATTAGTGGAACCCAACAAACCAGTTATTGCCTTTACATCATAGAAAGAGCAGTCTACACTTTGAGGACACTCTCTAAAAAGCTCCATAGGTAGTATCAGATGAGATAACCTTCTGTTCAACGTACATGTGTTTTGCGCATATCCTTGCCTTCCAAACCAGGTTCCTAAGAGCAAATCCTTATCACATTGTTAGATGAGATAGATATTGTTATTACCCCAGCTTTACAGATAAAGAAACTGATCCACAGAGAGGATCCGGAACTCTTCAGTATCACTTGTGTGCTGCTTGTGTGAGGTGGGGCTGGGGCCTGGATTGAGCTGTAGGCCATTTGACTCCAGACTCTCAATCTTACTGAGCAGACAGGGACCACTAAGTGAAAAGGAATGACAGTGTTACAGGAAAGGGAACCCCTTCCAGGGCCTGAAACTGGGCTCTTGTCTAACACTCACAAAAGAATTGTCCAAGGAGACACGTGCTGACAAAGCAAGAGACTTTATTGGGAGGGGCACCCGGGTGGAGAGCAGTAGGGTAAGGGAACCCAGGAGGACAGCTCTGCCACGGGGCTTGCAGTCATGGGTTTATGGTGATGGGATTAGTTTCCAGGTGGTCTTTGGCCAATGATTCTAATTCAGAGTTTTTCCTGCTGGCGCACACATCCCTCAGCCAAGATGGATGTTAGCGAGAGGGATTCTGGGAAGTGGACGGACACACAGTGTCTCCTTTAGACCTTTCCCGACCTCTTCTGGTTGGTGGTGGCTTCTTAGTTCCCTATTCCTTATCAGGATCTCCTGTCATAAAACAACTCTTGCAAATGGTTACTGTGGTGCCTGGCCAGGGTGGGCGGTTTCAATCAGTGTGCTTCCTCTAACAACTCCCCCTGAGAGACGTCATCCTCAAGATCCTTCTTGGGAGTTGGGGCGGAGGTCTCTTTCTTCTGTACCTTCTTCCTGCTGTGCATGGGCGTGGGCCTGCCTCGCAGAGCAGACGTCTCCCTACCTGATCTACGGTGGGGTGTTCCACATCTGAAACCAGCTTCCACCCTTGTAGCAGTTTAATTTGAAACTGTTGGCTCCTGTCAGAGATGAAATAGAAAGGGGCCAAACAGGAGACCTAACAGGATGGTCGTCACTCGTCCCCAGAAACAGGAGGCAACATTTGGGGTGAGGGCTGCAGGGTTTGTGACTTTTTGTTTTGATTGGTTGGTGGTGAAGCACCAGAGCCGTGCTCCAGGAATCTTGTGTTCAGTCTGAAGTTACCATGTTTCACCTGGGTGGGGGCTCCAGTTCTGTAGAACTCAAAGACATTGTTATGCATATTCCTTTGAGTGGGAACCAGGAGCCTGTCTCAAGGCTGTACCACCATTTGATTGTTTCTCCTCAGTTTCTGTATCCCCTCCCTTCCCTGATTAGCAGTTGTTTGAATCCACCCCATGGAACTCAGGGAAGGTGAAGGAGGCTGAATGAAGCCTAAGAACACAAAACAGATCTGTACTCCAGAGCCCCACAGAGTTCTGCTCAGTTTTAATTGAAGGAACTAGGCAGTTATGACTGTGATAACTTCCTGTCAAAATGGGGCATAGGACTGCCTCAGCTTGGCGAAGCGACACTGAACTGGAAGTATTCCTGAGTTCCAAGTCCTGGATCTGAGCCTTGTATGATTAAAATCTCAATCCCTTGGTCTGCCATTTTGTTGTAACAGACCCAAGTAGAAGTAGCTGGAGGAGGGATAATTGGAATTTTAATAGACAAAATAAATCTCTTTCTTTTTAGAAGAATAGGCCTGAAATCCAGTTTGTACTCTCTCTTCGGGGAGACTTGTAGCCAGTTGCCTAGTTTTATAAAAAGTAAGGTTGCAGTTACTAGCTTCCAGCAGACATTGTTTTGAGAATGGTTGCATCTAAGCCTGACACGACTCAGAAAACTCAAGTGTTTAGCAATACAACGTCTAATCTGAAATTACACCCATAATACCATTTCTCAGGATATCTGGAAAATAGTTATTTCCCAGGATGTCTGAACCATAGCTACTCTATTTTGACTTTTAATTGTAAAATTTTTCTTAATAGCCAAAGCAGATATCACCATTAATGATGTCAGTATTTCTCTAGGTATGAGAAGATGCAAGAATTGGAACTCATAAAATCTTTTCTTAAAAAGACCTAACTATCTGAAGGAAGGCCTGTTCTGCCAGATTTTCCCAGAGCACCGAGTGCCTCATCCCTGATTTTCACCCTGAACTCCTTTCAGGGGCTTTGAAAGTCAGCAGTTGCAGTGGCTGTGATTTAATCTCTGTAGATGTAGATGGCAAGTGTCAGTCTAAAGTTGGCAGAGCCCCTTTTTGCTCATAAACTTGACCATGATTTTGAGGGGGGGCATCTCATGACCATTTTATCCCATGGTGCTGAGAATGTCCATTCTCGGTTTGGCAGAGATTTTGTTGATAGGCCAGTCAATGTGCTGTTACTGGACTAGGCCATAAAACAGTATCCAAAATTCTCTGGACCACCTGTCTTACTAGCCTCTTGGTCCAGGAAAATATTTATTCTTATTGCTTTTTCCCATATCTAGAGTTACATTGTTACTATCATCGATCTCAGTTCAGTTCAGTCGCGTCCGACTCTCCGCAACCCCATGAGTCACAGCACACCAGGCCTCCCTGTCCATCACCAACTCCCGGAATTCACTCAAACTCATGTCCACAGAGTCGGTGATGCCATCCAGCCATCTCATTCTCGGTCGTCCCCTTCTCCCGCCCCCAACCTTTCCCAGCATCAGAGTCTTTTCCGGTGAGTCAACTCGTTGCATGAGGTGGCCAAAATATTGCAGTTTCAGCTTTAGCATCAGTCCTTCCAATGAACACCGAGGATTGATCTCCTTTAGAATGGACTGGTTAGATTTCCTTGCAGTACAAGGGACTCTCAAGAGTCTTCTCCAACACCACAGTTCAGAAGCATCAATTCTTCGGTGATCAGCTTTCTTCACAGTCCAACTCTCACATCCATACATGACCACGGGGAAAACCATAGCCTTGACTAGACGGACCTTTGTTGGCAAAGTAACGTCTCTGCTTTTTAATATACTATCAAGGTTGGTCATAACTTTCCATATGGGACTATATATTATCCTATTAGAGGCCTCAGACTGGAGAAGGCAATGGCAAGCCACTCCAATACTATTGCCTAGAAAATCCCATGGATGGAGGAGCCTGGTTGGCTGTAGTCCGTGGGGTCGCTAAGGGTCGGACATGACTGAGCGACTTCACTTTCACTTTTCACTTTCACACATTGGAGAAGGAAATGGCAACCCACTCCAGTGTTCTTGCCTGGAGAATCCCAGGGACCGGGGAGCCTGGTGGGCTTCTGTCTATGGGGTCGCACAGAGTCGGACACGACTGAAGTGACTTAGCAGCAGCAGAGGCCTCAGACACACATTTGGCAGTGCAAGAAACATCAATTTTGTAAAACAGTTGAAATACAAATAACATAGCCAGCAGTATTAGTAAAGTCACAAGTAAGACTTAAGAGCTTCTATTAGATGTAACCCAGTATATCTCAGGTTATCTGATGTAGTCTACTCTGTAGAATCTTTATATTCCAGGGAAATTATATATTGGCACCACCGTCTATAAGACACATAGCCCAGTTTTCTAGTGTTACTCGACTGATTATCCTTAGTATGATTTAATTGTTTCCAACACAGAGGAGACTTTAAACCTAAATTACCATAGCCTTGTGTTATTTATATAAATCTATCCCATAATTGTGGGAGATTTTTTCTCCTTTGCTGAAACTTTTCTTGTTGTTCTGATTGAGCTTGAGTAATAGAAAAAGCTCAAATTTATGGCCAGAGTCAGAGCAGACATTATTAATTGGCCTGGTGAGGGGATCCCATCTAGTAATATCACAGTGACGGGAATATGACTATAATTTTTTTAAGTAAATTTTCTCAGGGCCAACAGGTTAGAGTCTTGTAGTAGAGAAATGTACCAAGGTAACCCAGAACTAGATACAGGTAATTGGCCACAAACCCAACAATTGGATTAATTTTTAAAACTAGCATAGGAACAGGCCTGTTATAGAAAAGCACTTGATTTATATGCAAAGGTCTAAGAAGTCAAGAAAACACTATAAATCAGGTCCAGCATCTTGGGCGAGCTGTCCACCTCTGATATCATCATCTTCTCATCCTGATGTAGTGCAGTTTTTCCTGATAAAAAAGTCCTTCCATCCAGGTTGGAGACAGTCCTTTAAACTATGTCTTTTTCTAGTCCTGGTTGCAAGTCATGAGGCATCTGATCTTCATCCAAAGATAGATTACTGAGATAAGCTTTAGAAACAAACTTAGGGTGTTTTTTTATTTGAATTAAAATAAATTTTACATTAATATCAAAGAACTATCTAAGAAATGATTCTTACTATCTCCATTGGTAGACCTCCATTAACAAACTGGGATTTAACATTTATCGAAACATCTTTTTCTGCCTAAAATTACCCTCGTTTTTATCAAACATAACCAAATTAAGGCTAGCTTGTTTGCGAAATAGGTCTGTTCTCACTAATTTTGGTCTGATGATTTATATAACCATAATTGATCACAGACTTTTTATTTTGCTGAAACATTTATAGAATCTCAGACTGAACCTTTAAAATAAAACAGGGCTGGGAAACTCACACCAAAGGCTTATCACAGATTTTGCCTAACAGATCTAGGTGAATTCTTCTCTTTAGTGAGATAACCTTCTTAGCTCATTTGATAAACTTACTGGAAACCTAAGAGTTTCAAGTTTCTGGAGGAGTCAGATAAAGAGAAAATATAATTGTTTTGTTTATAACGTACAATTTTACCAAATTATTTTTATAATTAGTTTGAGAGGAAGGTTTTCTCTACTCCCGGAAAACACAAGATTCAAACCTGTAATTTTTCAGGTAGAAACCATAAAAGTTATAAGCATATTTGCTGGTTCATTCAGTCTTTTGTTAACTTTTGTGAAGTCATCAGGTTTTTCGTTAGACTGCCAGGACATACCAAAATGTTAAGAACTCCATATAATTTCTAGGATATCTGTATTAGTAATTTTACCGTACATTATAATATGAGCGGATTTATTACTCATTTGATAATATTTTTTATGTAACTTAACCAACCAAATAAACACAGTTTAATATCTCTCTTGGGAAGTTTCAGGGGCCCTCTGAAGCACCCCAAAGTTAGCTAGAGGTCAAAGGAACTTCAAAAGAATTCGATTTAGGAAGTTTTATTGAAAAGATCAATTAAAAGCATTGAGAACATTTGGTCAGATTTAGTCAGTGTTGATGAGCGTATCATTTAGCTTGTTGATCATTGTCACAATGGGTGTAAATACCAAGGCTCAAGGTCTTGTGAAAGTCCCGCCATCTTGGAACTAGTTGGCTGTAACCAGTTTTTTTATGGCTGTGTCATTCCTAACAAAATCCATTTATCTAACTAATTGTAATCCAATTTTAGAAAATCCTGATCATGCATAACTCTTTAGTATTTTTCATACTTTTTTTTAAACTGAAAACACACTTCTTACTTTCCTTTAGCAACCAAGAACTAACTTTTATATTAGCATTTTATAGATTGGTGAGCATAAATACCAGTGATAATTTCTAAAACCCTTGCTTTTTTAGAACATTTTAAGAAGGCACCAAACATTAACTTTTTTAGAAGTTTTTTTTCACTCAAGGTAATTTCCTTGTCGACAAACTTGTAACAGATATAATGTCTAACTTATATTAAACCTAGGTACAATGAAAATGTTTTACTTAATGTTAATTACTCTATAAGACATGTCTGTATTAAATCAAGAAACATTAATATCAGGTATTTAATACTGAATATTTCCCAGTTCACCTGAACCTGGAATTTATTGTTTAATTTAGAATTATTTGATTTGTAAGCGCTTACCTTTCTTTAAGCCAATTAAATAGAACTCATTTACAAATTAACTTCAAAAATATTACCCAAAGACAAAGACATACCAAGACATATTTAGACACACTGCAAGCTCTATCTTCATTTTCTAAGTTTTTAGTCATGAATTAGATATTACAATATAAAATTTACTAGTTTATAAAAAACAGTTGGAATAAATAAAACTTTTAAAGACTTTTTCCCATTTTTCCTCAGTCTCAGGGATTAGAGATGGTCTAGATAAGTGTTCCTGAGAACAGAGCCAGAATCCTGGTCTCAAGGCACAGGGAAAGAAAATCAACTTCTAACAAAATGGTGGCGGGTCTAAACCAAATGGTAGCCAGACAAAGCAAAATGGCCATCAAAAATCAGAACACAGAGTTAAAATACACATATAGACCAGGCAGTCTTCATCAGACACTCCCTTAAATATAAGAATACAGTCTCTCAGAAAACCTCCTATAGAGACACTCAGATCCAAGTACTAACAGAGTAAAGGAAAATATCTCAGGTCTTCACTGATTTCAAAGGGAGGAAAGGAAGCCAGGTTGAAAGAAGAAGGGGGAGGAGGTGGGAGAGGGGGGCAAAGGGGTGGTCTTACAGACGTCTCCTGCCGCCTGCAGACACCCAGGCTTTACGGGACTTTTCCCTGGGCCTCCAGAGAAGGGAGGACTGGAACTCGGCCCTACCAGAAATCAGACCAGACCAGAACCAGAATTAGAGTTCTCTGCCAAGAGGAGGTGATCAGTCTCCAATCCTCAGCGCAGGCTGAGGCCCTTCTACCAGATTCCTGCGTCCAGGACCGGGGGACTAGAAAAACGGGGAAGGATAGGAAGGGCTAAGGAAAGGAAAGAGAGAGGGAAGGGAAGAGAGGTCAATAAAATCTCTTGTTCCTTACCAGTCGGGGCACTCTGGCCAGTTGTCCACGTCAGGAGGAGACCAGGGACAAAAGGGTCCCAGTTACGGCCGCTGGGTCTGGTCCATTGACAGGCAAGCTGGCCCCGGAGTACCCTGAATGGTCAGGATGTCAGTCTCAGCGAAGAGAGTCCCCACCAGAGTCGCCATTTGTTGCAGGAAAGAGCCAAAACTGGGCTCTTGTCTAACACTCGGAAAAGAATTGTCCGAGAAGACACGTGCTGACAAAGCAAGAGACTTTATTGGGAAGGGCACCCGGGTGGAGAGCAGTAGGGTAAGGGAACCCAGGAGAACAGCTCTGCGTGGCTTGCAGTCTTGGGTTTTATGGTGATGGGATTAGTTTCTGGGTGGTCCTTGGCCAATCATTCTAATTCAGAGTCTTTCCTGCTGGCGCTCAGCCAAGATGGATGCTAGTGAGAGGGATTCTGGGAAGTGGACGGACACCCGGTGTCTCCTTTCGACCTTTCCCGAACCTTTCCCAGCCTCTTCCAGTTGGTGGTGGCTTATTAGTTCCCTATTCCTTATCAGGATCTCCTGTCATAAAACAACTCATGCAAATGGTTACTGTGGTGCCTGGCCAGGGTGGGCGGTTTCAATCAGTGTGCTTCCCCTAACAGTGTGATGTATAAACGTGACTGCTCTAGCATGCAGTTGGTCTGTACATTAAGATTTTAAGCAGCAGGGAGGAAATTTCAGCCCTAGCTAAAAGCTCTGGTATTACGAATGAGATAATATTAAGCTTTTGGTTAAGAATCCAGAAGCTTGTTCTAATGTTAAACCTTTACTGTGACTAGGCTACGAAAGGAGCACTTTTGTAATCAACAGATGAGCAGTTTGAGCATCTACTGAGTGCTTTTTTGAATAGGTAGAGACAGCTTCACATTTTACATTAGTTTGGAGATGCCCATGATTAATCATTTCTGTTAAGTACCCAATCACTTTTTGCCTAACAGATCTGCACACACACCCCCACTCCACCCCGTTCCCAGTAACAGTTCTCTCACTTCCCTTATGTACTTCAGAGCCCTCATTTTGGAGCCTTTGCTCCAAGAAGCGGCCTTCATACTTTAGGCGAGGTCCCCTTGCCCTGTTTATCCTTTTCTTTTTGGCTCCTACAGACCCTGGGGCAGGGTGACCTTATTAAAGACTCTGTGAAACAAAGTTGTCTGTCTTCTCTTTAGAGATACCTCTCCCCTCTCTATTGGTAATTCAGAAAGCACCTCTGCTTATCCTTTCCTTTCATCTCCCTGAAGTAGTAACACCGTCATTGCTGCCGGGAGCAGCCGGTTACTATACAGTGATTAGATAGTGCCAAATCTTATCCCACCTTCCCACCTTGAGCCAGCTGATCAGTTTTCAATGTTCATGCCTGGCTTCTGGGATGGAGGAAAACGGACACCTAAAAATTGCTCATGACCCTCCTCTCTGTCTCTTTTCAACTTTGGCCTTGTTATCTTCCTTCTTACCATTTTTTCACTCCCAGTTCTGCTGTTTCCTTTCCTTCTATTCTCTGGAATCTTCCAAGCAAATAGCTATAACTTTGTCCTGTCCACCCAGCCCCCTCTCCCGCCCCCCGGGAAGACAAGGAGAGAGCACTCTTTCCCTTTGGGGTTAGGCCTCGTTAGCTGTTGTAACCTGAGAAAAGAAGGGAAAGGGCCAGGCCTGTTGAGCCAGCAGTGAGCTCGGAGTGGCTTGCAAGAACCTTGCTCACTCAGCGCCCTCCCTCTCTCCTTTCCCCTCCCCTGCTGCAGCAGGGCCCTCCCCCATCCGCACACACGGGCTGCTGGGTAAGTGGCAAGATGGCTCCCCTGCATGTCTCCGGCTGATCGCCACCGCTCCGCCAGTACAATAGAGCCAGCCACTACCAGCAGCCTGGCCCTCCTCCTCCTCCTCCTCCAGAGAGACCAATCCAGCCGAATTCGGGGTTTGCCGTGAGGACTTAACGCTTATCTCTTAAAATCCAGATCTATTTTAGCCTCCCCTCACCACCACCACCTCTCCTTCCATTTACCATTTTTTGGATCCCCAGTTGCTGCATCTCGATTTTCTCTCTCTGGATCGGGTGGCCGGGGAGGAGGTGGTGGGATCTTGGGACAGGGAAGGTGTTTTGCTTTGTTTTTTTTAATTTTTTAGGATTTTTTTGTTTGGTTTTTGTTATTTCTTCCATTCCAGAAAGGGATAAACAGCACTTCCAGGGGGAGAAAAAAAATCATGTTATCAGAAAGCAAAGAAGGGTGAGAGCTTCACATTTCCATGTATCCTTTTTCCCTACCGCTCTGGCCCCCCCATCTCCCTTCTCTTCCCCATGGCTTTCATTCCGTCTTTCGTTTTGGTTTGTTTTCAGTCATTCTGCTTTCCCCCTTTGTCCTTCCTGCCTGATTTCTAATTGGCCTCACTTGCCCTCTCTGTGTGGGAAATAGGCATTTTTTGGATGAGCCTTTTCTTTAGATTCAAGCAGTTTCTGTGGGAGCCTATTAGCTGGGGGCACAGTTCCGATTTTCTCCTCCCCCCCCCCCTTCCCGTGCATCCCTCCCATGCTCTGGGGAGGCTGTTCTGACCTCTGAGTGTCAGGCAGCCTGTCGAGAATGCCGAATTTTCTGGTGCTGGTTATCAGCCTGTGGAGGCTTGGCTTCCCCTCTCATGAGTCTTAGAGAGGGGACCCTGTTCATCTTGATTAGTTCCTGCCCTCCCCTCCCCACCCCAGTGTTTGGGTGGTAGTGGGGGTGAGATTAGAGATACAAGTTAGGGATGAAGACAGAAAAAAGAAGTTGGGAAGCTAGTTTATCTGAAGTGAACCTCTGAGATTCATTGCCTGCAGTGGGGCCCTACTTGTGTGATTCGGAGGGGTGGGGGAGTGGGTTCAGTGTTGTGGGGGGGGACCGGGGGGAGGGATGCGTGGTGTGGGGGAGGGTGTGTCCTGACTGGGAGGCCTGCTCTCTTTATCTCTTGGAAGTTGGAATAAGGGAGTGGGAGAAACTGGGCGAAAGCCGAATGTAAGAACAATTCCTACACCTCTGAGCAGGTAAAAGTGGCCTGGTTCTTCTCTGAGCTTTCATACTTTGGCAGTGTTAATTTTTCCTTTTGGATTAGAGAGAGTCCTTGAAGCTTGAACCCTCACCAGCCCTACTCTTCCTGCAGGCCCCACCCCACCATTTCTCCATTCCTGGTGTCTCCAGATTTGTGGGTCATTAGGCTTTTACCCTAAGCAGTTGATTAAATAACAAGGTTGGAGTCATTTGCCACAGCCTTGGCTGCTCTTTCTCATCTTTTTAAGGACTCGGGCTTCCCTTAGTTTCTCATGCAGTTTGGTTAAATAAGAGTGCCTGTGACCACGGGCTAGGGAGGCCCTGGGGTTTTAGGCAAATAAGTCACTTTTGAGGGACTTTTCAGAGAGGGATGTTTCTCCTCTTCATATAACAGTACTCTGGTGAATTACCTAAGAGCATCGGAGTCCTGACCTCACTCATCACAGCTTTATCCCATCTGGGCAGTGGGAGGATGTGATTGCTGTGATCTGTGCTCTTTCCCCTAGGAAAAAGGTTGTCTGCTTTTCCTGTGGGGGCAAGGTCTCTAGTTTGGTCTGAAAAGCAGCCCTCCCAATCCCACCCAAGTATTGAGGCATGGAGGTTTCCTTGACCCAAAACCTAACATCTTGTTCTCTCTTCCCCTTGGTTCTTTCCTGCCCCCCAACCTATCCCCATACTGACAGTGAGGAGAAGGAGGAAGTGACCATGGACACAAGTGAAAACAGACCTGAAAATGAGGTTTCAGAGCCTCCCATGCCTATTGCAGACCAAGTCAGCAATGATGATCGCCCAGAGGTCAATGCTGAGGATGAGGAGAAGAAAGAGGTAAATATCCAAGCCACCTACTGGGGTGGGTGGGCAGGAGTGGACGTAGGGGAAAGAGTAGAACACTCCAGTGATCCCTCTTCCACAGTGGGATAGCTTAAAAAAGGGACTAGGCAAAGATTTGGATCAGGACAGGGCCAAGGGAGAATTCGCTGGTTTAGCCAGGGAGACCCCATGTGATGGGACAGGGCTCCTTCATCCCCCTTTCCTTGTTGGGGAAGTAGTGCAGTTGGGTAAGTTTGTTACCACCCAGAAAGTCAGTTAATGGCCCTTTATCTAAGACCCAGGCTTAGCTTTCCCGCTGCCTTCTCTAGCTTCTTCCTGTGGTAGCCCCCTAGCTTTCCCTCCTTTTTAAAAGCGTGTTGGAGCTCAGCGCCATCTAGTGGTCTTTGGTGGATCTCTGCTGACCACCATGCTGAGGAGTTTTTGTTGCTCATCTGCCCCCCAGTGGTCTTGTTGCAAGATGAAGCTACTTAGAAGCCAGCTCCTGGGGTGATCCCAGAGCCCCCTTGGCTATTTTTGTGATGCCTCAACTTACTTTTTGGGCGTATATGTTATCTTGTGTCCTGCACCCAATTCAGGGGGCTCCTCCCATCAGAGCCAGCGAAGTCTTCTTGGCTCTTAATTAGAGAAAGAATTAGCTGGGTTTGGGACTAGAGTAACAGGGTGGGAGGGACTGTTGTGTGTGTAGCCTTTCTTTGGTGTGTGTTGCGGGGGTGGGGGCCGGTGAAAGTGATTTGATGTGCAGAATATTATTTATTACAAGGTCCTTCTTCCCCGTAAAACTTTGTCCAAGTACCTCATGTACGGTAATCCGCCCGTAAAATATAACCCTGCCCAACTGGCCAATCGCTGATGCCGCCTCTTCCTCTGGACCCAACCGCTGCTACTGAGCTGCCCAGTCAGAGCCGAGTCTGCTATCCAGGTGTCTTGGCCAGAGGGGGGCATGTGTATGGGATCCTGTGATGGGCCCCCTTTTGCCTCCCTGCCTTGCTTACATCAGGGGGCCAAGAAGAGCACTGTTCTGGAGAGACTTGTATTAAGAAAGCAAAAAGCATTTGGAAAGGGGTGGACTTGCATCATCTCCCTCTTTGGGACACCCCAAGAAGAGCTTGTGTCAGTGCTGGGGCGCCTGCCCACACGCCCTTGCCCTTTTGAGGACTGTGGGTTGCCTTGTTTGCTGCAGACTGTTGGGATCCCCAACTAGGGCACCAAGACCTCCTAAAGAGTCAATGTTTGTGATCACAGTGCCAGCTGTAAAATACCAAGTGGGGCTCTCGGCTTAAGCTGTGACGACTAGGAACCCTGCAGAGAAGTCTAGGGTCTGAGCCCAGGGATATACTGCTGATGACAGCCCAGCCATGTATCATCATTTGCTCATCAGATGGACTTTCCTTTGGTCCCTGTTGTCCATGGTGAAGGGCAGCATGTTGGTTGCTCCAACTTCTCCTCCATCCCTGGAGGCAGGGGCTCATCCATCCACCTGACTGGAACCACTGTCTCAGCTGGAGTCCCTGAGGAGATGCCACACACCACTCAGAAGAAAAGTATTCTGACCTTGCTGCTGAATGTGTGCCAGGGCCTGGGGCTATCCACCTACTACCCCCAGGCTGCCTTCAACAGAGGCTTCATGAACCCACTCGGTGAGAGGACCCCCTCCCCAGTTACAGGGCAGAGGAGGAAGGGACTCTGGAGTCATCACCTGGATTCCAAGCACTGGGTGGTGTTGCTGCAGCGTGCCACTGGTGGACATAGAGTCCTGCCTGCCTCTCACGACAAAAGGCCAGGACCATTCCTGCTACTCACAGGCCATCTCATCAGGGACTACAGGATGATGCCCCTACAGGGCCAGAACTGATGTCTCTGCCCCTGTTCCCCCTGTACCCCTCGCTGAGCCTGGCCACCGCCAGTGAACTGTCTTGACATCATGGATCCTGGGCAGCGTCCCCCCACACGTTTCCCTCCCGCCCCCGTGCGCCCCTGGGAGGACTCTGGCAGTGCCGTGCCGACCACCACGCCGTGCGCCCACCTTTTTTGCCAACCCAACCCCCCACCAATTGCACAGCGCCTAGCAGGGAGGGCTCATTCTGATTGGACCGGCGGTTGACTAGATACAGTACACAGTGAGGTGCGATTGGCTGAACTGAAGATCCCAGGTGTGAGATGGTACCTGGAACATTTGTCATATTCCTAGTTTATTTTCCTCTTTATTTTCTTCTTTCTCCTCTTTTTTTAATATTTTATTTTGGTTTTTTTCTTTATCTTTATTCTGATTTCTTTATTGGATTTATTTATTTGGTTCATGTTCTACCTGTTTTAATTAAGACTTTTTTTTTTCTCACTAACTTACCCATCAAGAGCGGCCTGGCTAGGGGTCAGGCTGGCCCTTAAAAAGGAGACCAAGGAGACTTGGTTAGACAACACAATCGGGGCTGGGGGGTGGATGGGGGAAAGGGATGTCATCAAGAGGGCTCCTGCCCTACCCTTTAGAAGGGTGGTTGGTCTTAGTTTTTCCAGAAATAAGCACTTAAATCTGAAAATGCTCTATTCCCCTTTTCGCTCTCTCTTCCTCTTTTTGCTCTGTCCACAGTCTTCCACTGAGTGTTTGGGGACAGAAACTTGCTCAAAAGCAAGTTTGGAAGTTTTTGGTCCTTGACAGAGCCCCTAAGGCATAAGCCCTGTTTGGAGACGACATAGTAGGGCTCAGCTAGAGCTCACTACAGTAGTCAGAAAGTCTGAAACTCTTCCTGGGTACTGTCTGCCCTTCATAAAATCTTGTCTTTACCAAAGACACTTTTAAATTCTTTCTCCCAGCACTTGGCTTCAGAGGCTCCTCTACAGTGGGTCTGCTGCTGCCCTTCTCCACAGTGTGGCAGTGATCCAGGCAGTTGTAACCGTCTGCTGTCCAGGCTGCGCAGAGCCACTGTCAGTGGGTGTCAGGCTGCACATTGAGTTGGGTTATACACTCACAGTTGCCATCCCAAAGTTGGTTTTCCTTATTTACTCATTTTGCTCCAGTCAGCAAGGAAGACCTGAGAAGGACTAAATAACTCCATTTTGGGCATGGCTTGTTGGGTTTGGCATCCTCTCCATCCATAGAGACCAGTGGAAGAGGGCATGAGCAATGCTTTTAAAGGGCTGGGAGGCTACTGAAATTCTTCTTCCAGCTTATTTCTGGTTAAGCTAATACGTAGGTGTGGTATGGACTAGATGCCTTTTCCCTGCTGTGATGTTTGGTTTTATTTTTTCTCTAACTTGCATTGATTCTGCTTCGTTTTTGCCGTTTGCCGCTTCTGTTTTGGTCTCTGTCTGTCTCTGTGTCTCTATCTCTCTGTGTCTTTGGAACCTTTGCTAAGACTGCCCCATCTAACCTCCTTTCCACCTCTCTGTGGGGTGTGTCTCTTTCTCTTCCCCCCCTCCTTTCTTCTCTATACAGAGCTTGCTGCCCAAATCATTCAAGAGGAAGATCTCCGTTGTCTGTAAGTCTAGCCCCAAATCCCTGATACAGGTCCAGAATACCATGAAACTCAGAGTTCATAGAGAAATAGACTCCCATTCTCTCTCAGTGGCATTCTTGGGTCACCCCTTGCCATCCCAGCAGCTCCACCCAGCAAAGCTATGGCATAGTTAAGGCTCCAGTTTATAATTCAGAACTTCATAAACAATTCTGGTCATTTTTCCCCCATTTCTTTCTTAACCCTAATGAGATACACTGTGAAGTGTCTCACCATTACTTATCTATAGTCCTGCTTTTTTCAGGAGTAGGTTTGAGGGATTCCTATAAAATGCTTACCAGTTTGTGTCTTAATCTAAGAGCACATCTGAGAAAAAGAGTTCCCACGCCTCAAACAGTAACAACTTGAGCATTTTTCAATGAGGAACTCTTAAGGTGACAAAAATGTAATATTTAATAGATCTTTATGACTTAAATATCAATCTTTTAGTGTGAATATTAACCTAAAGCATAACCAGGTCACATCATAGTCTGAAATTAAACTAACTTGAATTTTATTATCATACAATCTTTTCTCATTCCCATGTCATCCTCAGAATGTCTTACCCAGGGCTTTAGGTTTTTCTACCAGTAAAAGTTTAAATGCTCACCAGCCTAGTTACTTCTCCCTTTTTGCCTTCAGAGATCAGTAATTTTAATCTTTCAGGAAGTGGCTCCAGGCCTTCTATTTACTCTGAAACACGGTTTCCCCAGTCCCCAAAAGTGATATCCTTAAGTTAACTTTTACTAAAATTCCAGTTGAAGGCTCTGTGGGTGTTATGGTGTGAACCAACAGAGAGCCTGGGACCATCTAACTGTGGGGTCCTATTTCTTGGGGACAGCAGCTACCAAGGGGGTGCCGGCTGGAAACAGTGACACAGAGGGGGGCCAGCCTAGTCGGAAGCGGCGTTGGGGAGCCAGCACAGCCACCACCCAGAAGAAACCCTCCATCAGTATCACCACCGAATCGCTCAAGGTGAGGTGGGAGGGGCCGGGGCAGGGAGGATGAGACCCATGCGGTGGGAGTAGACATGGCCCCAGTGTAACGGGGTGGGGGGTGTCTGTGTCCCAGAGCCTCATCCCCGACATCAAACCCCTGGCGGGGCAGGAGGCTGTTGTGGATCTTCATGCTGACGACTCCCGAATCTCTGAGGATGAGACAGAGCGTAATGGTGACGATGGGACCCATGACAAGGGGCTGAAAATATGCCGGACTGTCACTCAGGTAAGGCTCCTGTGCCCCACTTTGCGGGAGGGGGGTCTGGAGGCAGAGTGAGCAGCTAAGTAGGGAGCTAAGGTGGAGTTCTAGAAGGGAAATCTGTCTGTGCATAGGGTTCGCTTAATTGACGTTTGTAGGGGTCAGCAGAATACTAAATCTAACCTGTTGCCTGTAATGAAGTTCTGTTACAACAGTTACACCAGTTCATTTACTTTTCTCTATGGCTGCTTACATGCTATAATATCAAGAGTTGAGTAGTTGGAACTGTATGGCTCACAAATTCTATAATATTTACTGTCTTGCTCTGTACACAAAAAATTTTCCAATTCCTGCCTTAGTTTTCCTCATGGACGAGTTAAGGTATTACCAGTCCCAGGATCTGGCGGAGGTAAACCTAATAATGAAATCTCGCCCCGAGTGGAAGGAACACTTCAGGCCGACTACCACCATCTCTCCCTGAGAAACCAGAGGCAGAATAGAATATGCCAGTTTGGTGCTTAAGAATCCCTCTGTTATCTGATACCTTACAGGTGGTACCTACTGAGGGCCAGGAGAATGGGCAGAGGGAAGAGGAGGAAGAAGAGAAGGAGCCTGAAGCAGAAGCCCCTGTACCTCCCCAGGTCTCGGTAGAGGTGGCCTTGCCCCCACCTGTGGAACATGAAGTCAAGAAAGGTGGGTGAAACGTGTGGCTCCCTGAATTCCCGGAGCACCTGATTTGGACCTCTTACAGCATCGAATGTCTTCTGCCTTGTGTTGTAGTATTTTACATATCTGTCTTGTCTTGTTACCAAGCTACTTGGCTAGGTTTGAATCTGTTTAATCTTTCTGTCTCCATAATGAGGAGATCAGCCTAGACTGTAACTTGCACAGTGCAGGTGCTCAGCACATTTAGATGGAAGAGTGACTACCGGTAGGGAATTTAAAAGTCCTGCCGAAGGTGAAAGCCAGCATTGCTCCCTGCTGAAAACGATTCATGTGCTCTATTTGATAGTGACTTTAGGAGATACCTTAACTCGACGTTCCATTAGCCAGCAGAAGTCAGGAGTTTCCATTACGATTGATGACCCAGTCCGGACTGCTCAGGTGCCCTCCCCACCCCGGGGCAAGATCAGTAACATCGTCCACATCTCCAATTTGGTAAGTCACCGTTTCCCACGTGCAGCTTGATGTAGCGTCAGAGCTGTGGACTCGTGTTTCTAAGGTTCAGCTCCTGCGTCTGCTGGTTACTCACTCATTGAGTCACTTAACCTCACGACCTGTCTCATTTGAAAAATGAGAAAAAAAGTATCACCTTGCAGGGTTTTGTAGAGAGCCTGACCTGAGCATATTTCTTGCCTTCTTCGAGACCCTGAAGTTTCATTCTCATTGGCAGGTTCGTCCCTTCACTTTAGGCCAGCTGAAGGAGTTGTTGGGACGTACAGGAACTCTGGTAGAAGAGGCTTTTTGGATCGACAAGATCAAATCTCACTGCTTTGTAACGGTGAGGGGAAGAAGCTGGCTTTCTAGGTTGTGCCCTGTATCTCCTTCTGTGACCAGTGTGGGCAGGTTTGAGGCCTTCTGGCAAGTGGGAGGGAGGGAAGGCCTGTTGTGACCTTCTGCCTCTCCCTTCCTCCGTCAGTACTCGACAATAGAGGAAGCAGTTGCCACCCGCACAGCTCTACATGGGGTCAAGTGGCCCCAGTCCAACCCCAAATTCCTTTGTGCTGACTATGCTGAGCAAGAGGAGGTAAGAAACCAAGGGAGAGGACAGAGAGGAGGGGTGGGGGAGGCCTCATCTGCGAGATTCCAGCTGAGGCCCTGGCCACACCGATGGTCTTGAGTGTCCTCCTCCCTCCACGTTGGTTCCCTGAGTTGAGCCGTGAGTCTGTTCGCCAGTGCCTGGGCTCCTTCAGTGAGGTGATGTTGTCTCCACCCTTGTACCTCCTCTACCTGCAGCTGGACTATCACCGAGGCCTCTTGGTGGACCGTCCCTCTGAAACTAAGACAGAGGAGCAGGGGATACCACGGCCGCTGCACCCCCCACCCCCACCCCCAGCCCAGCCACCACAGCACCCCAGGGCAGAGCAGCGGGAGCAGGAGCGGGCTGTACGGGAGCAGTGGGCAGAACGGGAACGGGAAATGGAGCGGCGGGAGCGGACTCGATCTGAGCGTGAATGGGATCGGGACAAAGTTCGAGAAGGGCCCCGTTCCCGATCCCGGTCCCGTGATCGCCGCCGGAAGGAACGCGCAAAGTCTAAAGAAAAGAAGAGTGAGAAGAAAGGTACTTAGCTGCGGGGGCACAGTACCCACCTGCAAGTGAGAAAGGGATCCAAATGGGATGGGCTGCAGGGTCACGTGCATCAAGTCTGAACCACTTCCTTCCACCTCAGAGAAAGCTCAGGAGGAACCACCTGCCAAGCTGCTGGACGACCTTTTCCGCAAGACCAAGGCCGCTCCCTGCATCTATTGGCTCCCACTGACTGACAGCCAGGTGAGTGCCTGCCTTCCCGCCCTGTTCAGAGATGCATCAAGGCTCGAGGGCAGAGTCATGTGACCATGGGAGTAGGCCTAGGTATCCTAGGATAATAAGGCAGAGGCTAAGCATCATGGAAAGAGGCAGTTTCAAGACCCAGTTGATTGTGCCATAGAGAAACCAGACACAAAAAGGGAGTAGCAGACATGGAGATTGGAACTTTGTGTGTGTATCCAAACTGGCTGTGCCAACCATACTTCTTGGACATTGATTTTAGTTAGCTGAAAACTCAGCCATTTTTCTGCTTTTTCTTTTCTAGGGATTTTAGCTTTTTTAAGAGGGCTTTTTTTCTTGATGGGCCTTTTGGGAATTTTAGGCTTATGCTACTCCACTGAAGAAAACAGAGGTTTTTTTCACCTCTAAGTAGCTTGGGAAATACTAGAGGCCAGGCATGGATGGTGCTGCTACCTGTCATGGCTATAACAGGTGAAAACTGGGAGGGCTTGGGGCTCTGAGACAAGGACTGGTGTGACTGCTGGGCCCTCCCCCTTCCTGTGTAACGGCAAGGCCGACAGTGATCCTGAGCTAGGAGTGCAGGATCCAGGAGCAGGGGGGCCAGGTGGGACTGGTGTGAATGCAGTTGAGATGCCTGTTCTCTGCCTTCCCTGCCTGCTGCAGATTGTTCAGAAGGAGGCAGAGCGGGCTGAACGGGCCAAGGAGCGGGAGAAGCGGCGAAAGGAGCAAGAAGAAGAAGAGCAGAAGGAGAGGGAGAAGGAGGCGGAGCGGGAGCGGACCCGGCAGCTGGAGCGAGAGAAGCGGCGAGAGCACAGCCGAGAGCGCGACAGGGAGAGGGAGCGGGACAGGGAGCGGGACAGGGGGGATCGAGATCGGGAGAGGGACAGGGAGCGGGAACGAGGCAGGGAGAGGGACCGCAGGGACACCAAGCGCCACAGCAGGAGCCGGAGTAGGAGCACACCTGTGCGGGACCGGGGTGGGCGCCGCTAGCCGGGAAAACGCTAGGGAGAGCTGCAGGCGTGGGCCACCCTGCCCCAGGGTGGGTTCAAGGCCACAGAGGGATAGGTACAATCTCCACCACCCTGGAACCAGGGGTCTTTCACACCATTCGCCCAGTGCTGAAGTCTGGCTGCCACCTGTCCCCAAATACCAAATGGAGCAGTGGCCACCTTCCCACCCCTACCCCACCTCCATAATCTATTCTTGGGACTCAGCCCTCTCCTCTCATTTCCAGTGAAGTCTGTGAGAGGGAAGAGCTAAGTTAGGGAGGGAGGTATTGGCTGAGAAGTGGGGAACAGCCAGGAGCCCCAAACCTCCCTTGTTTTTTCTTCCATCCTGCTCACCACCTCTGGTACTCGAACCCGCCTTTTGGGAACAGCCGGGGCCAGGACTGGGTCACCTATGAGCTGAATCAGCATCTCCTCCTGAGTCCCAGGGCCCCTGCAGTTCCCAGTCTTTCTGTCCTGCAGCCCTTGCCTCCTGCCCACCGGTTCCACTTTATATCCACCTTTTCCTTTTGTTCAATTTTTATTTTTATTTTTTTTATTATTAAATGATGTGGTCTATGGAAAATAATAAAAATCTGACTTAGTTTTAACTAGTGTGTGATTGAGTGGCTTTCCTTGGCCAGGGCCTGGGTGAGGGCCAAATTGAGGTGGAGGCCGGCTCCTACAAGTGCAGCCAGCACTACTTGCATTCCATACACTTATGCTGCTGCTTCCCGGAGAGGGGACTCCCCACCCTCCCTCCATCCCTGCCTCTGACCACACCACAGCTGTGCGGCTTCCCCCCTCCCCCCAGTAAGGAAGACCCCCCCATCCTCCGGGAAGACGACGGTCCTGTCCGGTTGCTAGAGGCAGTCGGTCACCTGCTCACCACCTTCAAGGTCCTCCCATAACTGCCACCAGGGGGCGGCAGCAGCTCGTTCAGTAGGCGTCTGTAAACGAGCTTCCCAAAAAGGCTCCGTGCCCTCCCGCGGATGTCTTGACTAGGTCCCTGACCTGTTCGTTCCCTGGGCCCAGCCCGCGCACCCCCTGGACCCGTCAGCCGTGCTTAAGGCCCCCAGCCGGCCCGCTACCCTTCCCTGCACAGGTTCCCAAAATGCCGCCGCCTCCCGGCCAAGGTCCTCCGCAGTTCCCGAGGCCGGTCCGGGAGCGGCGAGCCGGGCCTCCGCAGTGGGTTCCAGGTTCCCGGGCTCACCGTGCGCTCGCCCTTCGTCCGGCTGCGGGCCGCTTCGCACCCGCGATGCGCCCTCCCTGCTAGCTCTTCGGAAGCGGCCTGGCTCCTAGGCGTGGACGCACTCCCACTCGAGTGCCCCTCAGGGCGCTGCGGGCCCGGCCCGGGAGGGGCGCCGCATCTGTATGCGCCCGGCGGCCAGCAGCGCCGAGGGGGCGGGCACCGGCGCCGCCCCCGCCCTCGCCGCGCGGCCGGGGCTGGCCGGGGAGGGTCGGAGGCTGGGCTCTCCTCTCCCGCGCGGCGCGGAGCCGCCTCGCTCCTCCGCAGGCGGAGCCTCCTTCCCCCGCCCCCTCCGTCTCGCTCCCTTGTTCTCGCCGGGGCCGCTCAGACCTGCAGCGGAGCCGCGGCGCCCGCTCCGATCGGCTCGGGGCTGCGCCCCCGGGACCCGGCGACGGGGGCGGGCGGGAGCGCTCCCCGCCGAGCTGGGCCCCTAGGCACTGCCAGGTAAGGGCGCCCGCCCTGGAGCCCACGGTCGGGAATCCGCGAAGGGGCAGCAGGGGGCCCGCAGCCTGCGGGTGTCTTCAGAGCGGTGAGCGGTGCGCTCCGCGGCTGGGAGCCACTGCCGGCTCCCTTCTCCCGCGCTCTACCGCTTTCCCTTCTTCCCTCGCACCTCTCCTCCTCTTTTTCCCGTTTTCCTCTCCCTCGATTTCTCTTCATCCTGCCTCCTCTTCTGCCTATTTGCCTTTCCTGCCCCCTCCCTGTCGCCCCAACCCTTCTCTCTCCCTCTTGCCTGTCTCGCTCCATCTCCTCTTCCTCTTCGCCTTTTTTCTTCCTCCACCTTTCTCCCCTTCCTGTATTCCTTTTCCCGCTTTCCTTTCTCTCCCCGATCCTTCCCTCTCCCCTCCTCTCCTCTTCCCTTCCCGCTATCCTGTTTCCCACTCCTCTATCCCCTACCTTCTCCTCTTCGTCCCGCCTCCCTCTCTGGTGCCCGGCTTCCCTCCGGCTTCCCTCTTCCCTCGGGAAGGGAAGGACTGTCAGGTGTGTGTCTGCTTTGGGGGAGGAGGGGCACAGTCACAGTCACTTGAGGGGTCCCCCCTAGGAGGAGAAGGGGGAGACAGCGGCGGGAAGGGTCCTTTCTCTACCTTCCTTCCTGCATCCCCTCCCAGCTGCCCCCTCTCCCAGAATGAAGTTCTGAGCTGGGGCGGCCTGGTCTGACCCCCGCAGTTGAAGCCGCCCCTTTCTGCTTAGCACAGTGTTGGCTGCCCTTCCACCCATTCTGGAGCCTGGTACCCAGGACTCCTCTCTGCCTTTCAGACACCCAGACTACCTCCTTTGATCTCTTTCCTCCTGTCTCTTGCTGCCATTCTTTCTCTGTCTCTGCGGACAGTCCCTGAGTCTTGTTCTCACCCTGCATCTCGCTGTGTCTCTAGCCTCTGGGTCCGCCTCTCCAGTCTCCTGGCTTCTCCCGCCCCCCTTTTTTCAGCTCCCCCCTCCCACTCTGTGAGCCTGGTCCCCCTTCAAGGACTTCAGCTAGCAGTGTGCCAGGGAGCAGATTCTGGAGAGGAGGGGTTCCTGTGGAGGACAGACTTTCACAGGTTCTCAACCCTGTCTGAGGCAGCCCTCCTTATCATTTCAGCCTGACCCTCGGCACCCTGAGACCACACCTCCATGAATCCCAATTCCTGGATTTTTAAGCCCTTTCCATGGTAGCCCCATCTCCTTCAGCACCTACCTGCACTCTCAGCCTGGGAGCTCAGGGGGCAGATTTGCGGTTCCAAGCCCTCCCAGCGTCCCCTCTCCTATTTTCTTCCCAAGCTTTCCTATTCAGAGTTGACTGGCCAAAGATTTATCAGCTTGGAGGGCTGGAGGTGAATACAGGCAGAGAACCTGGGTGGAGGGAAAGATCAGACTGCTCTCGTTCTCATTCTGGCTTCTGGGCAGTGGGGTGTCTGGTTCCTTGGAGGTCTGATCTTTGGAGCATCTAACTTTGGGAGGAGATGGTAAGGGTTTCCTCGACCCTGAACAGCTGCCTATCCTGCAGGTGTGGATCCATGGGGTAGCCCCAACGCTTCTGCCCCTCTGCCCCAGCCAGCTCATGCCTCAGCACCCAGGAGCAGTGAACAGAGCCTTGGCTGGAGCCCAAACATGTGGGGCCTGGTGAGGCTCCTGCTGGCCTGGCTGGGTGGCTGGGGCTGCATGGGGCGCCTGGCAGCCCCAGCCCGGGCTTGGGCAGGGTCCCGGGGGGGACCAGAACCATCACTGCTTCGGACCCGGAGGAGCTGGGTGTGGAACCAATTCTTTGTCATTGAGGAGTACGCTGGACCAGAGCCTGTCCTTATTGGCAAGGTAAGGCTCAGCCCCTCCCATGTCTCCCCTGACTCTCAAGGCTCTCCTCTGCAACTTCATCACTTCTGCAATGACCTTGGTCCCTGAGGATCCCCAACACTGCCCCCAATCCTAGATCTAGACTCTTTAACTTTCTGTCACCATTCCTGGAACCTGCTGCCATTTTTCCCTGACCCCTACAGCTGCACTCAGATGTGGATAGGGGTGAGGGCCGCACCAAGTACCTGCTGACCGGAGAGGGCGCAGGCACCGTATTTGTGATTGATGAGGCCACAGGCAATATCCATGTCACCAAGAGCCTGGACCGGGAGGAGAAGGCACAGTACGTGCTACTGGCCCAAGCTGTGGACCGAGCCTCCAACCGACCCCTGGAGCCCCCATCGGAGTTCATTATCAAGGTGCAAGACATCAACGACAACCCACCCATCTTTCCCCTTGGGCCCTACCATGCCACAGTGCCCGAGATGTCCAATGTGGGTGAGTACCCTCACCTCCCCTTCCCCTACTGCTTTCTGCCCCAGAACCCATCTCCTTCAATTCAGCCCTGCTCATGTCTGGGTCCCACTCATCTGCTCTTCTTCCCCACTTGGCTCTGTCCTGGCTGAGTGGGGTGCCGGAACCCCCTGCAGGGACATCAGTGATCCAGGTGACTGCTCATGACGCCGATGACCCCAGCTATGGGAACAGCGCCAAGTTGGTATACACTGTGTTGGATGGACTGCCTTTCTTCTCTGTGGACCCCCAGACTGGTGAGGCTAGAGCTCGGGAGCCGGGTGAGGCAGCTGTAGGATCAGGCAACCCTGACCCATCGTCTCTCCCTAGGAGTGGTGCGGACTGCCATCCCCAACATGGACCGGGAGACGCAGGAGGAGTTCTTAGTGGTGATTCAAGCCAAGGACATGGGCGGCCACATGGGGGGGCTGTCGGGCAGCACCACGGTGACAGTCACCCTCAGCGATGTCAACGACAACCCCCCCAAGTTCCCTCAGAGTAAGGGGCCAGTGCCGCCGCCTGAGCCATCCTTTGACCACCCCACCCCACCCCTATCGCCTCTGGAGAAGCCTCCCCCCAACCCTTCCCCCAGCCAGGCCTGGGAGAAGGACATGCTGGGGGCGGGAGGAGGGCTGGGGACCTCTCTAAGAACATCTCCCTCCATCCACCCCAAGGCCTGTACCAGTTCTCTGTGGTGGAGACCGCTGGGCCGGGTACCCTGGTGGGCCGGTTGCGGGCCCAGGACCCAGACCTGGGGGACAACGCCCTCATGGCATACAGCATCCTCGACGGGGAAGGGTCGGAGGCCTTCAGCATCAGCACAGACTCCCAGGGTCGAGATGGGCTCCTCACTGTCCGCAAGGTGAGTGCTTCAGACCCACTCACACCCGCCTCCTGCCCCACAGGATAGGCTCCTCACCAGGCTAGAGCAGACTTGGGGTCTCTGTGTTGGAGCTTAAAGATTGTGGTCCTCTCCTCAACCTTCAGATGAGAGTCTGGGGCTCAGAATCGGGAAGTGACTGGCTCAGGACTCTGCACAGGGCAAGTCTGTGATGGAACTGGGGGCAGACCTGGAGTTCTGACCAAGTAATCTGCCCCTCGCCACCCTGACCACCGAGGCCACTGCCCCTCTGGTGCCCACGTCCCTGAGATCTGCACCTGCCTCAGTAACTTGTTCTCCTTCACCATAGCCCCTAGACTTTGAGACTCGTCGCTCCTACTCTTTCCGCGTGGAGGCCACCAATACACTCATCGACCCAGCCTATCTGCGGCGAGGGCCCTTCAAGGATGTGGCCTCAGTACGCGTGGCTGTGCAGGACGCTCCAGAGCCACCTGCCTTCACCCAGGCTGCCTACCACCTGGCAGTGCCTGAGAACAAGGCTCCTGGGACCCTGGTGGGCCAGGTGTCAGCCACAGACCTGGACTCCCCAGCCAGCCCCATCAGGTGAGCTGGTGGGGGCAGGGCGGGGATTCAGGGAAAGGGCCCAGCAGCAGGCTGTTCCCACCCAAGGTTGCACCCGCCCTTTCCTGCCCATCACACTCCCCTCCTGGCAGAAGTCTTCCCCACTGCAGGCCTGGGGGCCAGGGGAGGGCTGGAGGACCTGCTAACCAGACCCTCCACCCATCCCTGCGTGGATGGCAGTGGCGCCTCCCAGTGGCCATGAGAGCAGATACGGCGTTTCATCTGATGAGTGCACCAGATCAGCTGATGGCTGAGGCTATGGCTATTGATCACTCCCTCAGCGCCTCACATTTTACTCACTTGATAACATTTCATTTTCACAACAACCTGTGAGAGGAGGATTGAAGATAAGTGTAGGAGTCTTCTCGGGTCCAGCTGCTTTAGAGGCTCAGCCCTGAGGGGTTGCGTTTACGTGCCCCAGGTCACACAGTCAGTAAGCAGCAACGCTAGAATTCCAATCCGGACTTGTCGGCCTCAAGAAGGCCCATTCTTTCCACCTGCCCAGGCTGCTGCCCAGCATCCCTGTCACAGCACTGAAGGAGGGGCTAGTGTCATTCTCCTCTGATAGTTGAGGGAACGGGTTAAAAGATTTGCCCAAGGTCACACAGCTAGTCTGAGACAGAGCAGAGCTAGAACTCAGGTCCTCAGTCCCCAGAACAGAGCCCAGGAGTCAGAAAGACAGGCAGTGTTTGCCCCATGTCACCTCTGTCTCTCTTCCCACACCCCCACGGAACTCAGCACCCCATGTCATAGGATAGGTGTTGAATATTGCTGACTACCCAGAGATATTTGTCTTTCAAGGGGACCCTAATGTGAATTATGGCTCCAAATGCCCAGGGCAGGCGCTGCCTGGTCAGCTCATGCAGGCCCTTTGCCCAGATGAGCCGGGAGGCCCAGCAAGGTGAACAGGTGGGAGGGAGGGATGGCCGCCAGCTCAGCCCTGCCCCAGCTCAGTCCCCCACCTGGCTCCATCCCCCCAGATACTCCATCCTCCCACACTCGGACCTGGAGCGTTGCTTCTCCATCGAGCCTGAGGACGGCACCATCCGCACAGCAGTGCCCCTGGACCGGGAGGCTCGTGTCTGGCACAACCTCACAGTGCTGGCCACAGAGCTTGGTGAGGAGTCCTGGGCCTCCAGGAGCCCCGGGAGGAGGCGGCAGCCTCCTGGCAGAGGGGCCATCCCTAGGGATAGGGTGAGGGGGGTGTTAGTGCTACACACACACACCCAGGGTATAACTACTAGGTGCCCACCCTGGACCATTACGACCAGGCAGGCTT
Source organism: Moschus berezovskii (assembly GCF_049115385.1). Classification (NCBI taxonomy): domain Eukaryota; kingdom Metazoa; phylum Chordata; class Mammalia; order Artiodactyla; family Moschidae; genus Moschus; species Moschus berezovskii. The sequence goes on from NC_142468.1 coordinate 97,160,107, forward strand.
CCTGGTCTCCTGGGCTGGCCTGGGCACAGTGGGTTGGCCTAAGCATTTCCCCTCACCTTTAATTTGCTCCCATACCCAACTTTCCCCAGGTCAAAATAAATCTAACCTCAAATAGCTCTCAATTCCTAAGAACCCCGACATGCACCCTGGGAGACCCTGCCTTGCCCAGTCTCTGCTTCAGGCTGAAGTTGGAACAGGGAAGAGCTGGGCCCTCCTCTGGGAGCTGACCGGGGAATGCCAGCAGCCTCTCCCTGAGAAGTTTTGTGGGAGGCCCTCAAGGGAGGGGAGAAGGGCCAGCTCCCGGCACTGTCCGTGTCAGTCACCAGTTAGCAGCAGCATGGTTCAGCCGCCTCTGGGCAGCCATGGCCTGTGGGGGCAGGGAGACCTCCTTTCCTTCTGTGAACCTGTCCGTGCTACGCCTGCACATGCTTCAAGGTCTCCTACGTTTGCTGTCCATGTCCTGGCTATGGGAGTTGTCCCTGTGTGCATACAGACTTATGCCACGGCAACGAAGAGCTAAGAGCTGTGTGTGTGTGCATGTGCGTGCGTACTTCCCTGTGTGTGAAAAATACATACACATACCCACACATATGCTTGTGAGGATATGTCTACAGTTGCATATATATGTGTATGCAGTTGAGCATATAGAGCTAAAGCTATATTATCTGTGCATATATGGAATTGGATATGTATAGTGAAACTTGATAGCTCAGCTAGTAAAGAGTCTGGCTGCCATGCAGGAGACCCAGGTTCCATCCCTGAGTTGGGAAGATCCCCTGGAGGAGGGCATGGCAACCCACGCCAGTATTCTTGCCTGGAGAAAACCCCTGGACAGAGGAGCCTGGTGAGCTACAGTCCATGGCGTCACAAAGAGTCAGACCCGACTGAGTGACTAAGCACAGCACAGTGATAGATACAAGTAGCTGTCTGTATACATTGTTTTGTGTATGTGAGTGTTTGTGGATAGGCAGTAATAATTTACCACTTACTGTGTATGGGACACTGTTCTGAGTACCAAATATAGGTGCATTCACTTCATCATCAGCACAACTTTATGAGGGATGTATGATTTTTTCCCCCCATTTTAAAAGGAGGAAACTCAGACAAAGAGAAGTTAAGTAACTTACCGAGGGCACGCAGACATTAAGTGGTGGGGCCTCAGTCAGGCTGCAGTCTCCGCTGTTATCTCTTCCACCATGTGTCGAACTCTGTGTGGACAGGGTTATGTGTATGACCATGCAGCTGTGCGACAGTGCGTTCATGTCTGTCCATGTGAACATCCCTGTGTGCGCTTTGGCCGTCTGTTTACATAGCCGTGTGTGTGTGTGTGTGTGTGTTTCCCTCACTGTCTCCTTACCTCCTGCCAAATCCTGCTCCCTACGCCCACAAATCCCAATACTGACTAGCAGGCCCTGAGCCCTTACTGCAGTGAAAGATGGACCCCAGCCCTGTCCCATCTCCCAGACCCTTTAGCCAGGCAGTCCACTCCTCTGCCTAGGCTGTGACCTCAGCCCCTTCCCAAGAGCCAACCAGCTCTCCCTCAGTTTGGGGGAAAGACTAAAGGAACCAAGAGGTTTAGCCTAGGGGAGATGAGCGCTGTGAAGGGCAGGGGTGCACTTTCCATTTTCTCTTGGATGCCATTGGCAGTGAGGAGCAAGGCAGGGTAGTGATGGGGGCCACCCAGTGACGAGGGGGCCTGTCTATGGCTGTGGTACCCAGGCTGGCCCGGCTCTGCACCTGAGAATCAGGTAGCTCCTCCCTCCCCAAGGTCAATTCTAAGTGATACTCATTGCTACACCACAGCCTCCCAGACCTCTGATGGGGCGTGTGTGTATGTCTGTCCCACTGTTTTCGTGCATGGAAATGCATTCTCTGCATCCTGGGGGGTGGTGATGCTACATTCACCGTCTATATGGAACATGCCCCTTGTGTGTGTTGTATTTGTTTTAAACACTGAGCACATCGAATGGATGGCATGAATGTGTTGCGTCTTTCATGGCTGTCGTCTGGTATGTGTCATCTGTCTACTTTTCCTTGACGGTGCATGTGCCCTTTAGTGTTCATGTATGTCATGGGTGCTGCACTCCTGTTGAATGTATATGGGGTGTGTATTCCACATATTCTTGGGTACCGCATGGATGTTATGTGCACTTGTTCCAGTCACTTCACAACATTGATGCAACCTGCATATCGCATGCCTATATCTTGTGTCTCACATACATGCCATGTTCTGGATGTGACACTCACACACCATATATACTGTGTGTAACTGTGATGTGTGTGCTTGCGTCGGGTGCACGTGTTCGTGTTCTGGCTTCAGACAGCTCTGCACAGGCCTCCCGGGTGCAAGTGGCCATCCAGACCCTGGACGAGAATGACAACGCTCCCCAGCTGGCTGAGCCCTACGACACCTTTGTGTGCGATTCTGCAGCCCCCAGCCAGGTGAGTCACTGAGGCAGGCGGGTCGGGACCTCAAGACCTCCAGCTGCCCGCCTCATACAAGATTTCTCTTCTTTCTCTCAGCTGATTCAGGTCATCCGAGCCCTGGACAGAGATGAAGTCGGCAACAATAGCCGTGTCTCCTTTCATGGCCCTCTGGGCCCCGATGCCAACTTCACTGTCCGGGACAACCGAGGTGGGTAGCTTCCTACAGCTGTGCCCTTACCTGCTTCCCTCCTCTCCTCCACCATCCCTAACTCTACCCATCTACCTGGGGCTCCACCCTACAGAATGTACATGCAATTTTGGGAGTTCCTTGATGGCCTGTGGAGGGGGGGTAGGGGCGGGGTGTGCATATATGTGTTCAGTCGTATCCGATTCTGTGACCCTATGGACTGTAGCCCGCCAGGCTCCTCTGTCCATGGGATTTTCCAGGCAAGAATACTGGAGTGGGTTGCCATTTCCCACTCCAGAGGATCTTCCTGACTCAGGGAGCAAACCCACATCTCTTGTGTCTCCTGCACTGGCAGGCAGGTTCTTTACCATTGATGCCAAAGGATTCTGGGATTCAGGGCTTTCACTGAAGGGGCCTGGGTTCAGTCCCTGGTTGGGGAACCGAGATCCTGCCAGCCACGCAGCGTGGCCAAAATAAATAAATAAAAGAAGGTGGATGTGGTTTTGCTCTTTGCAAACCTTCCCCACGGACAGCTTTGTCTCCATGGGCTGCACCAACCTTAGTGGGAAGGTATCCCAGGAGGTGCCCAAAGACCTCTCTCCTACAGATGGCTCCGCCAGCCTGCTGCTGCCCTCTCGCCCCGCTCCACCCCGCCAGGCCCCCTACCTGGTTCCCGTAGAACTGTGGGACTGGGGGCAGCCAGTACTGAGCAGTACAGCCACAGTAACTGTCAGTGTGTGCCGCTGCCGGCCTGATGGCTCCGTGGCGTCCTGCAGGCCTGAGGCTCAGCTCTCACCTGCTGGGCTCAGCACTGGGGCTCTGCTTGCCATCGTCACCTGCGTGGGCACACTGCTGGGTGAGTCAAGCCATAGATGGGGTCATAGATATGAGATCCAGGCCTGCAGGGGGTGTGGAGAGAAGCAGGACCTTGGACATAGGGAAGTCCACCCTAGGTCGTGAAGGAACCCTCATGCCTGGGTTTCCCCACTGCCTGATACACCCAAGAGAAACACTCTGGCCTCTTATCCATGACTGGCGAAGCTAAGGACAGTCATGAGCCATAAAAACTATTTACTGAGCCCCAACTCTGGGCCATGTGTGGTGCTGGGCACATCACTTGGTATTTCATCCTTTCAACAACCTTAAGGGGTAAATATGTTTCCCCTCTTTTCCACACAAGCAATCCAAGGGCCAGAGAGGTTCAGAGAAGTTAAGCAACTCTCCGTGGTCACACAGCAAGTAAAGGGTTGAAGTCAGGACTCAAAAGCCCTTTGTCAAAGGTCAAAGCTAGGGCTTGCCACCCCTAGGCCGTTCCAAACGGAACTTGTGCGCCTCTCCCCCAGCCCTGGTGCTGCTCTTCGTGGCTCTGCGGCGCCAGAAGCAGGAAGCCCTGATGGTGCTTGAGGAGGAGGACGTGCGCGAGAACATCATCACCTACGACGACGAGGGCGGCGGCGAGGAGGACACGGAGGCCTTCGACATCAGCGCCCTGCAGAACCCCGACGGGGCGGCCCCGCCGGCGCCGGGCCCACCCACGCGCCGCGACGTGCTGCCCTGGGCGCGGGCCGCACGCCAGCCCCGGCCCCCCGGCCCCGCCGACGTGGCGCAGCTGCTGGCGCTGCGGCTGCGCGAGGCGGACGAGGACCCTAGCGTGCCGCCCTACGACTCGGTGCAGGTGTACGGCTACGAGGGCCGCGGCTCTTCCTGCGGCTCCCTCAGCTCCCTGGGCTCCGGCAGCGAGATCGGCGGCGCCCCGGGCCCGGCTGAGCCGCTGGACGACTGGGGGCCGCTCTTTCGCACCCTGGCCGAGCTCTACGGGGCCAAGGAGCCCCCGGCCCCCTGAGACCGGCCTGGCCCTGCCTCCGCTTCCCCCACCGAAGCGGGGCGGCAGCGTAGGCCCTCTGAGTGAGCCCCCCTCCCCGGGTCCAGGCAGGCAGCAGCAGCCCAGGGGCCCCCAGGCCTCCCCAGTCCCCGTGTCCCTCCTGCCCACCGCCCCAAGGCAACCGCCTCCTTACGTCCCTCCTCCCCAGTCGTCTGTTCGTCTCCAGGGATCTGTCTGTGTCTGACACGCTCCCTGGCTGGGTCTGGGTTGTGCGGCTCCGACTCTGAAGCTCCCGCTCCTCTCACTGTGATTCCACTCTCTCGTGGCTCTGTTTTGGTCTGCTCCATTCTGAATCTGTCACACAGGGCTCTGTGTGTCTCCCTTGCGCACACACATGCTGTCTGTCTGTCTCCTGCCCACATTCTCTGTGGGTCCCTGTGATTGGCTTTTTGGTTTTTTCTGTTGTCCATCCCAAAAGCAAAAGAAACGTCCAGCCACTGCTGCCCACCCTCCTGCAGGGGATGTTCTGCCCCAGGTCAGTGTCCCTAGACCTCGTGGAGCACCAGGCTGGCCCAAAGCCCTCCCCCACTCACCGCCTCTCACTCTGGCTCTCCTGTCTTTACAGACCTGCCCGCATGGTTCCATCCATCACTCATGGCCTCATCCTGGCTCCACTGGCCTCCAGCAGAGAGAGGGAGCCAGCCCACCTCCCAGGGCGAGAGCTCCAGCCCCCCACTGTGGCTGCCTCCCTGGAGCTCTGCCCAGCTGTCAACCGGCCTTGGGCATCCTGGCTCTGGGCATCGTCTTGTATGCTTCCCAGCCCCTGGGGGAGGGGAAGGAAAGCGGGAAGCTGCTGGGGAAGGGGAAAGAGGGAGGAAGGGGAGGGGCCTCCATCTCTAATTTCATAATAAACAAACACTTTATTTTGTAAAGCTGGAGCCCTGCTTTCCTTTCCCCACTCAGGTGTCTCTCAGAGTGTGTCACGGTGCTGAAGGACTGGAAGAGAGGCCTAAGCCCACCCCCTCGGCTCAGGGGACAGTCTGCTCCAAGACCCTTTCACCGAGGGGAGTTTGGGTTGATTCCATTCTGGGACTAAGGAGATAATGACTCGTTCCCCTGCTCCCGCTACCTCTGGGTTCTCTGTTGGTCTCAAAGTGTCCAAGGAAATTAAGATGTGGGGCTTGGCTGGAGGGGAAAGCCGGAGGGGGAGTGTGGAGAAAAGGAGGCGCTATAAGAAGACCAAGAAGAGACGAAGAGGAGTTCTAGACTAGGACAGTGGGCAGGGGACAGTAGAAGGGAGCAAGCAGTGCCTCCCGGGGCCTGTGGTCCCAGCTGGAAAAAGGCCGGGTCAGGGTAAGATGGCACAGCCACAGTGGGCCTGCTCCCTCCACCCTTCATTCTTCCCAGTCTGTGGTCTTGCTCTTCATGGGCACAAAGGAGGGGAGAGAGGGACCCCAGGAAGGCGGGCTGTTTTAGGGGTTGAACCAAAGTCAACTGGGACGGGAGCCCAGCGGGTGGCCAGCATCTCTCACTGTGGGCTCCTTGAGTAGAGAGGGGGTCCACCCAGGAACAAACATTAGACCTGGCCCAGGTCTCTTAAGTCCAGCAAGGGCTCCTGGGGAGTAGATAGGTCAAGACAGGTCCTTGTGACCTTCCCTTCCAAGTGTGAGGTGCGGGTAATCAGGGGAGGCTGCTCCCGTGGGAAGGTGCCTTCTTGTACCTTACACGCTGTGTGGTTAAGGCGACCAGGTAGTGGGAAGGCAAAGACCCGGCTCTGGCGGGCCGCCTCCACCCTGTCAGATCCTTTGTACACGCAGCGCTGCTTGAAGAGGCCTTTGGCTTCAGCCAGAAAACAAACAAGGAAGGGAAGGAAGGAGGGAGGGAGGGATCATAGGTTAGTACAGGCCTCCACTTCTTGGACAGTTTCTGAGAACAGATTCGTTTAGTGAAACAGTTATAGTATCTTCTCCCAGGAAGCTGAGATGTCGATGGGTTCCCAAAACCAGGCCTATGGTGCAAGCATGGCATTGTCATTGGCTCTGTTGAAGGCTGGAAACTGGTCCCTGCCTGCCTGAAGGCCTGTATGAGAGCAGACTGTCTGCCCCAGAGGGAGACGATCAGGAGGGCAGCACCGCAAGCAAGGCGTCAGGACAGGTCTTCCGGTTCAGGGCTGGATTGACCCCTTTGGTCTCCCCTGATGTCTGAATCAAACCTTTAGGAATAAGGGGAGAAAAGGAGGAACTGATGCATGGGTTGCCCCTGGCTAGTGAGCGGTGCATTGAAGTGGGGTACGGGCCTTCGCCCTCTCTGCCAGCCCTCCCTAACACCCTCCTGAGGCCCTTCCCAACTCATTCAGCTGCCAGGAAAACAGTGTAGGGAAACAGACTTTTCAGCTAGGCTTATCTCTGGTCTTAAATATCTCACCATTGGAAAGAGAATTTGTCAAAGGAAGGGAAGAGGGCAGGACCAGGAAAGGAAAAGAGAAGAGAAGGGAGAGATGATGGGAGGAGTTGCAAGAAGAGAGCCCTCCCTATCTGGGTTCAGTCCTCCTTCTCTGATTAATGGGAAGCGGAGGGGTTCAGAGTGTGGGGAGGGGGCAGTGGGGAGCCCCATGTGGTTCCCAGCTAGCCTGGGGGTGGGTTCAGGTGGCAACGTCAGGCTAGCCTGCCCCCATTCCTGCCTTTTCTCACTCCCTGTTTGGGTGGGTGGGGGTGCTTGCGGGGGGGGCGGGGGGCAGTGAGGCTGCAGAAGTAGTGAACCCCTGGGGTGAGCACTGCCCCACCTCCTCTCTCTACTCTGGACTTTTTCTCCCCAAAAAAGTGATAAGGCCTTTCTCCCTGATAATTGGCCTTTCTCCTTGCTCCGGTGGGGCTCTTTCTCTCGCAGCCCGTTTCCTGTCTCTGCACATGGGAACCATGGCTTATTTGGGACCATTCACTCACCATGTCACAGACCCACACTCATCTCTGCACATGGAGGTGCACCCTCTTGCGTCTGAGTCAATCAAACACTTGAACCCTGGGCAAAAACAGCCCTTCCTCCTGTGTTCCTCCACGAGAAAACTGGCCTAAGGGTCCTTGACCTACATCTGTCATTCCCAGGGTCCTGCACCTCCTCACCCGAGGCTGAGGAGAGGGTGAAGGATGAAGGACTGCATAGAGGCCACCAGCCAGATTCCCAGACCCCAGCTCAAAGGCTTGTTCTCCTGTACTGGGCATCTTTCTGCAGCAACCCCTCTCATTTCCTTCCCTCCCCTACTGCTTTCCTTCCTGGGGCTCCCTCAGCTTTCCTCCCTTCTCCCCCATCATCCCCTGAAAGACAGAGCCCACTGGGGCTCCTCTGTCTGGCCCATCTCCTGCCTGGAGGAATTCTTAGCCTTAAGTGCAGGGTCGGGGCTCAGGACTGGGCCAGAGGCTGGGAGGAGGGTGTCCAAGAGGGAGAAGAGATGCTGTTCATCTTGGGACTGGAAGCAGTGGGAGTAGGACAAAGGAAGAAGGTTCAGGAACCTTCCTTCCGGTCCCCTCTCCTAGATTGACCATGCCTTCCCCTCCGCTTGGCCTGGGGAGGGGGGTGGGGTGGCATCCCTCCTGGAGTTGTCAGCCTGCATCGCCAAATCAGGGCTCACAGGGGAGCAGCAAGCAGACAGGAGGGGCGGGAGAGGACGCGCTAACCCAGCAGTTCCCCCTGGCACAGCCATCTCCCTCTTTTCTTCATGCCCAGAGGGAGCTACCAGAAGGAAAGGCTGGGGAGAAGGCAAAGGGACGGCAGGAGAAGTCTGGCAGCAGTCGTGACAGGCCCAGAAGCCAGAGCGCACTGGTTGGGGTTGTGGGGTGCCAATGACTCAGGCCTTGGTAAGAGAGGACAGAGGGCGCTCAACAGGGGATGCTTCTTGGGCTCAGCCCTCCAGGCCCTTGGGCTCCTCCAGGTTCCTTCTTCCCTGGCCAGCAGGAAGGAAGGGGCCCGGCCCAGCTGCTCTCTTCCCCACATCACTCCCCAGGGGGCAGGAAGAGGCCCTGGGAGAGAAGGAGCACAGCCCTGGAGTGGATGGCCTGGATCCCAGCCTCATCTCTGCACTGACCGCATCACCTCGGGCAAGTCACACGCCTCTGTGAAGCACTTCCTCTTCTGTCAAGTGAGGATCACAGTAACCTTCAACAGTTAATCATGAAAACTGCGTTCAGTAAAGGAGTCATCATCAGAGTCCTTAGGGTCAAGTGGAAGGTGGTGGCAGAGGAGGAAAGCAGTAGTGGGAGCCCATCACTCACCCCCAGATGTTCATGCTGCACTGTCCCTGCCCCTTCCAGCCTGGGTCCCCGGGCTACCATCGCCCCCATTCCCCTCCCACCGTCCCCCCCATCCAGGTGAGAAAGTGGCAAAGACTCTGAAGCTGAACTGAGGACTAAAACGAGAGGAAGAGAGACTGGGGATAGCGTGGGGAAAAGCAGAAAGGAAGATGGCAAGAAAAGAGGGTCTAGCACTTGGCGCAGCATCTGGCGTGCAGCCGGCGCACAGTATTTGCTGAAAGACGGACTCGGTGCTGAGAAGGAGGCTAGATCAATCTATTGGGTGCCAACAGGAACAAGTCGGACAGAGAGGTCAATAGCTTGGGGAAGAAAAAGGGATGGAAACTTGGAACAAATGAAGCCAGCAACCCAGGAGAGCAGGGCCCCGATGCTGGGAGTCTGCTTCCCCTGCGGCCCCATCTCCCACCCTGGGCTGGGCCCCCCAGATCCTGCCGCTGCTCACAGGCTCTCTGTGGGCACCTTCAAGTCCCCAGGTGCCAGCCCCACAGACGGTTCTCTGCCTTCGCCAGCTCTGTCGGGGGTGGCCTCCTCCTCCCGTTCCTTCTCTGGCCCTGGAAGCTTCTGCAGTTCCGAGTATAGCACCCAGGCATCATGGCAGGACACATACTCCCATCCACTCTCCCGCACGTGGAAGAGGTCCACAGAACCCCCAGAGTAGGCATCGCGGCGGGTAGCGTGGGCCACAGCGCGCCGGGCCAGGGCGTAGGCTTCCTGGGTGCTCATGTCGTAGCGGTAGCCGCGATCTAGCACACCATAGGCATAGGGAGACCCAGAGCCCACCGAGAAGATGTCCCCCTGCAGGCAGGTGCCATCGCTGTAGACATAGAAGAGGGCAGGGCCAGAGCGGTCCCAGCCGCACAGGGCCGTGGCCACACACAGATCCAGCCCCCGGTAGCGCGACATCATGACAGATAAAAGTTTGGCGGCACCGGCCACGCTGGGCAGCTGACCCTCCCTCAGTGCCCGCAGCCGCAGCTCCCGCTGCAGCACCCGGTACCACGTGACGCAGTCGGCCGAGGTGCCAGAGGTGGTGCCCAGGAGATGCTGGTGCACAGGGATAACCTTGCGTGAGGCTGGACACGCCACGTAGCTGCCACAGGAGGACCGCGTGTCAGCCGCAGCGATGACTCCATGACGGAAGCGGAAGGCCAGGGTGGTGGTACCATGGGCCAGCCTGGGGCCGTGGGTCTGCAGGAAGGCTTGAGGGTCCCAGCCTCGGGGCACAGCCCAGCCTCCAGCCTGAGGCAGGTGAGGGGAGGTTTCCTGGGTGTCGGGGGTCTGCCACTTGCACACATCTTGCAGAGCCATCCCTGGGGTCCAGCGAAGGTTGGAAGGAGCAAGGCAGGGATCTGTGAGCTGGGTTGGGTGGAGGAGGAGAGATGGTAGGAGAAGCCGGGCTGCAGCCAGAACCATACAGGAAGGTGTGTGATCTGTGGCTTCTCCCAAAACCCAAACCAGCCTTTGGGACTGGCTGATGGAGAAGCGCCCTCCCCCTCAGAGGACTGCTGAGGGGGAGACAGGATGAGGCCAGTGGAGTCTTCGGCGCTGGGGAGACGCTACCCATGACACACCTGAGCTCACCGGAGGAGTCACCTGTCTGTCATCCTCCAAGCACCTGGACCTGGGTGGGGGCTGGGTAACTGCACAGGACAGGGCGCACCAGTGAAAGGAGCAGAACTGCATTCCTCTTGTTTTTCCTGTGGGGGGCACTGGGCAAAGAGATAAATGAAGCCCTGTCCCTGCCCTGAAAGGGCCCCCAGCCTAGGGAAAGGTAAAGACTAGTCAGTGCAATGGCTAGGTTCCCTGGGGTGCCAGGCTTTCACTGCTATGGCCTGAGTTCGATCCCTGGTCACAGAGCTGAGATCCCACAAGTCGCAGGACATGGCCCTAAACCAAAACAAAACAGAATAGATTGCCATGGACCCACTGTGGCAGGAGTCCCTGATGCTGGGTTCACTCTTCAGGGGGATGGGGTCAGGGAGCAGTGACACTGAGCTTCCTGGTTCACTTCATGATCAATGTGGGGAAAACGAAATGGACTGGGACAAAGACAAAAGAAGGAAGAGCAAGAGAGCCTTGTATGGGGCACCCGGATACCTTCAGAATGACAGCGCCGTGGGGCCAGGTGAAGGGGAACTAAAAACTTCTCTGCTTTGGGCGTGAACGTGAACTTCCATCTGCACACAAACGTGGCACACCTGACCGTTCCCTGGCAGTATAGCTTCTCTGACTGGTGCTAAAGTTCTGAGGATGCAGCTGAAAGAATCTACTGGTCCCCTTTCTGCCCAGCGGTTCACAATGGCAAGAGATTGGTTTGCAGTTTCAAGGCAGGAGAAACAACTGACTTTGATACCATCATACTGAGTCTAAGTCTTAGACCAACGAAGGGTGGACACGGACAGCAGAGTGACAAGCTACATCTACTTCTGGAACCATATGGAGTATATTTTTCTAAATATTACAGCTCCCCCTCTAACCTCATCCTCCAAGCTGACATGACTTCCTAAGGTATCATTCAAATCCCATGTCTCCTCTACTAAGAAGCCTTAAAGGGCTGTAAGGTCAAATCCACCCCAGGTTGGCATTTAAGGCCCACTCTGACCAACCCTAATCCATCCACCACAACCTCTTTTCATGTTATTCCCAGCACATCTCCCACGTCCCCTTCATCTTTTTGAATCTTACCCTCCCAAGTCTGGCTTACATATCACCCATTCTGAAAACCCTTCCCAGGTAGGGGCCGAGAGAGAAGAGGCTCTGAATTTGAGAAGCAATGGGATCTAAGTGGTATCTAAGGAGATGAATCCAGACCTCCTCGACAAAGCCGTCCTTGACCTGCAAACTCATCCCAATCGATACTGACCACCTTTTTCACCTGTGAACTGTAGCACTTATCATTGTTTTCTTCTCCAACACGTGCTTTACTAGATAGAATTTTTTAAATGTATTTATGTATTTGTTTTTGTTTGCACTGGGTCTTCATCGCTGCACATGGGCTTTCTCTAGTTGTGGCCAGTGGTGGCTTCTCTTTGTTGCAGAGCATGGACTCTAGGGCACGCAGACTTTGGGAGCTGTGGCATGTGGGCTCAGTAGTTGCAGCTCTTGGGCTCCAGAGTACGGCCCTCAGTAGCTGCCCCACGGCATATGGGATCCTCCCGGAACAGGACTCGAACCTTTGTCCCCTGCTTTGGCAGGCAGACAACCACTGGACCACCAGGGAAACCCTACTGAGATATAATTGACATATAACATTATTTACGTTTAATGTGTACAATATGATGATTTGATACTTCTGTGTATGTGTCTGTGTATGTTTGTATCGCAAAACAGTTACTGCGATATGGATAGTTAACAAATCCTTCACCTCACATAATTATCATTTTTGTTGTTATGATAAGAACATTTAAGATCTACTCTCAGCAACTTTCAAGTACACAAAAGAATATTGTTAACTATAGTTACTGTGCTGTACATTTGATTTCCAGAACTTATTCCTCTTATAACTGGAAGTTTGTACACTTTTGACAAACATCTTCCCATTTTCATCAACTCTGAGCCTCTGACAACGACCAATCTACTGTTTCTAAGAGTTTGGCTTTGTTAGATCCTACATATAAGTAAGCTCATACAGTATTTGTCTTTCTCTGCCTGACTTTGTTCACTTAGCATAATGCCCTGAAGTTTCATCCATCTCATCACAAATGGCAGGATCTCCTTCTTTTTTATGGCTGAATAATATTCTACCACATATATAACACTTTATGCGTTCATACATTGATGATGGGTATTGTTTTCCTATACTGGTAATTGTGAATGATGTGAACATTGGATTGCAGCTATCTCTATGAGATAGTGATTTCATTTCCTTTGGATAAGTACCCAGACATGGGATTACTAGATCATACGGTAGGTCTATTTTTAATTTTTTGGGCGTGGGGGGGAACTGCATATTATTCTCCATGGTATGTATCAGTTTATATTCCCACCCATTGCAGCACTGATCATTTGTACCTCTCCTCTTTGAGGTCTCCCTGAATGGAACCTTGGAGCAGAGAACTAATGTAAGGTAAAATGGGAACAGATTCTGGAAGGCTTTGAATGTCATACTGAGGAGCTGAAACTTACAGACCATTTTTAAGCAGGTAAATGATGAGATCAAGATGATGTTTTAAGAAAATCAACCTGGTACTGTGTAGAATTAATTAGAAACATAGTTTGGGCCCAGAAAAATTAGGAGAATATTTCAGTAATTCAGGATTGAGAAGATAAGAAGCCAAAGGCAATATCAAGTGCAATAAAGAAGAATGTGAGCAGCACTGTGAAGGGAGAATGAACAGGACTTGGCATCTAGTGGATGTGGAGGAAAGGAACAGGAGCTGTTAAGTATGAGCCAGGGCGTCAAGCCTCTGTGACTAGAAGAACAATACTGTTATCCTTTCATGTGTTCATTTGAAAAACATGTATTAAGCATATAGTGGGCACAGAGAAATACCTGTCTTTACAGATTTTTTTTTTTTTTTTTCTCCTGGCCACACAGCTTGGCTTGTGGGATCTTAGCTCTCTGACCAGGGATCAAACCCAGCCCCCTGGCAGTGAAAGCACCAAGACCTAACCACTGGACCGCCAGGGAATTCCAGAAATACCTGTCATTTAAAGCTCACAATCCAATGGGAGATAAATGTATAGCTATAACCAGGTTAAAATATAAAAATGCCTTAAGAAAAGTACAGACACCATTAGTAGCAGAGGGAAAGAACCATTGAGAGAAGTAAGGAGGAGGATTAGTTGCATTGCAGGAGTGACAGCAAAATAACATGTGCTCAATAAACAGAGGCACTCTGCGCTTTCCACACCATCCAAGAGTGAGACCCACATAAAGATCTTCTGCTTCATTACATTCTGATGGTTGGGTTTGGAAAGAGTTGCCAAATTTCAGCATTAAAAATACAAGACATGCAGAGTCTGCTGGGAAGAGGAGGGGCTGAGTTGGGCATCAGAGGAAAGAGGAATTTAGATATTGATGGATGTTGCTGCTGGAATCCAACAAGGAAGACTAGACACTGACTTCACAGAAACCTAAAGCAGGAGGCATCATCTCATACATTTGCCCACTTCTTTGCTTGTTATAGTTCCCAAAAGGGTTGACAAATGAAGGTGGGTGGAGAGAGGGAGAGGCAATGAAATACAGCACGTTCTTGAATAAGGGCTTGTCTTAGCAAGATTAAGTCAGGAAACCTCTTGGTACATCTTTATGGAGCCTCAACTTTCCTCCAGGCTCTGAAATGGTAAATTACTATTGACTCAGTTATTCAGGAGCTGAATTGAGAATCCAGTCTGTGAATTAACTGGGCCCTTTGCTTTTCCTTCTTTATTCTTCTATCTGCCTTTTGGGCAATTCATTACTTATTAGAATTTCCACCAGGGGGTGGGAGTAAAGACAATACTGAATCTTAAAAATTGGTTCCTGTTAGAGAACCTGGCTATTGTGGCGATTGATGGTATCAAAAATCAAGAAGTATAGCACTCATGTTTGTTGCGCTTTCTAGCTCAAACTACTGCGGTTTTAGTAACTTCATAGGAAAATGGCCTCAGAGTAGATCATTACTTTACCCAGTATTAGAGAGTGCCCTTAAACAAAATGGCAACTTCAGTCGCATTAACAGACTGCTGAAAAGGTATAGATGTTAATTGTTGCTTGGACACCGGGTGGGGCGGGGCCGATTTACTGCTACCGGTTTAGAACAGATTTTCATCCAGTCACGCCCTTCTCAAAGATGGCCGGCCCCACTTCCCTCCCTCAACCTGACGTTTGCGTTTGCTTCCTAAGAATTTGAGGTTAATCTAATCCTGTGTTGGTTACGTAGCCAAAGTCAAGATGTCAGTCACACCCCTTTATAATTTAAGGGGAGTGAAGCCATTTATTTTTTTCCTCCTTGGTGAAAATAATTACTCGCATCTGGCTCCTGTGTTTGGAGGCGTGGTTGCCAGGACTTAAAATGGCTCCTCTGTGGGATAGATTTAATAGGGAGTGAAGCTATGACGGCGAGGCGTTGCCCGGCCGCTGTTTGCTAGGCGTTCTGGCAAGCAGTTCCCTTTGCCCTTACTAGACATGGCGCTGGCCAGCGTGTTGGAGAGGCCGCTACCGGTGAACGGGCGCGGGTTTTTTGGACTCGGGGGTCGTGCGGATCTGCTGGACCTGGGTCCAGGCAGTCCCAGCGATGGGCTGAGCCTGGCCGCACCCAGCTGGGGTGTCCCAGAGGAGCCGAGAATTGAAATGCTTCATGGAACCACCACCCTGGCCTTCAAGGTGCAGACACAGCCGCCGCGCCGGGCTGAATCCCGCCCGCCCGCGCCCTTCCTGGCTTCCCAGCGAGTCCAGAACCCGCTGTGGCCGCGGCCGCGAAGCGCAGGCGGAGGCTCGGGCTTCTCGCCCCGACCCCGGCAGTTTCGCTGTCTCATTGTCCCGGCAGGCCTCGGTTCTTGCCCTGGCGGGAGCGGGGTGGCGGTGGGGCGGGGGGATAGTGGGGGTAAGTGGGAGAAGGATTTCGAGGCTGTTTGGATTGATTCCCAGGCGACCCCAGGCTGCTCCTGCCTCCTGTCCAGGAAGGAGGCGGCCGCAGCGACAGTGAACTCTGGCAGAGGGAAGGCTGTTGTGACCACCAAAGGTTTTGGAAACAGTGGCCCGGATAGGTCAGGGTAACTGAAACTTTATAGCTTGAGGAGGAGAGTTGGTGGGAGGCAGCATTCTAATAGGAGCCAGACAATTGGGATTCCTGGCCTAGCTTTGTAATAACTGGCTCTGTGATCTTGGGTAAGTCATTCGATCTCATTGAGCCTGTTTCCTCAACCAGCAAGTGAAGGTAATCTCACCTCAAGCTATTGATGTGAAGCTCCAGTGACATATAAGTGGGAAAGTATGTTGTGAAGTATAAAACAGCAGCGACAGAGATGTTCTGGGGTCGCATTGATGCATAAAGAAATGTCAAGGTGATGTTTTTGTGGTCTGATGTGGCCCCTGGCTTGTGTTTTCTCTAATCTTAACAGTTTCGCCATGGAGTCATTGTTGCAGCAGATTCCCGGGCCACAGCCGGTGCCTACATCGCCTCCCAGACAGTAAAGAAGGTGATAGAGATCAACCCCTACCTGCTGGGCACCATGGCTGGGGGTGCAGCGGATTGCAGCTTCTGGGAGCGGCTGTTGGCTCGGCAGTGTCGAATCTATGAGCTTCGAAACAAGGAACGCATCTCCGTAGCAGCTGCCTCCAAGCTGCTTGCCAACATGGTGTATCAGTATAAAGGCATGGGGCTGTCCATGGGCACCATGATCTGTGGCTGGGATAAGAGAGGCCCCGGTAAGTTAAGCTGTAACCATGTGATTCTTGGGCTGCCATTACAGAGAAACTGCATGAATAGATGAATGAAAGAGCATATGTCAGTGCTAAGGATGTGTTGATTAGTTCTGTCCTTCCTTCTCTTTGTTCAAGGAAGAGCTGTAGTGTAGGAAAGGGCACAGAGGTAGATTAGCTGTGTCATTGATCATCCATGTGACTTAGGGCAGGCTGTTTATTTTCTCAGCCTGTTGCATCGTCTTATATAGGTTCCATGAGGCAATACATGTCAAGTATGCAGTGTCTGGCACATAAACTGTTTTTCCTTCTAGTTTCTCCTGTAAAATGATAAGATGTGCAAAGAGGTGTATTTAAGAATTGGGTAATAGACATAGAAACTCTAATCAGTTCAATTTGATAGAAATAATGTGAGCTAGATATAAAGAAAATAAAAAATTAAATGTGAGCTACACATGTAACATGTAGTTTTACTTTTTTCTAATGGATATATTTTAAAAGTGAAAAGAAATGGGTGAAATTAATTTTAACAATTGTCTTAATCCATAATAACTAAAATATCATTTTGGGGTGTGTCATCCTCATTTCAAGGGCTCGGCAGCCACATATGGCTGGTGGCTACCATATTGGACAATGAAACCAAGTAGCAACTCAAAAGTCAGTCATTTCTCTTCCCTTTTTTTCTGTAGAAAGTCTGGCCTAGAAGGGGCCCTTTGGGCCTACCTCCTTTCCTTGCTTGATATAATCACCTCGGTCCTGTTGTCTCTGAAAAGAATTCCTTAATCTATTTTTCTTCTTAGTATATAAAATCCTTGCCAGGAAATTCAGACTTGTATCTGATAGCAGTTCTTCAGCCAATTTTGAATGTCCCTTTAGTCAAGCTGGTATACAGCTAGTCACATTCTGTGTAATTTTCCCCTTTGGTGCTTGAAAATAGTTAATCTTTCCTCCTGTTGTTTTTGCTTCATTCATTTACCTGCTTGCTTTTTTTTTTTTCTAATCTTGTGGCTTGTGGGATCTTAGTTCCCTGACCAGGGATTGAACCTGTGCCCTCTGCAGTGAAAGTGCAGAGGCCTAACCATTGGACTGCCAGGGAATTCCCTCATTTACCAAATGCCTAGTTTTTCTCTATTGATCAACTGTAGAATACCCACCACTTTTTCATTTGCTTTGGAGAATATTAGTTCACCCCTCAATAGAAGATGGATGAGGAGAGACTGAAAAGTGCCTGTGAGAGAGGAGCTGTTTGTTAATTTGGAAATTGAGACATTTCTCTTTGAAAAGTGTGAAAGAACAGTTCCATACCTCTTGTGCGGTCTAGGGAGGCGTTTTGGAAATGTTGTTTTGAACCTTTAGTTATTGGATTGGTCCCAGGTGGTGGAAAACAGTGTAAAAGAGTACAAAGACTGGCCAGCAAGGAAAACCCAGGAAGCCAGAGCTTAACCTCAATTGTACTGTCTCAGAGAAGCCTTCCTGACAAGTTGTCCCATTCAGGATGAGTCAGCCCCTGGCCTCAAGCAGACTGAGAAAGGATCCCAGATTACTTCATGCGAGGCTGAATGAGACGAATACCACTTTAAAGAGAACCAGTAAAATGCTGAAAGAATCTAAGAAGGTGGGAAGAATTGCTTCTTATGGGAGAAACTGGGGAGGCTTTCATAGGTAGGTCTCATTTTTCTGGATGTGAAAAAAGAAACCTAATGAACAAAAGAGAGGGAAGAAGCATGAGGTCTTGCGGGGAGTAACTGGAAGTCTAGTTTAATTGGAGCTAAAACTGTGTGAAGTGGAGTAGTGAGCCAGAGAGCCAGAAAGGGAAATTGGAACCAGATGGTGCATCAGCTTGGCAAGGTAGTGGCAGTGGGCCTGAGGAGGGGCTCCATGTTAGAACCATCGGAACCTGGAAGCAGATAAGGGCCGTACTTTTCAACCTGGCTTGTGTCGTGATCACCTGAAGAACTTAAGAATCTAGTCCGTGCTTGTTCCCCACCCAGACAAATTAAAAAAGAATACCTGCGTTAAGTCCTTGGCATCTTTTTAAAAATAACCTGGAGTTCCCTGGTGGTCCAGTGGTTAGGACTTGGCGTTTTCACTGCCAGGGGCCCAGGTTCAGTCCTGGGAGCTGCATGCCCTGGCCAAAAAAAAAAAAAAGACTTCCTTAGATGATGCTGATGCATAGTTAGTGTTGAGACCCACTGGAATAGGAAAAATATTAGTGATGCATTGACAGAATTTTAAAAACAGATGGAAGTGGATTGGTGGGGCAGAAGAGGGATGAGTTCGGTCCGTAAGGGAGAACCACTGGAAGTATTTGAGGACAGGAAATTTAAATATGAATTTGGTGACAAAGGCATCCAGCTGGAGAGGTCCAGGGGGCAGATGGAAGTGATAAAAATGTTATTAAATCTGTGTCTAACTTTCCATTGTGCTAGAGGTTGGCTGGGTTTTTCATAAAGGACCAAATGTAAGTAAATATTCTAGGTTTGAAGGCTCTGTAATCTTTGTCTCAACTACATAGCTTGGTTTTAGCATAAAAGCAGTCCTAGGCAATATATACACAAATGGTTGTGGATGTGTTCCCAACAAAACTATAAAAATAGGCAGTTGGGGGAATTCCCTCATGGTCCAGTGGTTAGGATTGTGCACTTTCACTGCTGAGAGGGCCTGGGTTTGGAGAGCTAAGATCTCGCAACCTGCACGATGTGGTCAGAAAAAAGAAAGAAAATAAATTTTTTTAAAATTAAAAAAAAAAGGCGATTGGCCTTTAGCACTGTCCAATAGAAATATAATGTGGGCCATACATGTAATCTTAAATGTTGCAGCCATGTTTTTAAAATTGAAAGAGAAAAGTAATTGTAATAATATATTTTATTTAACCTGGTAGATCCAAAAGACTATCACTCCAGCATGTGGTAGGTACTAGCTTCATTTCAAATGTTGAATTACTTGTGGCTAGTGGCTACCGTGTTGGACAGTGCAGGTTCTTTACAATATGACTTAGAATTCTAGGCTTTATTCTCTTACTGTGTGATAGAAGAGATAGCATACTTGTCCAGATAGTATTCCCAGATAGTCTGAACTCTTGAGGGTTAGGATTGTCTCAGCCATTATCTCCCACAGTGCCTGAAGTTGTGTGCTTGAAACTGAAGTCATTTGAATTATACTAGTTTTTTGGTTGCACAGAGAAGACAGACAAGGCAGTAACTGTCATGTGAGGTCAGATGGAGTGGAATGTGTAGAACCTGAATTCTTCATATTTAATTTTATTTCTTCACTTTTTTTTTTAAGTAATTTTATAGTAGTGCTATTTTCTTGAATTTCTGTTGGTCTCCCTGGGTTTCAAGAGGAAAGGAGAACTGTTGCCTTTAAAGATGAATTAGATGTCAGAAGAGGTGATCATTATTTTCTTACTAACCTCATCCCTCTTTCCAGGCCTCTACTACGTGGACAGTGAAGGAAACCGGATCTCGGGGGCCACCTTCTCTGTAGGCTCTGGCTCTGTATATGCTTATGGGGTCATGGATCGCGGTTACTCCTATGACCTGGAGGTGGAGGAGGCCTATGATCTGGCCCGTCGAGCCATCTACCAAGCCACCTACAGAGATGCCTACTCAGGAGGTTCAGTCAACCTCTACCATGTCAGGGAGGATGGCTGGATCCGGGTCTCCAGTGACAATGTCGCTGATCTACATGACAAGTATAGTGGATCTACCCGCTGAAGGAGGACGGATGTGGCTGCTTGCATTTCTTGGGGTGACTGTTGTTGGTCATATGGGTACAGTTCCCCATCCTCTAGTGGAGGGGTCCCCAATTGTATTGATCACATTTTTTAAAAATCTCTGGTGCATTGACCTCCATGTGTTACCAGCTGTTAATAAGCTACTGCAGAGGTAATTATTGGTTTTACTTTCTTGAATGTTAACATGACACTACTCGACCTCCGCCTATGTTGCATCTTTTCTCCACACTGTCCCTCCTCCAAGCACTTTACAGTCAAATGGGCTGGGACAGTGGGAGGGAAGGGACTGTAATTACAGGAAACAGCGGTGTGAAGACATTGTCTAGTGAATACATTAACATCCCCACTCATGAAGCTAATAACAAAGAAGGAGAGAGAGGCAGGGAGGAGGGAGAGACTTCTTGATTCCGTTTGCAAAGAGATGAAAAGTTGATGAGGTGGAAAGATGCACAGGGCTGTACCAGGCAGAGCTGCCGAGGAAAAAGCTCTTCCCCTGTGCTGGGGGAGGGGAGGCTGATGCCACATGCAGAGCAGAGAGGTGAGGAGGCTAAGCCAGTTGGGAAAGGAACAGGACAGAGAGGGAAAAGAGAGGACAGAGATGTGTGAAAGCATAGTGACCACCAGCCTGGTGATGCCTTTCCTTCCGGCCCTGCGGTGTGTGTTTATGGGAGACGGGGAAATGATCTTGGACTTCTAGCCTCCTGGGCAGGAAACAGCACAAAATCATTCCTGGATCCTGTGGGTGCAGAAGAGTCCCTGCTGAGAGCAGAGAGATGGCTGATTTGTCACCCCTAGCACTGAGGGGCTTCTCGGGCTATGGTGGCAGCAGATGGCAAGGCCTTCTGTTAAGGAGAAGACAGGAGAGATGCAGGAGGTTGATGGGAGAAACCTTTAAAGAATGAGGAGGGTGTAAACGCTGCTTTATATGAGTTGGCAAGAAGGAAGAAAGTGGTTGGTGAGGGTGACAGTGGAGTGTCCTTTTTTGAGGCCAAGGGGCTGGGAGGGGTCACTCAGAGATAAGCGAGCTATAAAGCCTGTTCTCCCCTGTACTGCAGCCACCTTCCCTTCTTGCACCTTCCCTCCCGTTCAGCCTCGCGCAGTCTCTGAAGTCTCCGTATTGATTGATGAGGGCTGTCGGCCAGGAACTGATCGAGGCTTGTTAATTGCATTTGTCAAATGCAGGGAAATTGGGAATTAGTGAGACCAGAGAAGGGAGTTTGGAAAACAAATGGCTCTCGTGCCTGAGGAGATTCATTTTGCTGAAAAGTGCCTCCGGAGCCCCTGGTGCCAGGAGCTGCCAGTGTGGAGCAGGACCTGCTCTACAGCCAGAGCAGGCAGGAGCCACACTGCAGCGCCCTCTGCGCCCAGACACAGCTGTCTTCCTCTCACGTAGGGCAGTGCTTTGCAGACCTTTCACAAAATTAGAACTCTTTTTAAAATGAATTCTTAGGAGAAAATCCCAGGCCCTGAACGAAATCAAGTCAGACTGAAGTAGAGTTGAAGGGTCCAGTGCCTCAACCACCGAGCTTTCCCCTCCAGCCACTTCCCACACCACGCACACATACTCCCTGGTACTTCTTGGTACCCTAGTGAAAATGAAAGTCACTCAGTCATGTCTGACTCCATGGACTGTCCATGGAATTCTCCAGGCCAGAATACTGGAGTGGGTAGCCTTTCCCTTCTCCAGGGGATCATTCCCAACCCAGGGATCGAACCCAGGTCTCCTGCATTTTGGGCAGATTCTTCACTAGCTGAGCCACAAGGGAAGCCCCTTGGTAACCTAAGGAGCATAATTTGAAAATACCTGCCCTGGAAAGTAACCTGGAAGGTGAAAAGAGTTGAAGATTGGAAATCTACCCTGACCCCAAAGACCATAAGACTCCCTGGGCTCTTAGCCCATGAAAGAAAATTGAGTCTGGAGAGAAAAGAGTCTTGAAGTAGGGCTGCCCTTGTCCTGTTGCTATCCCACACCTGGCTTGCAGTGGTCTCCTGTTCAATTTAACACATGTTCTGCACTGGCAGAGTCCTTCTGTTGAGGCAAGAAACATATCCTAGAGTCCTATATTCTAGCATATCCTTGTTTCTCTGCCTTCCTGGATTTTGGATAAAAGAAAAGACTGGAAGAGATCAGTTTGTGGTAGGTTTTCTGGAAAGAGCAGAGCAGAGGTAGAGGAAAGCTGCAAGTCTCTAGACCCAGTGACACTCATTCTATGATGGCAGTTTCTTGCTGCTGTGACTGGTAGGGACCTGGCTTTGCGGTGGTGTGAGTCTCTGCTTGCATGGGGATGGTGGATGATGCATAGCATTGGAGAGATGCTGTTGAGTGGAGTATACCAGTTCAGGGACTCCCATCAGATTCATTTCCCAGTGCAGTCCTCTTGACAAAGGATGATGGAAAAGAAATTGCCTTAAATAGCGGGAAGATTAATTTCTCTCGGCAGTTCCCAGGCGTCCAAGGGCCAGGGCTTTTTAAGTGATGTCTGACAATTTCTCCTCCTTCCATAGATAACTCAGTAACACCAAAATCTGACTCCTCAGGGTAGGTGATGGGACTAATCTGATTAAATAGGGAGCAAAACACTCTTAGAAGCCCCAGCTTTCTCTTGCTGGCAGGGAATGCTGTGGGGTTGAAGACAGATGTGGCTTATAGCATCACCATACCAGGCAAGGGAGGGCTGCAGGGAGCAGCAGTGCCCTGTCGGGTGAGTAGCATGTTCAAGAGGGACGGTGAGCAGGTAAGCGAGGATGTGGCAGGGCGGGAGGAAGGGTGTAGTTAAAGCAAATCAGGGACTGAAGCATAATAGTTCCCTCTTTAGGCAAAACCAGAAGGTCAGCGTCTCTTGATAGCCTCCTCAGCTAGCAAATGAGAAAACTGTCAAAGTCATTTGGGGATTGAAAAGTTACATCCTTTGAGGGGAAATAAAACAACTGATTAATTCTGGTCCACGAGTTCTACGTGGTCTGTCAGGGGAGAGAAGCACGAGGTGGGATGGAAGGGTCAGGTGAGAAAAGGGAGGGAAGCTGGGGGAGCAAGGAGGATGGTGGGGTCAGTGGCAGTTTACATGCATGTATCTAATTTGGTGAGTACAGTTAGGTATTTCATTCTTGCTGTTTTTAATTGTTTTGTTAAGAGCCCCTCCCACCAGGGTTCTAACAGATTAGATGCTTGGAAACTGACCAGTAGCAGTGACCTCAAGATAGGATTAAGAGCTTTATGATTTAAAACATACGTATATTGCAACTAAGCATCTCTGCTGTTTGGGGGATTTTTTTGTTTTTTAAATTCTAGTTTCCCTTTAGGAAATCAGATCATATTGGGAAAGCTTTAATTATAGCAGGCAAGATGAGAGAGCAAACCTTCGTCAGAACTGCCCTGATGAGCAGCTGCTGGCACCTCCTGCCTGACCGAGGCCACCCCCCACCCTCCAGCAGCTGACTGTCCACATCTCTGCAGTGCACCCCAGGCCTGGCCTCAGAGCCAAGTTCTGGCTTCTCGGGGCTATGCCCCACTGAAGCATTTCAATAAAAACCATTTCTGAAATGTCCCATTCGCAGTTGTTAATGGGTCAGGCAGAAGAAATTCTACCCACGTCAGCTTCTTGGGTTTATTTAACCCAACTTGTTTCTCCCTGAAGCTCTGCCTCTGAGTTAGGCGCCAAGCCTGACTTGGTGCTTAACCCTTTATAATCCAGACTTAGCTGTCATCAACCATGAAGATCCAAACCAGTTTATTTAGAAGGAAATAAGGCAATGTAGGCTCAACCCTTTCTGATGCCTCCGCTCCGCCCCCCTAACCCCATTCTCTCAGGATGCCCCTTCTTTCTGTCGTTCCTTTGTTTGATTTCATGTTTTCTCTCTGCTCTCACTTTATAAAAATTCCCTTCTTCGCAGAATTTAAATAAAAACTAATCCATCAATAAACCAAGTGCTGCTGATGGACTTTAATATAACAAGAAAAGGTTATCGCTAGCTTCAGGGTACCCAAAAAGCTGGTATTACAGAGGGAAGCACAGATGGAATGTGAGAGAGGGAGCTAGAAAAAAACTAGACAAATGAGAGACAGAAGCAGAAAAGCGTCTCCTGGACAGCAAGAGGGAGATTGAGCAAAGAGGAGAGGGAGACGGGGACGTGGCAGAGAAGACGGATGGAGACACTGATGGGCAGAGCCAAACTGTGAATGGGGGGGTCAGGGAGTGGGAAGGGAGCCTCAGAAGGACAGTGATAGAGAGTGGGCAGAGAAACAGGGAAGAAGGAAGCGGCGAGAAGCTAATGCACAGTGAAACATGTCCCCCCGGAGACAGATAATTTCTCCAGCCATACATAATGAACACGTGCCTCTGTGCTGCCCCTGTACTGTCAGAGTCACTTACATTCTGCAAGGATCTCTGTGTCTACACTGCTTGTGCAAGGTTGGCAAGAAGGTTGGCGCTCTCTCAGAACCACCTTCTCAAGCCGGCCAGGTAGATGGGAAAGGAGAAATGTCTCTCATGAAAAGCAGCAGCATAAGTGAGGCAGGGTCACAGATTCAGTACCTTTTTTGCCCCACTACCTTTTTAACATTTTATTTTTAGGCTCACAAAGAGGTCCTCTCTCCCCTCACCTTCCTACACCCTGGCCACTCACCTCGCAACATACATGCCCACAGGTCAGGACAAAGGCTATTCAATGGCAAGGAGGAAGAAACACAAGCTCCCAGGAAGACAGGAATAGCAGGCACTTCCAGTAAGAAGGAAATAAGCAGGTCCACATGGGAATTTGTGTAGCCCACAAGGGACCAAACTCAAAGGGGTATTTTTATACCTACTGCAGTTGTTTTCCCAGCCTAGCCTCAGCCACCGCTCTCCCAGGGACATCAGACATGCTTAGCCTTCCCATGCATACAGTTCCACAGAACACATTGACCCTTTATTCTTAGCAGCTCATCTGGAGTGGTGGTGTGTGTTGTTGTCTGATTAGAGGGAATCCACTGAGCACCAGAGTTCTGTGGGAGAGCTCATAATCACCTTGTTTCCCTTGAGTCTTGAGGCTGCCCTCCCAGGTTCATCTTCAGAAAAGAGAGCAGTGGAGCATTTTAAACCAGAACAACAGGTTAAACACAGTCCCTCATCTCTAAGTAGTACCTCGCAAAGAGGGAAAAGTCACAGAAAGGTGGATCACCCTTGAGTCAGTAGAACCCACCTGCGATCCTCAGCTACCTTGGCTACATCCAAGAGCATCTAAGTAAGGTCTCATATTGTTTGATGGTATCTGTCTTCCTTTTCAGTTAAGCATTTACTCTACTACACGTTTTGTTTATTCCCCTATGGCTGGCATGGTGCAGGCTACTTAGTAGAGATAATATAATGTATTTTTAATGAATATATGCATAAATGAAGGATTTCACTATGGTATCTTAATGTCAGTGATTCTTATCCCTTCTCAGCACTGTGACTCCCTATTATTGCTCCTCTGAAACATACTATGAAATGTTATTAATTTTTAAATGAAGACAACTTAAAATTACTTGCTTTATGAATC
The DNA here is from genome assembly GCF_049115385.1 of Moschus berezovskii. Classification (NCBI taxonomy): domain Eukaryota; kingdom Metazoa; phylum Chordata; class Mammalia; order Artiodactyla; family Moschidae; genus Moschus; species Moschus berezovskii. The sequence goes on from NC_142468.1 coordinate 97,185,445, forward strand.
TTTAAAAGATGATATGCCACCCCCTGCTTGTAGATGACCACAACTGGTACCATCAGTTCAGTTAGGTCGCTCAGTCGTGTCCGACTCTTTGAGACCCCGTGGACTGCAGCACGCCAGGCTTCCCTGTCCTTCACCATCTCCTGGAGCTTGCTCAAACTTGTGTCCACTGAGTCAGTGACACCATCCAGCCATCTCTTGGATACCATAGAAAGCAGTTTTAAAAAGCATTCCGGCCCATCCCCACCTTGCCTGGCTCCTGCAGTCCTGCTATCTTTCTCTTCAAACTGCAGGATTAGTTGCACAAAGAATATGATCAGCCTCTGAAGAATTGAGCTGCGGGTATAGCTCTGTACATTATCTCCCTTAGTGTATTTTGTTTTATTCTGTTTTTCTCTTCAATCCATGGACAGAGGCTTAGCCAATATCCAAGTCTGGTTCCTGGGTGTCAGGCACCTGAGTGACTTGCTCTTTATAGGGAAAAGACTCCTGGTGAAAGAGAGGAAGTTGTATCACCAAGCCCCACACCCAAAAATGGAGACAAGTCACCTTTCTTTGGGTTTTGGTTTCCTTCAAAATCTAGCATTGTGCCACTTGCTTTTCTTCCACTGCTTAAACAGAATGCTTTGACATCCTAGGTGGTGTTTATTAACTTGTGCTTTGGAATCTTCTGAAGCGTTATAATGGAGTCCTAAAATAAATCATAGAATCCCAGAGTCCTTGAGACTGTAACCTTGTTTTGAGAAAGGGTTGAATCTAAATGTTGTTGTTCAGTCACTAAGTCGTGTCCAGCTTTTTGTGACCCCATGGACTGTAGCACGCCAGGTTTCCCTGTCCATCACCAACTCCCGGAGCTTGCTTAAACTCATGTCCATTTAGTCGGTGATGTCATCCAACCATCTCATCCTCTGTCGTCCCCTTCTCCTTATGCCCCCAATCTTTGCCAGCATCAGGGCCTTTTCCAGTGAGTCAGCTCTTTGCATTAGGTGGCCAAAGTATTGGAACTTCAGCTTCAGCATCAGTCCTTCCAATGAATATTCAGGGTTGATTTCCTTTAAGATTGACTGGTTTGATCTCCTTGCTAAAGCAAAAAAAAAAAAAAATATTGATTTCTAAAAAGTTTTGAAATACTTGAAAACTTCAGAAAAGTTTAAAAAATAGTACAATGAATGCCTACTTATCCTTCACATATGTTCACTAATGTTATTCTTCCATATTTGCTTTATATATATACATCCATTTACTTATTTTTTTCCATTTACTTATTTACTGAATCATTTGAAAGTACAGAGATCATGATATTTTACCCCTAAATATGTCTCCTAAGAGCTAAAATATTCCCTTACAAAAATACAAAACTACAATACTGTTATCACACCAAGAAATTTAAATGATCATATTAATCTAATATCCTGTCTGTATTCAAATTCACCAACTGTCCCAGTAATGTCCATTATACCTTTTTTTTCCTGATCCAGAATTTAATCAAGGCTCACGCATCACATTTAATTGTCATGTCTTTTCAGTTGCCTTTAATTTAGAATAGGTCATCATATTTGTGTGTGTCTCTTATGACATTTATACTTTGAAGAGCACAGACCATCATATGTCTTGTGCAATCTGGATTTCTCTGATTCTTTCCTCATAATTAGATTCAGGTTAAACATTTTTAGCAAGAATATTGCCTAGGTGATATCGTATACTTCCCACTGCACTGCTGCTGAAGGGACATGATGCCAGTTTGTTACATTACTGATGATGCTGAAGTGTGCCTGCTAGTTTTCTCCTTTATGAAAGTATATTTGCCCTTTGTAATTAACTATGAGTAAATGAACAGTAATTAGAATGGTTATTTGAAATCATGGGAATATCCTATTCTCCCACAGTCTTGAACCCACTGGTTTTAGCATCCACTGATGATCCTTCCTGAATCACTTTTTGCATTGGCAGTTGCAAATGTTGGTTTTTCACATTCTGTCCTTTCTTCTATTTAAATTAGCTGACTTTGATCCTTCTTTTCCTCTTCCTCCTTTTACTTTGCACTTCTCAATCTTTAATTTGTTACGTTATGAATTTTAATTTTTTTGTATTTTTTCTTTTTTTATTTTTACATATTCTATGTGAAGAACTGACTCATTAGAAAGACCCTGATGCTGGGGAAGATTGAAGGCAGGAGAAGGGGAAAACGGGATAAAATGGTTGGAAGGCATCACCAACTCGATGGACACGAGTCTGAGCAAGCTCCAGGAGATGGTGAAGGACAGGGAAGCCTGGCGTGCTGCAGTCCAGGGGGTTGCAAAGAGTGGACAGGACTGAGCAGCTGAACTGACTGAAAGGAAGACATCCCAGCTGTTTATACTATTTATTTTGCATTTAACAATTCACCAGATCCCTCACTTTTTTCTTTGAAAACCTGATTGACTTTCACTCCTGCTGCAGCATAACTCCTTTCTTCACTCTTCCTCGAGTGCTCTGTCCTCCTGCTTGTCTTCCTGCTCTCTTCCTTTGCATTATCTTCCACCTTTCCGTAACCTCTCATTTCTCCAAATCTCGACACCATCAGACTCTTCCCTCTCCAGTGTCTCTGAGGACACAGTCCCAGCTGACTCTTGGATTTCCTTCTACTTCTGTTCTAAAACGCTCTCCGTGTGCTAATGAATAACTGTCAGAAACAGCTTCCTGGCCTCGTGCCAGGAGAAGCTAGATTTCACTGTATGGAGGGGCCCCTTTGGGATCTCACTAAACAGAAACAGCTTAAAATACTAAAGAGATCTGCTTGATTCAAAGCTAAATAAGTAGCTTTTCCTCAATCGACAAGTCATCTGTGAAGTTTAACATTTGCAATCTCAAATGCTTTAGAATTTTAAATTGTAATTAGATGAAAACAGTGCATTTTCTCCCTATTCTTATTACCTAAGAGCACAAAAATGGTTTACGTGAACTTTCTACTAGAGATTCCCCTGTGACCATAGTGGGGAAAAAATGAAAGAAAGAAACTTAAAAAGAAATGACTGGACTTCCTTGGAGGTCCAGTGGTTAAGACTCTGCTTCCACTGCAGAAGGCAAGGTTCAATCCCTGCTCAGGGAACGAAGATCCCGCATGCTGTATGGTATGGGCAAAAAAGAGAAAATGGTTTTTCCATCTTAACTCTGATCTTTGTAGAAATACACTCATAATTAAAGATATATCACAAAGGCTGTTGTATGGGGGTTATGAACGTTCTATTGATAATCAGAAGGAAGACGGATTTCTCTTTCGTGGACTCAGAACGAGAGCAAAAGAGGATAACATAGCAAAGCAGAGTGGACTGCAATTTAGTCAGAGATGAATGAATGACTAAGAACGCAGGCCCTGGAGTCAGAAGACCTGGAATCAAGTTCTGATTCCACCGTTTAATGAGCTCAGTAACCCTGAGGTATATAACAGCTTCCCTCTCTGAGTCTCAGTTTTCTCATTAGTAAAAGAAGCAGCATATTAGTACTTATCTCACAGACTGGATTAAACGAAGTAGAGTGACTGGCACCTAGTAAACCCTCAGTGTTGACTATGATAATTGTTGTTAACAATTCTGTTTTCCCTTTATCCTAACATTTTGGAAAATGATCACCTGAACAACTTGAGGTTATGAGATGTTCTAGTATATTCCTATCAAATGTTTTCCCAGTGATTTGCTGGCTGGCAGGAAATAATTAATGGAAAACATGGGAAAGGAAACACAGAAAGTCTGTAACCCTTAAGAATATAAACAAATGCAACCTCATTTTCATATAATAGGCACAGTTGTTGTCTGGGGTGCTGTATAAGCCAGAGTGCTGCTAGGGTGAAAAACACTTGGAGGCAATGGGCCTTTCCGCTGAGAAGCAAATCGTATCAAGAACATCCTGGACTTTGAGAACCAACAGTGAATGGAGGAGGCATTTCAGCACTGGGAGGCTGAACAAGACAGCTGACTTGGGGGTCCAGGTCAGTCATCTATTAAGCTATGAGACCTTGTAGTACTCTCTCTGATCCTCTGTTTCCTATAACATGGGGATGCCAATAACCTGCCTGTTCACTGCTGATACACTCATGTTATCTAATTTCATTTATTTCATCTCCCATATTCAGTTTTCCCCAACTATCCCGATAGTGTCCATTATAGTTTTTTTTCCTGACCCAGATTCAACCAAGGATCACATTTTGCATTTTGTTGTTGTTCAGTCACTAAGCCCTGTGTGACTCTTTGCAACCCCATGGACTGCAGTACACCAGCAGGCTTCCCTGTCCTTCGCTATCTCCTGGATATGTCTCTCTATTGTCCTTTAATTTAGAACAGTCCCTTCACCTTTGTGTGTGACTTCATTACATTGATATTTTAGAAGCGTTCAGGCCACTTGTCTTGTGGAATGTTGTGAGGATGAAATCAGATAACAATATTTTTTAAACCTGTACTGTTGAGCCAGTGAGGCATAAGAACTTGGGCTATGGAGCTAGATTTTCTAAATTCATGTTCCAGGTCTATCCCTTACTAGCTGTATGCTGCTGCTAAGTCACTTCAGTTGTGTCTGACTCTGTGCGACCCCATAGACGGCAGCCCACCAGGCTCCTCCGTCCCTGGGATTCTCCAGGCAAGAACACTGAAGTGGGTTGCCATTTCCTTCTTCAATGCATGCAAGTGAAAAGTGAAAGTGAAGTCGCTCAGTGGTGTCCTACTCTTAGCGATCCCATGCACTTCAGCCTACCAGGCTCCTCCATTCAGGGGATTTTCCAGGCAAGAGTATTGGAGTGGGCTGCCATTGCCTTCTCCAACTAGCTGTATAGCCTTAGTCAAATTATTATACCTCTCAGTGCCTTAGTCTCATCCACTGATATAAAATGAGGATAATGAGTACCTCCCCATAACTATGGAGATTAAATAAGTAAACACATGTAAAGTGTTCATAACAATCCCTGCACAGTAAGTGCTCACTGAACTGTTCCTAAAGAAGGCAAATTCTTGTTGTGGGATCTGAGTTTCAAGATCTGTGTTTAGCTAGGGAAAAAATTCACTCAATTATAAATGATTTTTTTTTTTTTTTTGGTGCTTACTAAATGTCTATAATTATACCAGCTGCTGGAGTAAAAAAAAAAAAATTTAAATCTCCTGAATGGAAAAAAGTTTAAGAGATGATCCTCAGTTTCCTAGTGTGAAATTACTAAAATATGGGAAACAATCAAGGTAGGGTTAAGTGCTGCTAACCTAAGTAAACATGAAGATCATGCTGACAGAAGAGAGAAGGAAGTGGTCTATGTTGACTCAAACAGCTGAAGAATGGATAAAAACTGACTAGTCTTGTTGCAGCAGGGAAGCCAATTCTGACTCCATGTTGGAAACTATTTCTTTGACTTGCTTTTATTATTATAATAATACTCAGTGGTTTGTCTGGAGGATCCTGCCCCTCTGCTTGACTGCCTGAGCCTTTGTTCAGCTCAGGGAGAGATAGTTTGTCCCTGCCCACCTGTGAATAGAAGAGATTAACTCACCCCTTCTGAAGGCTGGACATTCCCTTGGAGATGTTTTGCAAGACTGAAGACCCTTTCACTTTACTTCCCCATTGCATCTCCCTTTCTATTCTGCCTTTGGACTTTAGTTCCTCATTGCTGCTCTCTGATCTATAAAACAACCTGGCATCCAGCCCCCAATAAGATGGTTATTTTGAGGTCCTAGCCTACCATCAGTTCTGAATATTCATTGGAAAGACTGATGATGAAGCTGAAGCTCCAATACTTTGGCCACCTGATGCAAAGAACTGACTCACTGGAAAAAACCCTGATCCTGGGAAAGACTGAAGGCTAGAGGAGAAGGGGACAACAGAGCATGAGATGGCTGGATGACTTCGACTCAATGGACATGAGCTTGAGCAAGCTCTGGGAGTTGGTGATGGACAGGGAAGCCTGGTGTGCTGCAGTCCATGGGGTCACAAAGAGTCGGACACGACTGAGCAACTGAACCGAGCGTGCCGCCATCTTGGTCTGCCGGCTCCCCAATTAGAGTATCTTCCTTGCCTCAACACCTCCTCTCTCAGATTCATTGGCATATCCTGCCGCGCGCAGAGTGAGCTTGGATTGGGTAACAGTCTGAGAAGAGACAGGCATTATTACTCCAGGCAGATGAGACCGCGTGAGCAAAGGAATATTCAGTTCAGTTCAGTTCAGTTCAGTTCAGTCGCTCAGTCGTGTCCGACTCTCTGCGACCCCATGAATCACAGCACGCCAGGCCTCCCTGTCCATCACCAACTCCCGGAGTTCACTCAAACTCATGTCCACAGAGTCGGTGATGCCATCCAGCCATCTCATTCTCCGTCGTCCCCTTCTCCTCCCGCCCCCAACCTTTCCCAGCATCAGAGTCTTTTCCAGTGAGTCAACTCGTCGCATGAGGTGGCCAAAGTATTGGAGTTTCAGCTTTAGCATCAGTCCCTCCAATGAACATCCAGGATTGATCTCCTTTAGAATGGACTGGTTGGATCTCCTTGCAGAATAAGGGACTCTCAAGAGTCTTCTCCAACACCACAGTTCAAAAGCATCGATTCTTCGGCGATCAGCTTTCTTCACAGTCCAACTCTCACATCCATACATGACCACGGGAAAAACCATTGCCTTGACTAGACGGACCTTGGTTGGCAAAGTAATGTCTCTGCTTTTTAATATACTATCAAGGTTGGTCATAACTTTCCTTCCAAGGAGCAAGCGTCTTTTAATTTCATGGCTGCAATCAGCATCTGCAGTGATTTTGGAGCCCAAAAAAACAAAGTCTGACACTGTTTCCACTGTTTCTCCATCTATTTCCCATGAAGTGATGGGACCAGATGCCATGATCTTTGTTTTCTGAATGTTGAGCTTCAAGCCAACCTTTTCACTCTCCTCTTTCACTTTCATCAAGAGGCCTTTGAGTTCCTCTTCACTTTCTGCCATAAGGGTGGTGTCATCTGCATATCTGAGGTTATTGATATTTCTCCCGGCAATCTTGATTCCAGCTTGTGCTTCTTCCAGCCCAGCGTTCCTCATGATGTACTCTGCATATAAGTTAAATAAGCAAGGTGACAATATACAGCCTTGACGTACACCTTTTCCTATTTGGAACCAGTCGGTTGTTCCATGTCCAGTTCTGACTGTTGCTTCCTGACCTGCATACAGGTTTCTCAAGAGGCAGGTCAGGTGGTCTGGGATTCCCATCTCTTTCAAGTGAAAACGGAAGAGCAGTGGGAAATAAGAACAAACAGGGCCTTAGGACCTGCAGGTTATGAGTGGTTTATAATGCAGGTATAAGCAACCAGGTCTTCATGCAGGAGGTAAAGGGGGACCATTTTAGGTTCTTGAGAATACAGTGTTAACCACATAGAGAAAACATTGGGGGAGAAGATTGAGCAAAACCACGCCAGAAGTGTAAGGCTACTTTGCCTTTCACCTGAAGGAGGCCACATACGTGTGTGAAGGTTCATTTAAAGGTGGAAGGGTTAACAACAGACGTGACCCAGAGTTCCACCTGGAAATCACGAACTCGCTCCACACACCGGCCGCCTGATGCTTAATCCCAATCTAGAATTTTACTGACTAGTTAACCGAATTTAGCAAATTGTCAGAGAAGGTGCTCGCTTCCTGGATTGGTATTTATGCTGGTGACAAGAGACAGGGTTCACTGATGGAAAAACATGGGAAAGGGAGAGAGGAGGCTGAAAAGTGAAACGAAGGCGAGAGAGGTGGGGAAGGTGCCAACCCGGTCGCCCGGGTCGGAGCGGAAGGTGGCCAGGGTCGGGGGTCGAGCGGCCCTCAGGGGCCCCCTGGGGCCCGCGCCTCGGGCGCTGCGCGTGTGCTCGCGGGCGGGGCGCCCCGCAGCCGCCAATGGCCAATCCGGGCTGGCGTCCGGGGAGGGGCGGGGCTTGCCGGCTCGGGCTCCGCGAGTCCTCCTTTTTGCACACACACGAATACAAAGAGCCATACGACCTTCGGGTATCCTTTTTCCATTTTTTTTTCTCCTTAATCTTGTGTGTGTATTCAAGTTTTTTAAAAAATAGAGATCTGTGGCAGTGCTGGGGTGAGGAAACTGTTGCTAAGGGGAATGTGCGCTTTCCCCCATTTCTTTTTCTGTCTCTCTTCCTCTTTCTTTTTCCTGGTCAAGGTTTTAAATATACCAAGAAGTTGAAAAGCAGGATGGCCGTGTACAACTGTTTCCAGCCAAATTTATAGAGATTTTTTTTTTCTTTTTGCTATCACATTTTAAGAACTGGTAAATTTTTATAGTCGAGGGATTTTTAAAAATTTAGTAGAGGTTTCTTCTTGAAGCGGGCCGAAGGGATAATGTAAATTTCTGCCACAGGCAACGTCGAAGGAAACAGATTTGAGGCTCCCTAACAGAGCTGTTTGCGTGCGTTTTACACACCCTCTTCCAGAACCAAAACCAAGTGGCTTGAATGTGGCAATTGTCCAAGGCCAATAGGTTAAAAATGTTTGTATTTTATAATTGTGACACTCATTTCCCTGGGGGGGGGTGTCAAAACCCTTTTTACAGTGTGTCTTACCCACATTTTCCATGAAGACTGTGTGTGTGTGTGTTTTGAAGAAAAAAAGTTCGTAAAGATTTTTCTTGGGGTTTTGTGCTTTGTGTATATGTACAGTGTGTGTATATGTGCCGTATCAGATTTTGTTTTTAAAAGCGACTGCCTTTGGTTTTATGTGTGCAAAGCAGCCCCTAGGATGTGGATTTTTTTTTTTTTCCTGCTGTGTTCCCAAATGTGATCCAGACAGGATTTCATATGCAAACTACAACCTAGAAGAAATCCTATGCGTAGAATTACTTAGGCACTTTGATTCTATGTGCATTTACTGTATTTTCTGCTCTTCTAAAATATCAGTTTATTGAATAATTAAATAATTGCTAGGGAATATACATTCCACGTGGCAAATGAGGGTAAGCAATTTATTGACTCTGTGGTTTAAAGCCTTCTTTAGTGACTGTTTTGCCTAAGTGGTTTTGCTTTTTATTGTCTCACGTTCCTAAATGTACAGCTGTGTATATTTTGGCCTTTATGTGTGGTTTGGTTGGTGTGTTCAGAAGGGAAGTTCTCTCTTGGCTTTTTGACAGAAATGGTCGTTTATAGGTTGGGATTTGTTTGAATAACTCCACAGCTGGCAAAATATCAGGAAAATAATCCAGTTAAGTCCAGTTCTCTGAAACCGTTCTTGGTGGCAGTGATGGGGGAGGGGCCAAGAGGAGGCAAAGGCAAATACAAAGGAGGGATAAGAAATGCATTTTGGTTACCATGTTGCATTTTTGGAATGAAAAACGTTCTCCCTAAGATAAGAGTCATGGACAGAAGTGTATGAATTAGAGGGTAACAGGCTCAGAGCAGTACCTCCGGTTACAGGAGCCATTTTCTCACTTAATTCTGTTCTAGAACCACTGTCTGCTATTAGGAGTCATACGGAAAGCATGTTCAAATCTATATTGGCAGACTGGAGAGAAAGGATAGGAAATATATGGGGTGATGAGGGAGAAACTAGAATGTCACAAATTAGTGATCACGAGATTAAAGAAAAAAAAGGATCTACTGTAGAATTCAAATTTCAGGACAACAAAACCACTGTACGATGATAATACAGTTCCATCCCCCAGCTTGCGTCCCACTCAGTTTCAAGCTGTATTTAGAACACCTAACAACGGCGATAAAACTATTTGTACAAGTCTTGACATTCGCTGTAATGAACGCAGCCTGTGTGAGCTCTCTGGGTTTCTTACCTGTACTGAGTGCGTTTCTATTCCCTAACAATACGAGTCAGATAAGTCTCAAATGTGGAGCATTCCACAAGTTTAGACCTGCATATCTGAAATCAGTCAGAGTCTTAAAGTAGCCTTTGTGATGGCAGTAGTGCTGGAATTATTAATGGAATTTTGCTTTCTTATTCTGCCCCCACCCCCACCCCATCGTACGTCATCATGTATACTTTTTACCTTCTCGGAGAAGACAGCTCTTTCTAGAACGGTACACAGCCCAAGTCCGTCTTCATAGGTTAATTGATTTTTACTTGGAATTTAGGCTGTTAGCCAGTATTCTTGCTTTTAATTTCTTGGTAAGAGAATTCCTCCCACGAATATATCGTTGGCTTGGCCCTCCTACCAACGCAAAGCAAAGCTAAACTCGGTTGATTTTGCTCTGGAATCTGCGAGGCCCATAGAGATGAAAACTTACTTGAACTAAGGGCAACTGCTACCTTGCTAGTGTTATCTGACAGATCTGTAGCTGAGGCCTGCAGGAACGAAAAGCCTTCCACCACCAAATGTATGAGGCCGATCTGAATCCAATGTACCTATAATCGTGTACACGCAGCTCTATGAGCAGCAGGGAACAGAGTAAACAACAACAAAAAAATCGAGCTAAAGATGGCGTCTAGCGGCCTTGAAAAAGCCTCGCTGTCGTGTCCCTCCCTAAAGAGGCCCCTCCCCTCCCTGACTTGTTGAGTGATTGTAGATTGCGGCCAGTAACGTCCCCGGCCTTGCTCCGCCCCATCGTCCAACCGCCAAACACCAGGAGCCCGGAGACTGGTGAGGCGGGGCTTCCCCGCGCGCGCGCGCTGGCAGGGTACACGATCAGACACCGCCTTCTTTCCTGGCTGTGAGCCGCGCGGCTCGGCATAGCCCAGTCGGCTGGAGCGGTGCGAGGATTACACGGGGTGGGACACCAGTAGGGTAGCCAAAGCTGGACCTCCTCGGGAACTCCCCCACCATCCTCAGCGCTTTCTTGGCCCCGTGGCAGTTACCCACGGTGATCCAGCTAGATCTCCGGCCGCGCCTCGAGTCAGTCGGCCCTCTGCGGCGCTGTGAGGAACATCCCTTCCTCGAGACTCTCCCCCAGGGCACACCGTCTCCCCGGGGGCTCAGTGACGGGTCGCCCTGCGGCCCCGAGGAAGAGCTCAGCTCAGTTCCCCCTTTGCGCTGCTGCGCTCGCCCTACCTGTAGTTGAAACACTGTCTTCGGAAATGGTTGTTTTCCCTGGTGCCCACCTTGTCATCTTTGACTAATATTTAATCAGCTAACATTTACCAAGGGCTCGCTGGGCATGCGACGCAACTTTGGGAGCTAGTTTTTCATTTTTGAGTTTCTCCGGAAATGCAGGGAGAGCCGTTTATGTCAGGTATATGGATATGAAAACCTTACACCGGTCATTTTAATCTCACCAAGTTGCATTTTAGCAAATGAAAAGAGGCAGTTTAACACTGGGTTAAAAACTCTGCTACTACTATACAAAGGTACTTGAAATTTTCGGATTCTGTGAAATCCTTTTCTTAGGAGCTCACTGTGCCTCTGGGTCCACATCTCTTTTTTTACCCCTAAAAATCAAGATCTTAGATTTTCTTTGTTGATCTCTATTTGGGTCAGTGTTTCAAAATGTAGAAAAAGACTATTAATGATATTTCCTTACCTGCTCTGTGTGATAAAGAGCTCATCTCTGATAGAAGTAGATTTTTTTGAGAAGTGAGACATTTTTTAGCGGATGAGACATTTTGCACCTTCAGGTGGAGGAGCAGGGCTGACTGGCACAGCAGGAGGTTTAAGTGGCCATTTTCCTTTTTATTTCTTAAAATGAAGATTATGGTGTGAATTGCTATGCTTTCAGTAATCACATTTAAGGAAGTCCATTGCTGGCATGACCCTGAATGAGTCAAGGGCCCATTATAAAAACATTTATCTTCTGAGTGATACCATAGACTACACATCTATTAGATAGTGAGAAAACTTTTATTTTTCCTAGTTTGGAGGTGAACTCAGTCATGCAGAAAATTCAAACTCAGAATGGGTTGAAGCAAGAAAGGAAGCTGCCAAGAGTATGATATATTTAGTTCTAACAAAAATACATGTGACTTGGGAGGAAATGGATAGTTAAGATTATGGACAGCCTTACCCTGAACTGTCTGTCCAAAGAGGAGTTTTCATTCTTCATCTAAATATTTATGAAAAAATATCAAAATTATTGAAAAGTACATTTTCTAGGCTCCTTTCACATTATTAAAATTAGACTGATACTGATGAACCTCAAACACAGGTTTTATGCACGCTTAAGTTTGACAGCTGCTGTCATTTTGTGTTGTCAAGTCATCATATTATTGAAGATCATTTTCTTAACATTCCAATTCTAAAAGTTGATAGCATTTTGCAAAAGGCATATATATTCTTCAGTGATGGTCGGTCTTAGTTCATTCCTCTTTCTTGAACAAAAATGCAAACTTGGTTTTAAAATAAATCCGCAATCTGAAATTGCAAAAGTTGACAGTATTAATGTTTAATAGTAATGGTATAGACATTGCTTGGATAATTTATTCCAATTAACCATTGCTTTGCCAAACATTCCATGGATTGCTTCACAGGTTATTGTATTAAACTGTTATACATTTTGAGAGGTAAAATAAAGATACCAGAATAAAGTTAGTTCAGTCGCTCAGTCTTGTCCGACTCTTTGCAACCCCATGAATCACAGCACGCCAGGCCTCCCTGTCCATCACCAACTCCCGGAGTTCACTCAAACTCATGTTCATTGAATCGGTGATGCCATCCAGCCATCTCATTCTCTGTCGTCTCCTTCTCCTGCCCCCAATCCTTCCCAGCATCAGAGTCTTTTCCAGTGAGTCAACTCGTCGCATGAGGTGGCCACAGTATTGGAGTTTCAGCTTTAGCATCAGTCCTTCCAATGAACACCCAGGATCGATCTCCTTTAGAATGGACTGGTTGTATGTTAATAACGTTGGCAGAGTTAAAGGGGCTCTGAAACTTTAAACTAGTTATGGAAAAAAGCAAGAATGATTATGTTAAGTCTGCAATGTTAGAAAAGAAGGATTTAATAGGTTGTAACAGCAAATAATGCAGCACTATGTGTAATAAAGTTCTCTTACCAGTTTGAATGTTCATACCGAGGAAGATCCGTAAAAGAAGAACATTTCAGTAGTGCACACATTTGTCCTCATTGCTGCACAGCCAGTGAGTCTTTGCCCCTGCATCCATCTTTTTTCTTCTCTGCTGACTCAGAGAAGAGCTCACCTGCCTGCCTTCTCACATTGGGAGGATCCTTGCTAGAAGAAAACCTAAATCCTTTCCTAATACGTTCATCCTTTTCTTTTTCACTGACCTTTTTTCTTTCTGCTTTTTAAATATACTGAGGCTGTAGTGCCCCTTCTGACTTCCTGCTTCCTTCCTTTCATATCTATACTCTAGAAAACTTGACTTCATGTCTTGCTTCCATATTCTCTCCATCAATTTCTCTTTAATCTAATGCATAGTATTACTTCCACTACCAAAAAAAACCTTACTAGTCAGCGCCAGTGACCATCACAGACAAAAGCATTTCCTTAATTTTCATCTTGTTTTAACCATTCTGCTGAACTTGTCACAGTTGATTAGGTCCATTTTCTTGTTATTTTTTCTACTTTGGTGTTCCTAACACTCTTTATTCCATCTTACTGATCATTCTTTTTTAATGACTCTTCCAAGGATTGGCTCCAAGTGCTGTCCTTGGCCCCTGACAAGGACCTTATACGTACTCGTTGGAGAGCTCATTCACTCTCTGAGGTTCAAATATAACCGCCTGCTAAAGTTTCCACGTCTGCATTCCAACTCTGACCTTCCTCTTGTTTTTCAGTCCTAGCCAGTTGCTTTCAGAACATTCCATTTAAAGATGCTGCCATCAGTTTGATATTTTAACATGTTATATAAATACACATCTTTGCAAACATGCTGGTGCCGCCTCTCAGCTTCCTCATTTCTATCATTCTGTCAGTGTTACCATCTTCTGACCCTTAGGTTTACAGTCTTGAAGTTGTCTTAACCAATCTCTCTATCCCGCATGTTTATTAAGTTAAGAAATAAGATCAGTCCTTCCTCCAGGATGTTGAACCTTCATATCCAGAAATGTTCATTCTTATCACCTCTCTCCAGGATTAAACAGCCTTCTATCTCTAACTGTTCCACTTTAAGTGTCTAAGACAGAGGTCAGTAAACTGTAGCACGTAGTCTAAGTCTGGCATTACACCTGTTTTTGTTGGTCCCATGGACTAAGAATGGCTTTTGTATTTATAAATATTAAAATGTAATCTTTTGTGACATTTCTGTATTAATAAAGTTTTATTGGAACACAGCCATACTTACATTTATGTATCATCAATGGCCCCTTTGTGCTACAATGGCAAAGTCGAATGGTTGTGTCAGAAACCACATGGCCGGCAAAGCCTAAGTTTCTTTAGTCCTTTCCAGAGAAAGGTTTGCTGACCCCTGATCTGAGAGTTTCCCTAACTTGGCTTTCAAAGCCCACTGTCAGCTTTCTGTGCTTTGGATATAAGCCCTGTGCTCTGACCTGTCACATGCACCCTGTTGATGCTATAATGTTTGTTTGTTTCCTCTTTCTCACCTTCTCCTCTTACCACCGTACCAGTTCATCCTACACCTTGCTCAAGTCTCAGTTGGAGACTTTTCTTTGATAAGACCCCTTTCTCACATGATTTCATTCTGTTGATCTTTCTATAATTTTGAACTAACTCAAGGTATTTCTGTTCTGTGCTATATTTTTAGCCACTTGTGTATATTTTGCTTTGTTCTTTAGCCTTTCGTCCTCATGTGTGCTGTAAGCTCCTTGTGTATAGGGACTTTGTTTTCTTTTCACTTGAGTACTTGGAGGTGGCCATCCATTTTGGTGACTCATCCTTTAGCATGGCCTTATAGAGACAGAATTTTTAGAAACACTTTTTTAATGTATATATATAACTTGCTCATCTTCTCTAATGAAGATATATGTAGCTAATGATATTAACATTTTAAATTGGTATCTGGTTAGTAAATATAATTGTGAAATGTTCCTTTAATACCTGCCAATCCCAGTTTCCTTATCTTTTTATTGAGGGTCTTAGAGGTTATGTGGGAGACTCTAACAGGACCCAGGGAAACTAAATCAGAAATGATGTCCATAGATACCCCAAAAGAGTTATTTGAATGCCCTCTGTGCTACACTGCACTGTACCAGGTTTTCATAGATTAATTCAAGAAAACACGTATTTGTTGCTCTGAATGTGGCATTCTAAAATGGATGAAGTTAGGTAATACCCAAAGCTGAAAAGCAGAAAGAAACTGAGGGACAGAATTGTAGAGCAGGTTAGTATCATGATATTTTATGTCAACGCTAATATGAAAATATATTTAGCATTAAACATGAGCAGAGTTGGGAATTCCCTGGTTGTCCAGTGGTTAGGACTCCAAGCCTCCACTGCAGCGGGCACAGGTTCTATCCCGGGTTGGGGAACTAAGATCTTATATGTAGCACAGTCAAATAAATAAATAAACAAAATTAAAAATGAGTAAAGTTGAACAGTATCCTTACTCTAAAGCCAGATCATGATAGCAAGTAGTTACAAATACTGTTTTCTCAATTACCTTTCTAATTTGCATCATAAAAGGTTTTGTACCAATAAAGGCATCTTTGTAGACTTGAATTCATTTCTTACAAATTTGATATTGAATTTAGAGGGGAAGCTCCCCAGATTCTATTTCAAGCCATTGCCTTTTTTTTTCCCCAAAATGACATCAGCATGGATATTCAGGATAGGAACACAAAATGTTTCAGGAATCCAGCTGTTATGTGTGGAGCACTGACTGTGTGCCAGCACTCTGTTGGTGCCTTTATATATATTATAAACAATCTTCACAAAAACACTCAAAGTGGGCAGAGAGGAGGTAGATAGCCCCAGAGAACACTGAGGCCCAAGTTCAAATAGCCCTTAAGTGGTACCGCATGATGAGAACCCTAGTTTTTATTTTATTTACTTATTTATTACTCTCATCTCAGTGCTGTTTTGGGAAGATGACCTAAGAAAGACCATTTAAGGGGACAGAAGGGCTTGAGGCAGGTACAAGGCCAGCAGAGGAGAAGGCCTCCTGCAAGAAAGAGTATCTGGGGCAAGAATGTAGCTGTTGTCAGTTTGATCCCAGGAAGGATACTTACCCAGAGTCCCAACCTGATGCATCTTAGTTTTTCTAAATTTTTTTTAAATTGAGGTTTATCTGATGTACAATATTATAGGTTACAAATATATAATACAGTGGTACACAGTTTTTAAAAGCTGTACTCCATTTATAGTTGTTATAAAACTTTAGCTACGTTCCTTGTATTGTAAAGTATATTCTTGTAGCTTAGGCTTCTCAGGTCCCGCAGTGGTAAAGAATCTGCCTGCCAATGTAGGAGACTCGGATTTGATCCCTGGGTCAGGAAGATCCACTGGAGTAGGAAATGGCAGCCCAGTCAGTATTTTTGCCTGGAAAATTCCATGGACAGTGGAGCCTGGAATAGTCCATGGAGTTCCAAAGAGTTGGACATGACTGAGTGTGCGCATACACACATACCCTTATAGCTTCCTTTATGCACTACTGATTTATTAAACTTTGGGGGGTATATTCCCTGGTGGTCCAGTGATACGACTCTGTGTGCTGTCACTGCCCAGGGCCTGGGTTCAATCCCTGGTTGGGGAACTAAAATCCCTCAAAAATGAAATATATTTTTCATTTGGCAGCTGAGTGGTGCTGCCAAAATATTTTTTTTAACTGAATTATAGTTGATGTTAAGAAGAGGTGGCAAGAATACACAGAAGAACTGTACAAAAAAGATCTTCGCGACCAAGAAAATCACGATGGCATGATCACTTACCTGGAGCCAGACATCTTGGAATCTGAAGTCAAGTGGGCCTTAGAGAGCATCAGTACGAACAAAGCTAGTGGAGGTGATGGAATTCCGATTGAGCTATTTCAAATCCTGAAAGATGATGCTGTGAAAGTGCTGCACTCAATATGCCAGCAAATTTGGAAAACTCAGCAGTGGCCACAGGACTGGAAAAGATCAGTCTTCATTCCAATCCCAAAGAAAGGCAATGCCAAAGAATGCTCAAACTACCGCACAATTGCACTCATCTCACACGCTGGTAAAGTCATGCTCAAAATTCTCCAAGCCAGGCTTCAGCAATATGTGAACCATGAACTCCCAGATATTCAAGCAGGTTTTAGAAAAGGCAGAGGCACCAGAGATCAAATTGCCAACATCTGTTGGATCATGGAGAAAGCAAGAGAGTTCCAGAAAAACATCTATTTCTGCTTCATTGACTATGCTAAAGCCTTTGACTGTGTGGATCACAATAAACTGTGGAACATTCTGAAAGAGATGGGAATACCAGACCATCTGACCTGCCTCTTGAGAAACCTGTATGCAGGTCAGGAAGCAACAGTTAGAACTGGACATGGAACAACAGACTGGTTCCAAACAGGAAAAGGAGTGTGTCAAGGTTGTATATTGTCACCCTGCTTATTTAACTTATATGCAGAGTACATCATGAGGAACGTTGGGCTGGAAGACGCACAAGCTGGAATCAAGATTGCTGGGAGAAATATCAGTAACCTCAGATATGCAGATAACACCACCCTTATGGCAGAAAGTGAGGAGGAACTAAAAAGCCTCTTGATGAAAGTGAAAGAGGAGAGTGAAAAGGTTGGCTTGAAGCTCAACATTCAGAAAACAAACATCATGGCATCTGGTCCCATAACTTCATGGGAAATAGATGGAGAAACAGTGGAAGCAGTGTCAGACTTTAGTTTTTGGGGCTCCAAAATCACTGCGGATGCTGATTGCAGCCATGAAATTAAAAGACGCTTACTCCTTGGAAGGAAAGTTATGACCAACCTAGATAGCATATAAAAAAGCAGAGACATTACTTTGCCAACCAAGGTCCGTCTAGTCAAGGCTATGGTTTTTCCTGTGGTCAGGTATGGATGTGAGAGTTGGACTGTGAAGAAAGCTGATCGCCGAAGAATTGATGCTTTTGAACTGTGGTGCTGGAGAAGACTCTTGAGAGTCTCTTGGAATGCAAGGAGATCCAACCAGTCCATTCTAGAGGAGATCAATCCTGGGTGTTCATTGGAAGGACTGATGCTAAAACTGAAACTCCAATACTTTGGCCACCTCATGCGACGAGTTGACTCACTGGAAAAGAGTCTGATGCTGGGAGGGATTGGAGGTGGGAGGAGACGGGGACGACAGAGAATGAGATGGCTGGATGGCATCACCAACTCGATGGACATGAGTTTGAGTGAACTCCGGGAGTTGGTGATGGACAGGGAGGCCTGGCGTGCTGTGATTCATGGGGTCGCAAAAAGTCGGACACGACTGAGCGACTGAACTGAACTAACTGAACTGATAGTTGATGTAAATATTACATAAGTGACAGGTCTTAATTTCTTACTGTACAAATCCTAAACCCAAGTGAGCAATCATTTGTGTATTATCATTTACATAACTTTCTTTTTCTTACAGCAGCATCCACATTTCAGGTTAAACTCTTTGCATGATGTTGGTTTTTAAAAAGTTAAAACCCCACAGGAGCATGTAGGCCCTTATTTAGGAAGGAAAAAGATATATTAATGATTCATTCATAATTGACTTGGGAATTGCTTAGTGTTTTCCTTTAACCTTTAGTTTTAAATTGGCTTTAACCTTTAGTTTTTTAGGTTTAGCTCTGCTTTCCAGTGACTCTAATGACAGAGAAGCAGTAAATGGATTTGAGTTAACGTTATTTCAAGAAGTGAGTATCTAGCACAGAAAAACATTTCTTCGATGTAAAGGGTAGAAAGAGCAAATTAAAGACTATTCTTTAATAACCAAATGTAATTAAAATGCATTGTCATATTTGCATTTTAGTACCTCAGAGGCATTGATATTGCCTGTTTCTGAAATGAGATTGCTGATTCAAAAAAAAAATAAAACCCCAAATTTCTGTATGTGGAAAATTCTCCTAACCTCCTCCTCTCCTTTTAATTGTGGTGTTATGATATAATTTACAGGGTAAAATAGAAATGTATCTCTTGAGGAAATTGTAAATATAAGATTTTTGTCACTTAGGGAGCTTCAGGCAGAAAGATTCTTTTTTTCTATAATCAAGTGTCATTTAGAAAATGACAATATGAAGTTCCTTGGAGTGTTCTCAGTGGTACAAACCCTCCCACACTTTTTTTCTTCTTTTTCTCCTGGAGTAGTTTAGTCGCTTAACTACAGTGATTCAGAGGAAAGGCAGTTTGGTTTATTGTTGATATTCTGATCTCTTTTTGGGGGCTGGTTGTGAGGGCAGAGTGGCAGCATGGAGCTACTTAGAAACTCCCGTTCAGCTCTGCCGCTCCCTTAAGCAGCATGAGAAGTAGAGATGAGGGCCCTAAAGGTGATTTTTCTGGGCTTCCAGCTGGAGCAGTCAGAACAGTTAGCTTCTATTGCAGAGGCTGAAGGCCCAGGTGTACAAAGTGTGAGAGTAGGGTCTCTGCAGCCCTGGTTAGGGAAGCTCAGCTCTCCCATCCAGGTTTTCCTCTCATTTCCCTGCCCATCCCCAAAGCATTAATGATATAATAGTGTGAGGTTGGCAGCGTCTTGGGGGCTGCAATTGATTGGCCTCCTTATTTAGGAGTCTTATTCTGAATGCATCTGTATGCAAATTATAGAGACTGTAGAATCATGATTCTTTATGTCAACAAAAAGTGGTATCAAAAAAATCACATGCACACTAGATTGAAAGTAGCAATAACTGGTTTCTGCTGTCTTCCCCTGACCTTGAAAAAGATATATAAGTTCTCTGCATGTCTCTTCTCTGGCCCTGGGTTAATATGTGTCTCCTAAAGCTGTTGTGTGAATGAGATTAACCTACGTGAAGTGTTCTGAACTCCTTAAGGAATGATGTCAAAGCAATAAAATGCAATACAGTTATTACAGCCAAGATAGAGAGGCGGAGAAGACAGATCTACATTTTCTTCCTTAATCTTCTAATCTTTCCAGATGCCCGTGGGTCCTTTAGAGTCCCCTCTCTGTTCCTTAGTTTTGGAGCGGTGGGGGGTTTCATGCCTTCCACCCTCTGAAACTGAGTTCCTCGGGAAGGCCTTCGTAGGCCCACCCTATGGGGAAGGGGTGAGGGTGACCCCCAGCGTGTGGGACTAGGGCAGCCCAGGATCTGCACAGAGAAGGCCCTCTCCACTCTGCAGGACGAGAAGAGGCAGCCATGGACTGTGTGCGCCTTCACGGCTAGCCCACTGCTCCTTCAGAGAACCCAACCCCTGGTACCCAGGCTCCTCTGCCCACCCTCCATGAGGAAGGAAAGTGAATCCAGAGAGGCCAGCGTTTCCTGCCGTCCGGTCGGCTGGGGACACTTTTGGACCAGTCCAGCAGCCTGAGCGCCGCCCTTCCCGCCTCGACAACCATGTCCTTCAGCGCCACCATTCTCTTCTCCCCTCCCAGTGGCAGCGAGGCCAGATGCTGCTGCTGTGCGTGTAAGAATGAGACAAGCGGGGCCAGCTCAGGCTGTCAGGGCGGGAATCCTCCTCCCAGCACACCGATCACAGTGACGGGACACGGCCTGGCCGTCCAGAGCTCCGAACAGCTCCTGCATATTATCTACCAGCGGGTGGATAAGGCCGTGGGTCTGGCTGAGGCGGCGCTGGCTCTCGCCAGGGCCAACAATGAATTGTTAAAACGACTCCAGGAGGAAGTGGGGGAGCTGAGGCAAGGGAAGGTGCCCGCCACGGATGAAGACAGGGAGAGTCGGGCACACGGCTCCCCGCTGGAGGAGCCCGGGCCCCTCAAGGAGAGCCCCGGGGAGGCCGGCAGGGCTGTGCCGGCTGTGGAGGAGGAGTGTGACAGTGTGGGCAGTGGCGTGCAGGTGGTGATCGAGGAGCTGCGGCAGCTGGGAGCGGCCTCGGCCGGGGGGCCCGGACCCTTGGGCTTCCCAGCAGCTCAGAGAGATGCGCGGCTCCCGGGATGCGCCCTGACTGCTGGCGAGGGGCCCCCGATGCTCAACCCTGTGAGTACACAGCACAGACACGAGCCGAGATGCTCCCCTGTGCCCTTCCTGGCCTTCCTCTCTTTCTGTCTCTTCTCTCCATCCTTCAGCCTTTCTTTTGGTGGTATCAATGAGGAAACAGCAGGGTACCGTTTCCTTTGTCGTCAGGGAGAGTCAGCCCTCCTGTTTTTTTCTGACCCCGTGGCCTTTCTGGTAGAAGGTCATTGCTGGCAGGAGTGGCATCGGGGCTGCCCTGCCCTCCCACTCTGTTGCGCCGCATGGCACCTTCTTCACAGCTGCCTGACGGCTCCATGGGCTCTGCCTCTCCTGGCGAGGATGCCTGCCATGCACAGACGACTCATTCATATTTGATCATGGGCCCTCTGCTTGCCAAGAGGAATTCAGGACTAGGAGAGAGATGGGGATGTGAGGAGAGAGAGGCAGAGATGGGGAGGGAGAGCCGGGAATGAGGGAGGGAAAGGGCAAAGCTAGTAGCTGACAGGTGCAAGAAGGGAAAGAGCCCGTTGGAAATGAAGGATCAGAAAGGAGAAAAAGTGGAGAAAAACAGCAGAGGAGAAAGATGAACCTAAGGGGAAGAAGAATTGATGCAAGGGAGAGAATATGAGGTAAGGTAGGAGGGAGGTAGAGGAAAGGAAATAAAATGAGGAAAAATGGGCAGTTGAGAGTTTACCTAAGAGGATAATAACACGTACAGAGGAAGAGGGAAGCCAACCGGCCTGTTTTGTGAGCCGGAAAAGACATAGAAATACACTGATATTTCAGCTTCTTTACCGCTCAGGGCCATATGAGCAGGAAAATCCTGGCTGAGGAGAGTAAAAACTGAAGAATGTCACATGGAAATCTGGAAAGGAGATGGAGCAACTCTAGAGATCTCAGAGATGTGAAGCTAACAGATGTGTTGCCACTTGAGAGACAGTGGGAGGTCTGTCAGCTCCCATCCACCCTCTCCTCCACCGTGTCCTCCTTCTGCCCTGTCTTTTCCTCCACCCCCCACGACAAGGCCCAGACACCCAGGAAAGAGTAGAGCAGCAGAACGGGGGGTGGCTGAGACTCCAAGCCCATCTGCTGGATCTGAGGAATGAAGGCCGCCTCCAGGGTCATACTGCAACTGGCCACTGCTCCACCAAGGCCTAGCTGCAGGGGTGGGTGATGGCCCCGAGGCTCGCCCCAGTCTGCCCCGCCACGGACTATCCTTGGTTTGGGGCTGTCGGAGGAGCTGCTGGGAAGGTGGGGGGAGGCAGGGAGGCACCAGGCCCGGCAGTGCCCTGAGCTGTGGTTCTTTCTGGCATGGAAGGCTTCCAAGCCGACAGGATGGAATTAGATTTCACAGCACAGAAAGCAGCTCACAGGTCTATAAATCTCAGCCTCCTCCCCCGCTTCTTTCTGTGTTTTTTTCCCCCACTTTCACTGTTTTGTTTTCCTGGCTGCAGAAACCCCCCTCCTTTCTTCCCTCTCTCGCCCTTCCTCCCTCCTTCCTTCCCCTACCCTGTGTGTCCTTGAGTGAGGGCACATGCAGGCAAGCCGATGTCAGGGCAGCAACTGTCAGATGTAGCCAGGGCAGGATCAAGGTGAGGGCACCCGCTGGCCCTGCAAAGGGAAGAGGGCAGGGCATGGGGAGGGGAAGGCAGTGCCAGCCTCTCTCGAGGTTTCTGGCTTTATATCTCCCTCCTTTGCTCCCATTTTTCTATTTCTCCTTCTTGTTATTTTCTCACTCCTTCTCTTGCTTGGTTTTCTTATCATCGCTTTCTCCCTCAATCCCTTTCAAGCAAAACCTTACCTATATTCAGGTGCAAAGCATAAATGACTACTCACAAATAGAGCATCAGAAACATGCCTTGTCTTTACAATCAGTCCTGTGGTAATGACCCAACATGAGAGGCCCCATTGAGTGCAGGTTTCTCAGTTGCGTCTGACTCTTTGTGACCCCATGGATTCTAGCCCGCTAGGCTTCTCTGTCCATGGATTTCCCAGTCAAGAATGCTGGAGTGGGTAGCCATTCCCTTCTCCAGAGGATCTTCCCAACCCAAGGATGGAACAGAGGTCTCCTGCATTGCAGGCAGATTCTTTACTGTCTGAGCCACCAGGGAAGCCCAAGAGGCCCTGTATCTGCAAGACATATTTGCCCCACGCTCCCACTGGAGTCCCAGAGAAACAAGCCATGAACCACTGAAGACTGGGCTAGATTCCCCCTTGTTCCCCACTCCCTGTTCATCATACTTACCAGTGAATGATGGTTGATCAGGTTCCCACAAGCCTGGCTGGCTAATAGGGTGTTTTTGGTTTTTTTTTTTGTATGTTCTTAGCTGGTGGACGATTACGTGGCCTCTGAAGGTGCAGTGCAGCGGGTGCTGGTGCCTGCTTATGCCAAGCAGCTTTCACCAGTCACACAACTGGCGATCCAGCGGGCAACCTCAGAGACCGGGCCAGAAAATGGAACCAAGCTACCGCCACCCCGCCCTGAGGACATGCTCAGTGCTGCTGCTGCCCTGGAAGGGACTTTGGAAGAGACAGGCCCTGGGGGAACTGGGGAGCTGAGACAGTCTCTAGGGTTCACTGCTTCCCCATGCAGGACCAGAGGGAGTGGGCAGAAGAACTCCAGGCGCAAGCGGGATCTGGTCCTCTCTGTGAGTGAGCTCAATTTCTATACATTTTTCTTCAGTTTGGAGAGATAAGTGGAGTGAAATGTGGGTTGATTTTAAACGTCCCACATGGAATGAATGGTATCCTGAACCTGCTGGAGTGGGAAGGGCAAGAAGGAGACAGACTGTTCCCTAGCCCCAGGGACAGACAGTCCCTTTGCTATCAGTGGAACTTGTTTAGGCTTTTCCGGATAGATTGATATCTTCCATTTAAAGATAAGGGAATTATGTCATGTCTCCTGGTGATCTCATAATTCTGATGGGAAGATCTTTATGGGGTTCAGCATATTGACTGCAGCAGGATAGCACTAGAAACTGCCTGCAAATAACCAGCGTTCAGGGAAAGCAGCAAGGGGCCCCTTGGGCAGAAAGGCCAAGGTGTCCTGAGGTGGTCCCATACCCCGAAGATGCAGAGGACCACTAGACACTCAGCTCAGGGATAAAGGTTAGAAGATTCTGGTGATTCTCAGAGCTCTTGGCAGGGAAGGTACTGGCCTGAATCAGTTCTGCCTGAAACCTTACAGTGGCTTGGAGCCCTCGTGCATCCCTAAACATCCTACAATCTACAGGATCCACCGCCCCCACCCTCACCCCCGTCATCCAACGTCATTAGAGTCAAGGTTGAGAAACCCTGTTTTAGGGTGACCACAGACCTTTGGATCAGCTCTGTCATCCAAGACATCTTTCTAATGGAGACTGTAATGGGTCTCCATTCTCTGGATAATAGCTTATGAGGTAACCTGAGAGTTCTGGTCAAGGGTGATGGTCACCACTGACATCCAGTGAAATCTCATCAGTATAGAAACCATTTCTCCTTGTTACAACCTTAGTAAAGATTGAAAGCAGCTGACTACCATTTATACCTCCTTTATTTATATTACTTCTTTCTCCTTTTTTCTAAGAGATCCTACTCTTACTCTCTTTCATTTGATTTGTTTTTACGTTGATGGATTCTTTTTTCCCCCTTCCAGAAGACACCATTCATAATCAGTATCAACTGATTTCTAATCTTTATTTCAGATTTTAGTTACATTCAGTGACATGTCACTTATCAAGAATGGGGAGTAGGTTTAGTTTCTCTGTCATGGATTTCTAGTCCAGCAGGACACTGTTGTTGCCAGTGACAGAAATGGAGGCTTATACCTAGAAGTACATTTCAAGAGAATTCCCCCAAATTCTTAGGGTTTAAATCAGAATATATGTGTGATAATTATAATTTGCATAAAATCAGGATTTTTTTGGTCAGTTCTATTCCTCTTGTGCCTACTGCCTACAGGGAGAGGTCTGGTGGTGAGGCCGGGCTTCTTCCTGCCCTTTGGAGAGCTTGGCACGGTGCCTTCTGGGAAGCATACTCGGCCGTCATGCTCGGTGTTGTAGGATGTGAAGAGGGGCAAGTGGACTGGTCAGGGAGTCTTGCTGCCCATCACAGAGAAAGATATAAAATGTTCTTGTGTGAGTCTGTCGGTTCAGAGGGAGAGGGATGGCTGCAGATCTTCACTGTTCCAACCTTTAGCTCTGGAAAGGAATCCGAGAGGCATTTCTCCAATCTGTTGAGGCTGCTGTGGGTTGCTGCTCTGCCAGGGATCCAAAAGGCCCAAATCAGAACCTTAATTCCTTGGACTGCTGCAGATCCAGCCACCCATTGGAGAAATTATTTATTTTTAGCTTGCTTGGGAGGCCGGTGAGCCAGCATCTTTTAGTCTTAACACTTATTATTGGCTAGAGTATTTTCCCTTTTCACTTCAAGCTTGGTTTGATTTTTATCAGCTGATCTCTTCCAAGTCAATTGAATTGGAAAGCTATGCAACTCCTTCCCCATCTTTTTTCTTTTTTTGCAACTCTTTCAAATTTTTTCTGAAGCATTCACCCATCCCCTTGTGATTTCTCAAGTTTGGACTTCTAAAAGGTAAAATAACTATATCAGATATGAAGCTAGTACAACTCTTTTTATAGAGTGGAGAACCTAGTCATTAAGAGTTAACAGTAATTTCCTAAGTTGATATGGTCAGTCAGCCATAGGAGTAAGAGGCGAAATTGGGCATTTCTGAATATAAAGCTGAAATCCTGAGATCAGCATCCCATCAGTTTGGGACTGGGTAATTTCCATTGACTAAAGGATCTTGGGATGAAAATATAATCAGAAACAGCAAAACTAAATTTAATAGGAAGAAATGTAAAATCCTGCATTAAGAGTACAAAAAAAAAAAAAAAAAAAAACAGCTGCAGAAGGGTGGAAATAGTAATCTGTGTGAAAAATGGACTTGAGCTGACTACAGGCTCACTATGAATGAACCCTGTGACACTGAGTAGTGATGGGGTTGCTAATAAAGGTAACAGCATCTTGGGTTTCATTCCTAGAAGTATAGAGTTCTACTCAGGGAAGTAATGCTCCCTTTGGCCAGACCTCAACGGATGAGTTAGATTCAGTTCCAGGTGCCATGTTGTAAGAGGAACACTGGCAAAGCAGAGCGTCATAGTTTCAGGAGGAGTCTGTCTGGCAACTATGTCATGAGGACTGTTTGAAGGACTTGGTGTTTAGACCAGATAAGAGAAGCCCTCTGGAGAACATGGAAGCCCTCTGGAGAACATGGAAGCCCTCTGGAGAACATGGAATGAACCCTGTGACACTGAGTAGTGATGGGGTTGCTAATAAAGGTAACAGCATCTTGGGTTTCATTCCTAGAAGTATAGAGTTCTACTCAGGGAAGTAATGCTCCCTTTGGCCAGACCTCAACGGATGAGTTAGATTCAGTTCCAGGTGCCATGTTGTAAGAGGAACACTGGCAAAGCAGAGCGTCATAGTTTCAGGAGGAGTCTGTCTGGCAACTATGTCATGAGGACTGTTTGAAGGACTTGGTGTTTAGACCAGATAAGAGAAGCCCTCTGGAGAACATGGAAGCTGTCTTCATACTTGAGGTGCTATTAGGGCAAAACTGGGGTCTGATTTTGGAGTATCTAAGGCAAATTTTTTTTAACAATTAGAGATGTTCATAGTAGCTGAGTCAAAAACTAGTGAGAGCCTGTCATTAAAGGTATATAAGCAAAGCTGAAAGATAGCCTGTTTAATGATGTAAATGGATGGCTGGATGACAGTGTCTCCAAGTTCCCTTTCATTTCACATTTCTGTTATTTCAGGTTTGAGTTTTTTAGACCATGATATGAGAACCCCTGGGATTTATGGTAATGTGCAAAGGCATATACCTGGGACATTTTCTTGGGTTATCAGTTTTACTAGAAGATTTTGGAAGACATTTTTATGTTAAGAGAAATACATCACCAAATTTTTTTTTAATTTACGAGAGTAAGGGGATTCAATGCAGGAGATGCATGCAAGAAACACGGGTTTGATCCCTAGATCAGGAAGATCCCCTGGGGTAGGAAATGGCAAACCACTCCAGTATTCTTGCCTGGAGAATCCCACAGACAGACGAGTCTGGCAGACTACAGTCCATGGGGTTACAAAGAATCAGACATGGCTGAGCTACTGACTGACTAAAGGGGCTTTGAGAAATGTCTACTTGAAGTAGCCCTGTTGTATATTTGCTCTCTCTCCTTGTTATTAGAAGTATGTTTGTGGAACTGTTTGAAAACCTGTACTCTAGTGACCATACTCCCTGAGAGCAAGAGTAAGACCCGGAATAATTCTGAAGTCTCCACACAAATTAAAAGGAAAAAAAAATGGGGGGGTGTCCATTAGAGACACTGATGTGGGTAGGTTCTCTGGCTAAAAAATGGCATCAACAGAAAATGGTACCTAGGCTATGGGCAAGATTCATGCAGAAAACTGCACAGGGACCAGAGAAGGGTTTCATCATATTTGTTCCCGGCTTGATTCTGTTTTGTTTGTTTCCCCTAGAAATTGGTCCATAATGTGCATAACCACATCACCAATGACAAGAGATTCAATGGGTCTGAAAGGTATGATCCTCTTGAGGGAAAAGATCATAAGGAACTTTGCCAAGGAGAGGGAAGTAGAGGGGGGCTGCTCCAATCTAATAGTTAGGCTGGGGCTTCCACCTCACCATTGCCCTTTGTGTCGTGTCTTAGGCCATGGAGGACTTTCCCACAAAGCTGATTAGTGCTGGGAATCTCTGTCTAGCTTTTAAAATGCTGACTGTCTTATTTACTTTATTCTCTTGTGGCAGCATCAAGTCCTCTTGGAATATTTCCGTAGTGAAGTTCCTTCTGGAAAAGCTGAAGCAAGAGCTGGTAACAAGTCCCCACAATTACACTGACAAGGAGCTGAAAGGTGAGAAAGACCGAGTTAACTTGCACCCCAGCCTTTCTTCATCCCCTGTTCCTGACCAGGGGAGAAGAGGCCTATGGAGATGATTTAGGTGGTTTTAAAAAGAGTGGACTTAAAAAATTGGTTTTGGCTATTTTTTCACCTAGGATTGTCTTTTTATTACCCTACTCAGTCTGAAATGAAAATGGGAGAAGGAAGGGGCTAGAACACCATCGTGCATGATGCTTATACAGAGCCCGAGTCTCGGGTATTATGAAAAGGAGGTTAGAATCCAGGCCTCCCCTTTTGTCCCTACATGTCATGTCCTGGGTTTCCTCCTTTTCGTGCTCTTCTGTTATTTGTCTGTATCATTAAGAAAGCGTCTGCTGAAAAAGTACTTGTGATCTGCTGTCAGCCGAGTAGAATGGAGTAGGTTTGACTGCGGTTGGGGGAGGGGAGTTGCAGAAGCATCAGTTGTCTTTTTATAGTGAGAGGAGTTCCTGTTCGAGATGCAGAGGGGGCAGAGAGAGCTGCACCAGAGAGGAATGAATAGATGCTGATGGATATGCCCAGAAAGCCCATTGTGTAAAAGTGGTTCTCCCCTCTTCCATCTGGGAGTGTTACGGCAAAAATAAAAGGGGCTGAGGACCCCTGCTCTCTGCTGCCTCCCTTCTCCCTCCCCACCAGGAGCCTGTGTAGCCTACTTCCTTACTAAGAGGCGTGAGTATCGCAACTCCTTAAACCCCTTTAAAGGCCTGAAGGAGAAAGAGGAGAAGAAACTTCGAAGTCGCAGATACCGGGTAGGTTTCTAGGCTTTCCTTTCAGAAGAGATGCTAAACTCTAAACCCTAATAAGCCACAGTGGGAGGGTGTAGTCTCTGAGAACAGGATTGAGTGGAGGAGAAGGAAGACAGGAGCCAATTCTAAGGTCTGATTTGGGTTCTCTTGGGAACTTAGTTCTCTCAGGCACAGATTTTTCACAGCTTTCCTCCTACCCAAACCCTTTCCCCAAACCTAATGTGTGGATTGTTGATCTTCCTAATCTCTGTCCTGGGCTCCTGCCTTAGCTTTTTGCCAACCGATCCAGCATCATGAGGCATTTTGGCCCTGAGGACCAACGGCTATGGAAGGATGTGACAGAGGAGCTGATGTCAGACGAAGAGGACAGTCTTAATGAGCCAGGTGTCTGGGTGGCCCGGCCTCCCCGTTTCCGGGCCCAGCGCCTCACGCAGCTCTGCTACCACCTGGATGCCAACTCTAAGCATGGCACCAAAGCCAACCGTGTATACGGGCCTCCCTCAGACCGTTTGCCTTCTGCTGAGGCCCAGCTTCTTCCACCGGAACTTTATAATCCTAATTTCCAAGAAGAGGAGGATGAGGGAGGTGATGAGAATGGCCCCGTCTCCCCATCTTTTGACCAGGCCCACAAAACCTGCTGTCCTGACTTGAACTCATTCATTGAAATCAAGGTGGAAAAGGATGAGTGAGATCTAAAAGCAAGAATAACTCTGGCATCTGCCACTCCCCATGTCCCTGAAATGGGTGGCCACGGGGCTTCCCAAAATAACGAGATGTCTTCTGCAGTCTGAGGAAACAAAACTGCCTCTCTTAACACAGTCTCCACTGGAAGTAGAAGCTAGCGGCTCTGGTGGGATAAAAGGACTTATCTTCATGGGGGAAAAACACCCCCCCACTGTGAATGGCAAGCCAGAAAATGCTTATTCCTAAGCATAAACAGTGCCTCGGAGGAGCCTAGGATGAGAAAAGGAGGAGTATGGGTCAAAGAAACAGGCCTTATTGACATGTGCCCTGGTCTCTGAGTTGTTTTTTTTCTGCTAGTTTCACTCAAAGCTCTGGGGAAGTAAGTGGCCCTGGTGGTAGTTTCAACTTCCCCCGTTTGCTGGTCTTGCTCTGCAGTGGAAGCAGCACAGCGCTAGGCCAGGGTAATACCCCCACCTGGTGGACAGTGTCAGTCATGTGCTGGATGCTTCCGAGCAGAGCATAAGCTCCGTACCTATTTGGGAGTTGGGATCTAGAAGTAATAGCTATTGTTTATTCAATTATATAAGGAAGCATTTATTATTCCTGCCTTACACATGAGGAAATTAAGCTTTAAAGAATTCCCATCTCACCAACAGCTGCTTTCCCACCGTGTGACCAAGCAGTATATGCGGCTTGGTAGCTATTTCTTAGTCTGTCAGCCAAGCTGTATTTTGAAGAAGGTGTGTGTATGTGTGTTTGTGTATGCATAAGCACAAACTCAGAACATACACACACACAAACGCACAGAGAATGTGTGCATTTTTGGATAAACTGAGAAGTAAACATGGCTTTCTCTTTGTTCAGTCCGTCATATAACATACTGACTGCTGACTCGGAGGCAGGTACTGTGCTGGCTGCTGTGGATACTCTATTGAACAGGCTAGATGCTGAGCAGAAGTTCTATCATCTAGTCAGGAAACCAGGCATTTAAGTAGGCAATGAAATGAACTGTGCTAAGTGTGATGATGGGGGCGTGTATGTGCCATGGCTGTGTACCACAGTGGTAGCTAACATGCTCTGGTGGTCTGGAAAGGCTTCTCAGAGGAGTGTCTAGACGGATGCTTGGAAGACGAGGAGTTAACCAGGAAGGAAGAGGAGGCAGAGAGAGTGTTCCAAACCTGGGGAAAATAGCAAGGACAGAAGCCCAGAGAGCACAGACCAAGTGCAGTTCTGCTGCAGAACCATTTGGGGAGGGGATGATGCCGTGAGGAGAGACTGGAGGGGTAGACAAACTGTAAAAAATATATTTTTGGCTGTGCCACAGGGCTTACAGGATTTTAACCTCCCCCAACCAGGGATGGAAACTGGGCCCTCAGCAGTGAGAGCATGGAGTCTTAAACACTGTCAGTGAATTCCCTCGTTGACAAGTTTTTAACAGGGAAATACAATGATCAATTTTGTGTTTCTGAAGAATCACTTCACTTCAGTGTATAGGATGGATGGGAAGGAGAGAAAGTCTCTCCTAGGCAGGGAGACTTTTGCAGTGGTCCAGGAGAAAAATGGAGGAAATGGCAACCCACTCCAGTGTTCTTGCCTGGAGAATCTCAGGGACGGCGGAGCCTGGTGGGCTGCCGTCTATGGGGTCGCACAGAGTCGGACACGACTGAAGCGACTTAGCAGCAGCAGCAGGAGAGAAAGTTGGTGGCCTGAGATATAGGACATATACATATAGTAGTGATGAGGGAAGGACAGATTTGAAAGATATTTCAGAAGCAGAATTGATAGATGGTGATAGGATTCAGTTGGATTTGAGGTTAAGGGAGGAGGACCTAAGGTTGATATTCAGGTTTCTGGCCTAAGTAGCTAAGTGGTTAAAAAAAATGGTATCATTCACTCAGGAAATGCTGGAGGAGCCAGTTTTGGGAGGCAGGGAAGGTGAGGTCAGTTTAGAGTGTTGTGTGCCTTTGAGACAACCAAGTAAAGATGCTAGTTGTCAGCTGAGTTTTTTAAGTCCAAGGAGGTCTGGGCTAGAGATGGATTTGGGAATCACCGGTGTATACAGAGCTTAATTAAGGGCATGGACAATAGGGCCTGTGGAGCTCCTAGCTCCAGTTCAGACTATGGAGTGTCTACTCCAAGGTCATGAGCACTACTGGAGCATACCCTGTCAGCACACCACACCCTTCCCTCATCTGTGTCTGCTTTCTGTTAGCCCCTGAAAACAGAGGTTGTTGACCCAACTCTGCCCATCTCTGCACCACCAACTCCTGGATGGGCCTCCTGTAATGGCATCTCAACTTTTCATAAGATTTACTCTCCCATTCTAACCCCAGAGGAGCGAAGTTCCCAAATATTGGAGGATGTAAGTAATTGGAAGGAAGAATCCAGGTTCTCCTTCCCCATGTGGAGGTGGGAGAGGAGGGAGAACCTGAAGAGGTAGCTCACGGCAGGTTCTAGATGCAACCTGATAGCTCCCTTACTAATGCTTTCCTTCTCCCTGCTTCCAGTCTGAGAGTAAGCTCTCCTCTGGATCAGAGAAAAGCTGTAGGCCTGACCTGGGAAACAGGCTGCTTTTCAGGAGAGATGAGGTCAGGGAGACAATACAGCTAGGACAAAGAAGCCTAACAGTTTGTGCCAAATTGATTTCCCCAAAGATATTAACCTCCTTTCTTTCTCCATTCCCTAAGGCTACACTAAGATTATAAAAGGTGTTTAAAATGTTGAAATGAAAATATATGCATGATTTGTTTGCATATCATTTTCATACTAATTTACTATCTAAATACAAAGGAGGCATTTCTTTCTCCGTTCCCCTCCCCCACGCCCCATGTGCTAGTCTGGGCAAAATCAGTTGGCTGATATTTAATTAGGTGCATTCAGCTTCAGCCATGGCTTCCTCTTTTCCTTATTCTTGATCCTCCAAGATCAGCTTCTTTTCCTTTTCCACCTTGATCATTTTCACTTGCCTCTAAATGACTTTTTCTTCTTCTTCCCCTTAGGTTAGTACATACTCTTGATCACCAGTCTCCTATGGGTCAACCAAGGGTGTTTGCTAACCCTCAAACCAGGCCTTCTATCCCCAGTCACTTGCAATATTTGCTAAAAATCTCATTTCCCAACACCAGGGGGTGTCTATCTATCCTTCTATCTGTCCTACCCTGAAGGTAGAATTAGTCCCCAGCCTTTCCCTCTCCTTTTTCACACACTAAAGCTCCCTCCCACCCATTACAGAGCTCTAGGTTCACAGAGTTGTCTTTTTATCTCAGCTTATCTGTTTTTCTCTCATTCTCCCTGGATTTGCGCGAATTTGTCACCTTCTAGCAGCAGCAGGTCTATCCAGCCTTCGATCCCCGCACCACTCGCGATCCCCTTTGGTCGTTCTCTCCTCTCCATACCTGTCTTCCACCACCTACCTCTATGTAAGCTTCCTGGCTTTCCTGGGCTCTTACGCGTCTCGCGTCTCTGAACCTGTGTACCTGCCTTTCTTCCCTCTCTCTGTCTCACGACAGTACTTCCGTACCAGTCCCTGCTCATCTCTCCCACAGCCCCCACACTAGGAACAAAGTCACGGTGTTTGCGCAGAACGAGTCCCGCGTCGCGCGGTCTCGCATCGCGACATTCCACCGTGCCCCTCCGCGCATTCCAACTGCGAACAAAGAGTTCCCCTCCCCTCCCCCACTTTTCCTGTCCTAATTCTTGAGTGATGTAGTAGCAAGTGCCTAAACTGCCCCCCGCCCTCCTTTCGCCTCCAGTCGGCGGATCTCTAGCTCCGGGACACTTAGCACCAGCACCCGGCCCCCCACCCCTTACCGGTGCACGGGATTCCTGCGCCGACACCCCTGTTCCTCTCGCGCTCGGCGCTCCGCCCTCCAGGAAAGTAGATCCGGCCAGGCAGACAAAAGTTTGGGAGAGAAGTTGAGTCGGTGCTGAGTGTGAGCGAGGGGGGCGGGGGCCGGGGAGAGTGGGGGCTGCCGGGCGAGTCTACGCCTGAACAGATAGACCTGCGGACGGGACAGCCGCGGCCGTAGGCCCTTCTAGCCCCGCTTAACCCCTGATGCGCGGGGGGACGAAACCCCTCTCGCTGGGGGATGCTGCGGGATTCTTGGCGCCGGGCATCCGGACCGCCCGCTAAACCCCTGTGCCTATCCTGTGCCCCTCGGGAACCGGAGTCCGGCCGCAGGGAAAGAGAAGCGGCCGCCGAGACGCTGCAGGGTGCCGGGCGGGGAGGGGGCTGGACGCCCCAGACCCGAGGGCATGGAGCGTTTAGGGGAGAAAGCCAGTCGCCTGCTGGAGAAGTTAAGACTCTCGGACTCCGGCAGCGCGAAGTTCGGCCGCAGAAAGGGTGAATCTAGCCGGTCTGGGTCTGATGGGACCCCCGGGCCGGGCAAGGGACGCCTGAGTGGGCTGGGGGGACCAAGGAAATCAGGGCCCCGTGGAGCTGCTGGGGGAGCTGGAGATGAGCCGTTGGAGCCAGCCCGGGAGCAAGGCCCCTTGGACGCTGAGCGGAACCCGCGCGGCTCCTTTGAGGTGCCGCGCTACGAAGGCTCCTTTCCGGGGGGACCGCCTCCCTCCCGGGCCTTGCCTCTACCTCAGTCGTTGCCCCCCGACTTTCGGCTGGAGACCACGGCCCCAGCCCTAAGCCCCCGCTCCAGTTTCGCCAGTAGCTCAGCCAGCGACGCGAGCAAGCCGTCCAGTCCCCGGGGCAGTCTGCTGCTGGACGGGGCGGGGGCTGGTGGAGCCGGAGGTAGCCGACCCTGCAGCAACCGTACCAGCGGCATCAGCATGGGCTACGACCAGCGCCACGGCAGCCCCCTGCCTGCCGGGCCATGCCTGTTTGGCCCACCCCTGGCCGGGGTTCCGGTGGGCTATTCCTCTGGAGGGGTGCCGTCCGCCTACCCCGAGCTCCACGCTGCCCTGGACCGACTGTGCGCTCATCGGCCCGCGGGGTTCGGCTGCCAGGAAAGTCGCCACTCGTATCCCCCGGCCCTGGGCAGCCCGGGAGCTCTAGCCGGGGCCGGAGTGGGAGCGACAGGGCCCTTGGAGAGAAGAGGAGCGCAACCCGGACGACACTCGGTGACTGGCTACGGGGACTGCGCCGCGGGCGCCCGATACCAGGATGAACTAACAGCGTTGCTGCGCCTGACGGTGGGCACAGGTGGGCGAGAAGCCGGCGTCCGCGGAGAATCCGCGGGGATTGAGGCGTCGGGTCTCGAGGAGCCGCCGGGTGCGTTTGTTCCAGAGGCCGCCCGGGCCCGGATACGGGAGCCAGAGTCCAGAGAGGACTACTTTGGTGAGTGAGAGAAGTGGTTAGGGTCGGGAAAGGACCGGCCGCCTCCTTCGGTTGCCCGCTGCCCCGACGGCTGACGCTGGGAAATCGGAGGCAGAGATGCGGGGCTAGAAAAGAAGCAAGAGGAATTTCCCATACCCAGTGGGTTTCAAATGGACCATGGGCATTTTTTTTCCTGTTAAAATTCACCGCTTCCCCCTCCCCACCTCCGCCCCGATTATCTCGTGAATCCCAGTTCCTCAGGCTTTAGAGCCTGGGTATTTTCGCGGTAGGAGGCCTTGCGGGGGGTGGGGGGCAAATGAGGCGGTGAGAGCATCCCTCCATCACGCTCCCCCCTCGACGGCCGTGCCCCTGCAGGCTCCTGCGCGCCGCGCCCCGACCCGGGCCCAGGCTCCGCCCGCAGGAATTCAGGGAATGCGAGGGTTGGGGGGCAGGGCGGGCGGGCAGCGTGCGTGCCGGCTCCTGCCCGGGCGCTCCAGGTGCCCGCGGGCGGGGCCGGCCGCGCTACGCTGGGCGGAGGTGGGGTGCAGGGGGTGGGGGAGCTGCTTCCCAACACGCGCGGAGCTGTGGCCGCTGTCGGGGAAATGGAGCCTGGGGGGAGGAAGAAAGCCCTGGACGGAAAGCAGGGACCCTGCTTCTGGCTGGCTCCAGTCCTGCTGGCTCCGTGCGTGCGTGGGCATTTAAGTCCAGACCCAGTGGAGTCAGCTTCTATTTTTCCCATCCTCCGGAAGTCAGGGCAGAAGCCTTGACCACCGGGACGGCATCACCCCTGGATGGCCCTGGATGGATGACGACCATGTGTAACTGCCAGAAATAACCTGACCATCAGTTTTGGTCATAACCTGCTCAGAATCCTTACTTTCCTGTTGCTAAAGAAACCTGGTCGCTGCCTCTCTTCCGACGCAGTTAACTAATATTAGCTATTGTACGTCTCAGCTCGGGAGGGTATTGCGGTCTTGAATGATCTTTTAGCCAAGACCCACACCACTTCACGGTATTAAAATATGCTAATCTGGTTGCGATAGGAAGTACAGAAAGAAATGGAGGGCTCACACCTAGGTCTGTGAGCCCGTTCAGTGTTCCCAGCGTCTTCTCACCTTTCTCCCCCATCCATGTTCCTGCGATAGACCCCAAGCTCTAGAACTCTGGCTAGAAATGTAAATAGGGAGAGGAACCCAGCCAGGGAAGGCAGACTGGGAGGAGGTTCAGAAGTAGCAGGGGCTAAAGGCTGAAAGGGCCCTGCTTAGTTCAACTCTAATCATTCCCTATTTGTCCCCACCTGAGAAAGCCCAGAGCCGATAACCCTTTAGTCAAGGGAGCCTAGGTAACAGGATCCTTTTAGCAGTTTCCTTTTGAGGCTAGGAGACCCGCTGATGGGTGGACAGAAGTTTCCTCAGCTAAGCCATCAGAACCAAAAGGAGGAAAGTTGCTGGGAGAGAGTGCTGTAAAAATGGCAGGAAGAACTTAGAGGTGGATGTGCTAGGTTAGAGGTGGTGAGGCGGCCGCTGTGCCTGAGCAGTTGGCTCTCATCTTCCCATAATGTCCAAGGCTTCCCCCCAAAGTGGCTCTAATAGGGCCCCCTGGCACGACGCCCTTGGGGCAGAGCTCCCCTCCCTGCAGAGGGTGGGTGGGGAGGGGCATCTCTCCCTAGGGGTCAGGTTGCCTCCTCTTGACAGAACCCCCAACCTAACTCTACCCTCCCACTCCTGCGCCTAGTAGGGCCCCTCTTCCTTGGCTCCAGCCTTGCCCAGCTGCCAGAGGGTGGGTGGGAGCAGGGCAGGCCTGGGCCCATCAGTTGCT
Source organism: Moschus berezovskii (assembly GCF_049115385.1). Lineage (NCBI taxonomy): Eukaryota > Metazoa > Chordata > Mammalia > Artiodactyla > Moschidae > Moschus > Moschus berezovskii. The sequence goes on from NC_142468.1 coordinate 97,221,737, forward strand.
GCAGCTGCTGCACGGGCTCCCAAGCCCCTGGGCAAAGACTGGGATGGGCCCCAACAGGCAAGGAGTGTGGCAGTGTGCCGAGGGGGAGAGGTGGGGCAGGGTGAGGGGTGAGGCGGGCCGGTTGGGATCTGCTCCCCAAAGACAAGCCCTGGCCCTCACTCATGGGCCTGGAATTGGGGAGTGGAAGGAGGGAAGAACACACCCAGGAAAGGCAGGTGCCAGAGCCTGGTGTTATGTATCTTAGGGGAGATGTTGGGGAAGAGCAGTTCAGCTTTGTTTCTTCTATTATAGAAGAAGACAGGGAGACATTAGGGGTTCTGCCACCCTTCCCCCTCTTCCTCTGCAACCCTCAATCCTTGGAACACACCCTGCATTCTAAGCAGCCACCTACCCAGAGGAGTCACACTCACATGGTCCCGTCTGCACAGGGCCCTCTGCTGAGCCACATCTTCTCACCATCTTTGGAGGCTTAGAGGTATGGAGCAGAGCTCTTTCTGTAACTGAACAGCAGTTCATTTTACAGATGGGGAAACTGAGGTCCTGGAGAGGCTTTCTGGGCCTGGCCTCCTTTCACTAGGACATTTTTTCCAGGCTGCTGTTGGGCCCTTATGAACTTGCATCTCTGTCCACACAGTGCCCCAGGGATCAGACCTTGCCTTTTTAGTCTTTTCTCCCCAACAGAAACCAGCATCTGAAAGCCGGGGACCTTTGACTTCTCCAGTTTTCCACAGTGTGGGGCACAGTGTTTCTGCTTGGCGCTAAATGGATGTTCAGATAATGTCTGTTGATTAATCAGTCAACAAGAGTAAATTTGTCCAGCCAAGCCCTGGCTGCATCCCATTTACTCGTTCTTCCCAGAAGGGAACCCATCAAATGGAAGTCGTGGCTGGTGGTCTTCTGCCATCAGGAAAGATGGCGACTGCCTGGGTTTGAGCTGGGGGAGTGGGATGTGATGCTGACAAGCTGTTCTCTCCTCTCAGGCACGTGTATCAAGTGCAACAAAGGCATCTATGGGCAGAGCAACGCCTGTCAGGCTTTGGACAGCCTCTATCACACCCAGTGCTTTGTCTGCTGCTCCTGTGGTGAGTGCAGCCCCCAGACAGACCTTCTGGACCAGGCCTGAGGCCTCGAGTACCGACACACGCATGAGTGCCCAGGGAGAGCAGAACTTGTGCCTCTCCATTTGCTGGTCTGGCCTTCGCCTTCTTTCTGGCCTCCCCTACTCTGGGCGCTACCTGGCTCTCCCGCTGCACGCTGGGTCAGCTTTCCAGCCAGAGTCAGCCCTCCATCTCTTCGGCCTGTTTCCTTTGCTCTGTTCCTCCATTCTTCTGCCTTCTCGCCTGCCCAGGCTGGACTCCCTCCCAGCCCTCTGGCCTCTCCTTGGTGGGGCTTGGTCTTGGGCAGCCGAGTTGCCTGGGGCGACAGTGAAAGACTGGAATGTGGGAAGGGTGGGGTGGGCTGGGGGAGTGGGGAGCTGTGGGGGGCGGGGGGGGCTTTCTCTTGGCTGGTCAGAGTTCAGCCACCTCGCTGGAGTGCAGGCCACCAGGCCATGCCAAGCTGATGACATCACGCTCCAGGAATGCCCGCTGCTGTTAGCTCAGGAGGCCCGCCTGGAGGGGGGTGCTCCCAGTGGCTTCAACTCCCCAGCCCTTCCCTCACCTCCCTCATTACCACACCCCAACCCCCACCCCTACCCACTCTGATTCCTTTGCTGAACCTTTTAATCTCCTATCTCTGCCTGTCTGACTCCAGCACTCAGCTTTTCTTTCCGCGCCGCTCCCAGCCTCTGCCTGGCTCCCTTTAGGTTCATCTGTCTGTCTGTCCTTCTGTTTATAGAGCCTCTGCTGGGAATGTCTGTTTCCCTCCTTCTACTCCCTTGTATCTCAGAAGTTTCTAAATCAACTTTTCTGAACCACTGGGGAGAGCTGGAAGTGGAGATTTTGATGAGAGGAGGGCAGACACGGGCACCTTGCCCATTCTCCGCCCTCATCTCATTCCTCCTGATCCCTGATAATTTAGACACCCTGGAGCAGTTCCTGGGTGTTGGTTTCATGGGGAATCGTCCTGCCTTGTCTGCTTGCAGAAGATCCTGGGCTGCTTCTGACCCCAGAGACTCTGGGTCCCTCTAAAATTGGGGAAACAGTCTAGTGTGGCAGGAAAGGGGACCAGCTTTGCTCCCAAACAAAACACTTTGTCCCCAGGGGTAGTTCCAGTGTGTCCTGACCTCCACGGAGCTTATCCCTGTGAGACAGAGAGGGCTCAGAGGAGAGCTGTGTGGAGGCTCCTGGGTTGAAAGGTCCCAGAGGGCAGAGTCCATGACAGTGTGATTGCGTTTGAACACATTGTATGGCATCTTGTTCAGAGCCCCTGAACCTTGTCCCCAACCTGTGGTGGGCTTTGCTATCCCAGGTGGCTCCCTGAGCAAGCCCAGACGCTGGAGAAGAAGGCACTCATGTAAAGCAGAGGCATAGAAAACTGGTGAGAAGGCGGGAGCTGGAGAAGTAGTGAGCAAAGGAGTGGGAAATTGGCAGGAATGAGACCAAAGCAAATGGGAATTGCATCAGATGGGGTATTTGTGTGGGGAACTGGGGCAGACAGCAGTTAGGACAAGCACTAAAGTCCAGGTTTAAGTGAATCATGAAACATCAGAGAGCAGTGACCCCGCCATGGGGATGCCCTTTGCCTGGACCCCGGAGAGACTCCAGTGTCTTCTCTGCTGCTTCTAGGGCGAACTTTGCGCTGCAAGGCTTTCTACAGCGTCAATGGCTCTGTGTACTGTGAGGAAGACTATCTGGTGAGTGAGCGGTCCCCTGGGTCTGGAATTGGTTCCCACGCCTTGCTCTGTGGCCGGCTGGGGTTCCACTCCTCAGGTTGTGCTCAGACTGTAACGTCCTCCCTTGGTCTTCTCTTCCCAGTTTTCAGGGTTTCAGGAGGCAGCTGAGAAATGCTGTGTCTGTGGTCACTTGATTTTGGAGAAGGTAAGCAAAGTGTATTCAGCTAAGACTGGGAAGCTGCTGGGCCGGGGGATGGAATCAGGAACTAAATGGATCCTGAGAAAAAGTGGGGAGAGCAACCCATCAGCAATCACTTGCATCCCATTCTTTGCCCAAACAACTGTTTATAGTGGCTTCTCTTTGCTTGTGGGATCAAGTCTGGACTACTCAGCCTGCCATCTAGCCCCTCCCTAACTCTGCAGGCACAGCCCCGCCCTCTGCCTGAGCCTGGAGTGTGGGGTCCTGAGTCTTAATCCCCTTTCTGCTACTGGCTGAGATCAGTTGAAGCTCAGTTTTCTTTTCTGTAAGGAGGAATTGGTTTGGCTGGGAAGAAGAGAAGAAAATACCAGGGCTGGGTCATTACCAGAGACTGTGGTGAATACTTCTGGGTGGGACCCAGGCATTAGATGGGCTTAAAAACCTCCCTGCATGATCCTGATATGCAGCCAAGGCTGAGAAACACTGGCCTGGATGTTCCCTAAGACGGTTTTCAGGGTTTCTGCATCCATTTTAAGACCGCTTGGTCCTCCTGGATTCCACAGCGGAGGGAGGTGAGCAGGGGCTCTGATGAGGTTAGGGGGAGCAGCAGGGAACCTCATCAGTAGCTGAAGAGCAGAGACTGATTCACTGCCCACCCCATGAACCAGATCCTCCAGGCAATGGGAAAGTCCTACCACCCTGGCTGCTTCCGATGCATCGTTTGCAACAAATGCCTGGACGGCATTCCCTTTACCGTGGACTTCTCCAACCAGGTGTACTGTGTCACCGACTACCACAAGTGAGTCCCCCCCGCAGGGTGTGGTGTGGAACCCGGCTCAGGGAGCCCCCCGCCTCGCCTCACCTCTGTCCTCTCCCTTACAGAAGCTACGCTCCTAAGTGCGCAGCCTGTGGCCAACCCATCCTCCCCTCAGAGGTCAGTGTGTCCGGGTTCTGCAGGGCTGCCAGGGCTGCCGCCTCTGGGGAGGGACTGGGGACAGGCTGCCTGGCCTCCCATGGGAGGCGGTGGTGCTGAGGAATGCAATCCTCGAAGATTCCCGTGTGACTCTGCTCTCTGGGTCATCACCCTGACCCCAACATCCGGGCCTGGACTTGTCTGACAGCCTCTCTGGGCCCAGGCTTCATCTCTTTTCTCCCAGTCCAGAGAAGGAGACTTTCTCTGAAATCAAGGTCACCAGCTCCCAGATGTAGGGGCCGGGAAAAGGTGGGAAGAATCCTCAGGGCTGCTAGGAAGGGGTCAGACATGATTTACACTGTGTGTGCCATGGGAAAAATGTCAAAAGCCTGTGAGGACCCAGACCCTGCAGGGTCTCCTTGTCCCCAGCTTAGCTTACTTATGCTGCATGCCCCTTTCCTCTCTGTGAGGCCTGAGCCCCCAGAGGGGAGGCTCCAAGAGGGGACATGGCCCTTCTGGAGGTGGCACCAAGGATGGGGAAGGGGGAAGTTCCCATAGGGTTTGCAAAGGCCATCTCAAAGTTACAGAAGGGTGATGTCCTTGGTGGTCCAGTGGTTAAGAATCTGAGCTTCCACTGCAAGGGGCTCAGGTGCAATAGATCCCTGGTCAGAGAAGTTCAACATGCCCAATAGTGCAGCCAAAAAAGAAAAAAGCTACAGATGGAGGAAGAGAGGATCTGGAGGCCTCTGTGTGATCTTTCATTTGGAGGGGGCCAGGTGGGGAGAGTGAAGCTGGGGAGGGTGAAGCTGGGATTGTCAAGCTGCTTTCATGCCCACGGGGGTGTGCATTATTTCAGGGCTGTGAGGACATCGTGAGGGTGATATCCATGGACCGAGATTATCACTTTGAATGCTACCACTGTGAGGTCAGTGTCGGGGGCCAGGGCACCCAGAGCTGGAATGGGGCTGGGGGAGTGAAGTCTGAAAACTGTCGTTGTCTGTAGGAGAGGTATAGGCCGTGGGAAACCAGGAAGGTGCTCTGACCCATCTCCAGTCTTTCTCGCCCTTCAGCCACTCTCTCTGGGCCTGGTCCTTTAGTCCTTCTAAATCAGGCGTCACTAGAGTCAAGACTCCTAAAACTAGGTACTCCTGGTTAACAGCTGGAAATGGGATCCTGTCTTATTATTTCTGCTGTAGCAGCGACACCTGGTGTCCAGCTGAGGTATTTCCCCAGGTTTCTCTGGGTGTTCATCCCCTCCAACCCACCCGCTTTCTTCCAGTCACCGGGAGTTCAGTGCTGCACAAGGCAGACTCCCCAGATGTCCAGGGTGCCCGGGCTGAGTTGACCTAGGTGTCTTTCTTTCCTAGGACTGCCGGATGCAGCTGAGTGATGAGGAAGGCTGCTGCTGCTTCCCTCTAGATGGGCACTTGCTCTGCCACGGCTGTCACATGCAGAGGCTCAGTGCCCGGCAGCCCCCTGCCAATTATATCTGAGATGTAGTCACTGCTGCTGCCACCACCACCACTGACAAATTCCTCTGGCCAGTGGGCCCCTCTGAGGCCAGCCAAGGCAAGAAAGGCACTGCAGGCTTGGCAGGAGAGTCCCCTAGGGAGGGCCACAACAGCCAGAGACCCAAAGATCAAGACATTCCAAATGGGGGACTTCCCTAGTGGTCCAGTGGCTGAGACTCGCAGGGGGCCTGGGTTTGAGCCCTGGTCAGGGAACTAGATCCCACATGCCACAGCTGAAGATCCTGCGTGCTGCAAGTAAAGATCCCACGTGCCACAGTGATGATCAAAGATCACGTGTGCTGCAGTTAAGACCTGGTACAGCCAAACATAATTTTTTTCTTAGAAAAAAAGACATTCCAAATGGGCATGGAGGAGGAGCCCTCTAGTTGCCATGGTAGGGGTGACTGGCCTTCGTTCCAGGTGTACAGACTGTGCTGTGGCGTGTGACAGGCACGCACAGGTGGGTTCCAATACTTTCTAAAGGTCTGATTCTGTTCTGTATCTCCAGTGTGCACACACACACTCTCTTCTTAGTGACTGTTACACTTGGTTCATTAGAAGTAGCTCAGCTCTCTGGACCTGCTGCCTTTTAGAGGGAACCAGGATTATCCACTCCATCTCCCAAGCTCTGAGGTCCTGGGAGCCAGAGAGGCAAAACTCTTGGTTCTAATGTTTGGCTAGACCTCTTAAAACCAGTTCACTGAAAGTTTACTTAAAGTTCACTTCTCTTAATGACCAGGTTGCCAAAAACTGAGTTCTCTTTTGGGTATTTTTATAGCCATTTAGTTGTTCTGTTCTGTTCTTGGGTATTTCAGATTTATATCTTTTCATCTAAGAGTACTTTTGAGTTATCTGCAACATAAATTTATCAGATTTGCAGCACTTTGTAAATGATTGGATTGCTTCTTACCTTTGTGGATAATATCTTTTTCTGTTTTAACCTACTTTTCAAACATTAAACAAAATTTTTTACCACACCATGTGGGATGTGGGATTAGTTCCCCCACGAGGGATCAGACCCGTGCCCCCTGCATTGGAAGCTCAGAGTCTTAACCACTGGACCGCCAGGGACATCCCAAACCTTTTTTTTTTTTTTTAAGTATAAAGTTTCCAGCAATAAATGTAATTGGTGCAAACATTTCATGTATCATTTTTTGTGTTTCTTAATCGAATATTCTTTTCTAAATTAGATGCCTTGAAAAATACAACTCAACATGATTTTGATGCCTAGGTCTGCCTACTACATTCGTTCTATTAAAAGGCCAATCTGTATTTTCAGCAAACAAGCATGTGGCCTATTCAGTTGACTAACAAAGGTTGTACAGACAACAGCAATAGAAAGTGAAAGGGTGAAGAAAGATGCTGGTTTTCTTTGCAATTTATCCTTGCATCCTGGGTCTTCGTAAGCTCAGGTGACTGTCCCCAGCACTAGCAGTTTGTCAGTTAGGGGACCAGCATTCACATTCAGTGTATTCACCTGACTCGAGCGTCTTGTGTGTCTAACTGCTGCACAGGCGGTGTTGCTCTACTGGTCAATGATAGTTGGTTGCTCTGGATTATGACAAAGTAAGGGGAAATATCAGATATTTTTCATTTTCCTATTAAAATGGCCTCAACTGCATATGTAAGGAGTTCTTTAGAACAGCATGTGAAACTAATGACAATAGTGGTGGAATCAAGCACTCTCTGGAGAGGCTGATAAGATGAAAACCCTGCTGATGGCTGTGATTTCTGACCTACCCAGAACAAGAAGGCAGAGGACTAATGGCAGTAGTACAAAGCGTTTCACCACATGTAAAACAAATGTTTACCAGACTAAATAGAAAATCTTGTACTAACTCAGGTTTCCACATTTGGTTCCTGAGGTAACAAGTTAAATATCGCTGGTTGCACTTTGGCAAATTAGATAATATTTACTTACTTTTTTTAAAGCATAAACTTCTTGTCAGATTGATTTTTAAAACTACCTGCAATCAAAATAATAATATAGTAAATTGTTTTGTTCCATAGTTTAAAAATTTATACCAGTTGGCATTTGTAGAGAGAAACTTTTGTCATCCATGACTGGTATTAAATATTTTTTATTAATAAGTTTTATCCTTTAGTTTGGTCCAATATTGTTGACACTGCAAGTTTCCTTTTTCAAATGCGTTTTTTTGTGGCAATATATATGATCAACTTTCATGATTATTCAGTGAAGGCTTGCACAGACATCAGTTTTTAAAAAGTTTAATAAATATACATGAAAGCTATTTTATAAGTCATAAAGTGAGAGTGAATCTGCTAAATTCTTTTGAAATGCTGCAGATTTGATAAATATTAATCTGATAACCTTTGATCTTTAGTCTTCATTCTATGCCACTTAGTTTCATATTGGAAATAACTCATATTTAGGGATGATTGTAATGACTTTGCCAGCCAACCTGGGAATTGCATAATAGATGCCTCTGAGTGAGCGGAAGAGATTCACACCAGAGAAAGGGAGGAAATGCACTTTGTTTTTGGTGGGATAAATGTTCTGAAATTACTTGTTCTACAGTTGGGATTGGGCTTCCGTGGTGGCTCAGATGGTAAAGAATCCACCTGTAATGTGTGTCGAGACCTAGGTTTGATCCCTGGGGTGGGAAGATCCCCGGGAGGAGGGCATGGCAACCCTCTCCAGTATTGCCTGGAGAATTCCATAGACAGAGGAACCTGGCGGGCTACAGTCCATGGGATTGCAAAGGGTCAGACACAACCAAGTGACTAAGCACAGAGCACAGCACAGCTGGGATTGCTTCTTCTGAACTATTGTTATTAAATAAGTGAATACAAAGATTCTGTGACCGGGAAAATTTCTCATCAGGCTGCTCCAGGCCTGGGAAATCCAGACAAGCTTGTGTAGCCTTACCTCCATTCCTTCAGTTTTTTTTTTTTTTAATTGGAGGATAATTGCTTTCCAATATTGTGTTGGTTTCTGCCATACATCAATATGAATCAGCCATAGGTATAATACATAACGTCCCCTCCTTGAACCTCCCTCCCACCTCTCACCCTAGCCCACCACTCTAGGTTGTCACAGAGCACCAGGTTTGAACTCCTCTTTCAGTTCATTTACTCTTGGGAACCTTGACCTCCATCACTGACTGGCTGATTCCTTTCCAGGTCTGTGCTTATCTGTCCTAGCCCTGTTTGTGGGGGTCCCCAATACTCTTTCTTTGCCACAGGGGCCACTTTCTCCCTCCTTTCTGAGGAAAGACAAGTGGTAAGGTCTGATGAAGACGGGCCCAGGGAAGGCAAACCATGGCATAAGAGCAGCCCCAGCCACCCCATGGCATCACTGGCAAGCTCCAAGCATAGCCCACATGTCAAGAGCTTCCCTTCTTCCTGTTCACGGGGAGACGGCTCATCCTTAGTAGTTCTGTTTGCTATTTCCTGTTGTTGCTGAAAGGTTCATGGGATGCCGCCAAGAAGACAGCAACAGGTGGACCTTGTTTGGCCAATCCACCACCTGATTTTTATCAACAGCCACTAGGCCTGAGATGCGGAGAGGAGAAAAGGAAGAATTATGAATCCATTTTGTGTCTCTTTAGATGAGAGTCACGGACAGGGGTCAGGCTTTCACAGCATGCTTGAGCTATGTGCTCTGGCTGGCCAACCCTATTTGCTACAGGCCCAAATGTGGTTTGTGAATAAGGCAGCTCGGGGGGGAGGTTCTCTGCCTGACTCCTTAGAGACTTGGCTGCTTCCCCTTCCACCTGCAGCGCTCAAGGCCACGGAAATTGTAAGGCTCCATGTATCTCTTGATTACGTCCTCAGTCAAGGTGGACCTAATAGCTGTTTCTGGGTACAGAAAGCTAGTTGGATGAGGTTCCTGAGACTGCACCTATATGGAAGGGAACAAAAAGAGAGAAAGGAGACTTACATGACTGAGAGAAAAGAACTGGGAAAAAGCAGTGAGCTAAAGCATTTTTGTGGTTTTCTTTTTAGAAGGACCCATACCCCAGAGCTGACTTAGGGGCATTCAGAAGCCTAAAGGCTAGACACTACAAGAAGGACAAGAGTATAACCGATCTCAGTTCTCTCCAACTCCTCCTCCCTAGAGCAAGGAAGACCTAAGACTGAGCCTCTGCTGTGCCAACTGCTTGTGTAGGGCCCTTGACCCTGGTTGGGAAGGAGGTCCTAAGGTTTGACCTGGGAAATCTGAGCAGACTGTTCCTGGGATGCATAGATTCAGTTCAGTTCAGTTCATGTCCAGTTCAGTTCACTGAACTGCATAGATTCAGTTCAGTTCAATCACTCAGTCATGTCCAACTCTTCGTGACCCCATGGATCGCAGCACGCTAGGCTTCCCTGTCCATCCCCAACTTTCAGAGCTTGCACAAATTCATGTCCATCAAGTCGGTGATGCCGTCCAACTATCTCATCCTCTATCGTCCCCTTCTCTTTCTTCCTTCAATCTTTCCCAGCATCAGGGTCTTTTCTAATGAGTCAGCTCTTCACATCAGGTGTCCAAAGTATTGGAGCTTCAGAATCAGCATCAGTCTTCCGATGAATATTCAGGACTGACTTCGTTTAGAACTGATTGATTTGATCTCCTTGCAGTCCGAGGGACTCTCAAGAGTCTTCTCCAACACCACAGTTCAAAAGCATCAGTTCTTCAGTGCTCAGCTTTTTATGATCCAACTCTCACATCCATACATGACTACTGGAAAAATCACAGCTTTGACTAGACGGACCTTTGTCGGCAAAGTAACATCTCTGCTTTTTAATATGCTGTCTAGGTTGGTCATAGCTTTTCTTTCAAGGAGCAAGTAGCTTTTAATTTCATGGCTGCAGTCAACATCAACAGTGACTTTGGAGCCCAAGAAAATAAAGTCTCTCACTGTTTCCATTGTTTCCCCATCTATTTGCATGAAGTGATGGGACCGGATGTCATGATCTTTGTTTTTTGAATGTTGAGCTTTAAGCCAATTTTTTCACTCTCCTCTTTCATGTTCATCAAAAGACTCTTTAGTTCCTCTTAGCTTTCTGCCATAAAGGTAGTGTCATCTGCATATCTGAGATTATTGATATTTCTCCTGGCAATCTTGACTCCAGCTTGTGCTTCATCCAGCCCAGCATTTTGCATGATGTACTCTGCATATAAGTTAAATAAGCAGGGTGACAATATACAGCCTTGATGTACTCCTTTCCCAATTTGGAACCAGTCTGTTGTTCCATGTCTAATTCTAACTGTTGCTTCTTGACCTGCATACAGATTTTTCAGGAGGCAGGTAAGGTGGTCTGGTATTCCCATCTCTTTAAGAATTTTCCACAGTTTGTTGTGATCCACCCAGATAAACGCTTTAGGGTAGTCAATGAAGCAGACGTTTTTCTAGAATTCTCTTTTTCTATGATCCAACAGATGTTGGCAATTTGATCTCTGGTTCCTTTGCCTTTTCTAAATCCAGCTTGAACATCTGGAAGTTCTCCATTTAAGTACTACTGAAGCCTTGCTTGGAGGATTTTGAGTGTTACTTTGCTAGCGTGTGACATGAGTGCAATTGTGCGGTAGTGTGAACATTTTTTGGCATTGTCTTTGAGATTGGAATGAAAAATGACCTTTTCCAGTTCTGTGGGCACTGCTGAGTTTTCCAAATTTGCTGGCATATTGAATGCAGCACTTTCAAGCATTATCTTTATCATTTTAAATAGCTCAGGTGGAATTCTATCACCTCCACTAGCTTGCTTTGTTCGTAGTGATGCTTCCTAAGGCCCACTTTACTTCGCAATCCAGGATGTCTGGCTCTAGGTGAGTGATCATACCATCGTGGTTATCTGGGTCCTTAAGATCTTTTTTGTATAGTTTTTCTGTGTATTCTTGCCACCTCTTCTTAATATCCTCTGCTTCTGTTAGGTCCATACCGTTTCTGTCCTTTATTGTGCCCATCTTTGCATGAAATGTTCCCTTGGTATTTCTAATTTTCTGAAGAGATCTCTAGTCTTTCCCATTCTATTGTTTTCCTCTGTTTCTTTGCATTGATCACTTACGAAGTCTTTATCTCTCCTTGCTATTCTTTGTAACTCTGCATTCAGATGGATATATCTTTCCTTTTCTCCTTTGCCTTTCACTTCTCTTCTTTTTTCAGCTTTTTGTAAGGTCTTCTCAGAAAACCATTTTACCTTTTTACATTTCTTTTTGGGGATGGTTTTGATCACTTCTTCCTGTACAATGTTACAAATCTCCATCCAGAGTTCTTCAGGTACTCTGTCAGATCTAATCCCTTGAATCTATTGTCACTTCCACTGTATAATCGTAAGGGATGTGATTTAGGTCATACCTGAAAGGTCTAGGGGCTTCCCTGGTGGCTCATCTGGTAAAGAATACACTTGCAATTAGGAAGACCTGGATTCGATCACTGGGTTGGGAAGATCCCTTGGGGAAGGGAATGGCTACCCACTCCAGTAATCTGGCCTGGAGAATTCCATGGATTGTATATCCATGGGGTCACAAAGAGTCGGACATGAGTGAGCAACTTTCACTTTCACTTCACTTTTTCACCGAATGGTCTAGGGGTTTTCCCTACTTTCTTCAGTTTAAGTCTGCATTTGGCAATAAGGAGCCACAGTTAGCTCCCAATCTTGTTTTTGATGACTATATAGAGATTAGACCAGTCTAACTATGATGGTCAGGAAGTCATCAGAAGCAAATTCTGTCCACCATGGGTATGACTTCACCTCATCTTAGAAAGGATAGTGTTGACCCATATAAAGGGAGGCAAGGTGCCACCCAAGCAGGGAGAGATGGGTTAGGAGGAACATCTACTAAAAGGTATTGGTTAGATTTGTATCCGAGAGTGTTAGAGCCAAGTGAGGTATGAGTTCAGAGATAACCCTGTCACCTCATTTTACTGAGTGAAGACACAGAAACTCTTGAGTGATGATGGAACTTACCCAAGGTCACAAAGCTGGAAAATGACTTTCCAACTTTTGAAGATTAGTAAAGGGCTTATTTCCCCTCGTCCCTCCTCCTCATTGCAGGGACTCCCAGGGCATAAGTAAACTGTAAATGAGACAAGCACTTCATTATGATAGATAATTAGGACAAGTTTTAGTAGGAAAGCCAGGGAACATAAGAGACAATATGAAAATTTTGGGTTCTTCCTAGTGCTTTTTTGTTAATTAGAATTAGCAATCACTAAAGTACCTTTAAGAGCACATTAGGAGAAGCAAAGGAAATATACCGCAGGAGAGTCCCTGTCCTTGAGGAGGTCACAGTCTAGCCAGGGAGATAAATACACACATAAAATGCGGTGAGAAGATTACAAACAACATGTCAACAAGTGCAAAGAAATTGAGTGTTACAAATAAGCGACCTAATGCACAGGGTACTGATGACAGTGGTGAGACTGGTCTGGCCGAAAGTGTCGATCAGAAGGTAGCAACCCATATGCATTGAGTTTGGCCCATTGGGAGTTATTTTTTATAGTATTAATTTGAATCCTAGTTGAAGAGGGAAAAAATGCTAATAAATGTAGAAAGAATGATAGCATTGGAAAAGCAGCATTTTGTGAACTCTAGAAAAAATTTTTGGTCCTAGCAAAGATTATTGAAGTGAAGCGAAAGTCACTCAGTTGTGTCCAACTCTTTGCGACCCCGTGGACTATACAGTCCATGGAATTCTCCAGGCCAGAATACTGGATTGGGTAGCCATTCCCTTCCACAAGGGATCTTCCCAACCCAGGGATCAAACCCAGGTCTCCCACATTGCAGGTGGACTCTACCAGCTGAGCCACCAGGGAAGCCAGCAAAGATTATTAAAACTATAGGTAAAATGACTGGAGACAACTGTACATTCATACAGCGCCAAGTAACACTATCAGTTTATAGTCTTGAAGCCAAAAATGTAAGCGTATGTTGGAGGGATCAGACTGGCATCACTCATTTCCTGGAAACCGTCCTGGTATCGCTAACCCATAGACTAATTCTGGTGTGAGGCAAATACATAGCCCAACCTAGCATATATTCTCCCTACCCCAAAAGAAGTATTAGATATAACCTGCAGTTTACAGGAAATACTGGGAATAGAGAAGCAAACTAATAGACACTAGGAGGTGAGGCATTCTGCAGGGGAACTTGCCTGCTCTCTTCAGCAAGTCAGTACATATACGTTTTTAAGCCTAAACTGCTAGATTGAAGAGACTTAAAGTTCACAATGGGTTTCCCAGGTGCCTCAGTGGTAAAGAATCTGCCTGCAAAGCAGGAGATGCAGGAGACTCGGGTTGGATCCCTGGGTCAGGAAGATCCCCTGGAGGAGGGCATGGCGACTCACTCCAGTATTCTTGCCTGGAGAATCCCATGGGCAGAAGAGCCTGATGGGCTATAGTCTATAGGGTTGCAGAGTCAGACACGACTGAAGCAACTGAGCACACACACACAAGGCACACAATAGCAAGAAAACACATGGGTCCTGGATTCCCTATTGGTTTAAACAAATTGCTACAAAAGGTATTTGTGGTCAACTGGAAATGTTTTAATATGGAGAGGGGATTAGATGGGGTGAAAATATACTGAGACGGAAAGGTCAAAATCATTAATAAAATACCAGTTCCAAAACCACATGTGCAGGGTAATCACATTTTGCTTTTAAAATGTCTACATATCTATGAACAAAAAAGATCTGAAAGGATATGCAGTAAGGTGTTAACGGTGGTACTCTGAGAGGTGGGAAAATGTTTTGCTGTTGATGGCCTACATTTTTCTATTTTTATACAAAGCATGTGTACTGCTTCTGTAATAACAATAAGCTGTTATGAATAAGTGGTTGCCAGCATTCACAATGCAAAAGATTTCACATAAAAATCTGGATATTATATACAAAGAGCAGGGTTTCTAAGGTTTTTTGCATAACGAGAAGATCTGTCACCCTTGGGCTTCCATTCCCACAAGGTAACAACTGGCTGGAACTGAATGAGGCTGCTCCTCTTTCTGATGTGTTCTTTCCTTGGTTTGTCACAGTCCCCAGCACTCTTTGGACTGCGCACACTTTAATTACCTGCCTGGCTCCCACGGACTTTTGAGTCAGTAACCCTTGATTTGGAAGATCAAGGGCTCCCCGTCCATAGAGTCTCCCATTATTAATCATTTGAAAATACCAATAAATTAGTTTTGAAAAGCTGCCCAAGAAAAGCATGCTTTTCAGAAATATCTGTGCCTGGGTTTTTATAAGGCAACACAGTCATGAGAAACCCAGATGTAACTCTTAATCTACTTGGCTACGTGGTTGAACACTATAAATTAGTTTGGCAAAATTTCTCTTTGGTAATGGAATATAGAAAGTATACCACATTGCTAACTTCCTCAAGGTTTTGCTTTTTTTTTTTCCCCCCCATAACACCTTAATCATAGGAGGCATTTCAAAATTTACAGCGTATGTTCTTCCCAAGCATGAACCTCCAAATGCCCTTTGGTAGGTCTGTTTCTCCCACTGGTTCTGACACAATTTTTAAAGGAGAAAATCTCTTTCATATGCAGCTCAGTATGAGACAGTGTCATCATCAGTTTAAAACCCAGGGAAACACTTTATCAGCCTGGCACGTGTTTGCGCATTACAGCAGCACACTCGGTTGGTTATAACAAGAACTGAACACGTTGTGCCTCATGTCTAGCTTTTCAAAATGATAGAATTCTTTTTCTGAATCAATTTCTTTTAACTGTCTCATATTCCTTTGGTAAAAATGGTTTCAATCTGTCCCATTTTTTGAGCCAAATTTCTCAGCTTTTCTTTAAGATCCAAAATTTCCTATTGGGCCTTGTTTACATGCTAGTTTGCAATAGTGTCTCAGAGTAAAACCAGGCTTATTCCAGTCTGCACAACTAAAGTTTCCATGAACAGTCAGGCAACTCTTGAAGCCATAAGGGCTGGGTTTCAAATCCCCTTAGAAGGGTTAAACATTTGCAAAAATGGCACATTATGAACATTTGTTCTTAAATTTTCATTTGATGTCATAGGTTGATTACATATTTTCTTTATTCACTTGTTTTCTTCCTAAATCATGTACTTACAAATGGGCATGAAATTTTCTAGCTTAATCATCAATAGCTGTGGCTCTGAATACCTTCATTTTCCAGTGAACACCCTTGAAAATAATTCTGAAATCTCTTGACCGCCTGTAAAATTTTTTTTCCTAAAACTAGCTTCTCAGTCCATAATACCATAATACTCTCGTTATTGTCTTCAGATACTTTCAAAGTGCTATGGCTTTTTTTTTTTTTTGGCTGTGCTATGAGGCATGTGGAATGGTTCCCTGAACAGGATCAAACTCAGACCTCTGCACTGAAAGCACCACGTCCTAACCACTAAGGCAATCAGGAACTCCATAAAGTGGTATGGCTTTTAAAACATTCTTTTCTAAACAATTGCTCAGTTAAGCATGGTTCCATAATTCAATGGCTATTTTTAATGTCCTAGCTGTGAAACTGGTTATTTAAGCCCAAATTTTCAGGGGGAGAAAATATTCTACTCAAACCTTTCCATTAGTTTGAGAAGTAGAATACTAACTGCTCACCTGAAATCTCTATCTTTGGAGCATGGTTTGGTTTCCTGGCTACAGTATGGGAGGCAGAGTCCCTGCAATATTCTCAGCAAATCTCTACTGTTCTCTGTAATTCTAAACAATGCAGCAAAGGGATGGCCCAAATCTGAAAGGTTAAGTAGACTTTTTCTCAGACTCCCATTTACATTTATTATCAAGTTAAAACATATTTTTTGAGAACTTGATCAAGAGCAGTGTCTTCAAGAAGGTAGAGCTACATTGGGAGCAGGAGTGATGCCTAATTTATCTTTCTCCACCACCCCCCTGACACCTTCCCCCTTCCCCCAGAGTCTAGCTCAAGAATACTTGAGTATGTTCTTGGTTTTATCATTAAAAAACATTTAAGGAGTGGTTGTTATTTTGCATATGGTACAGCAGAAGGTGAGATGAACACCACCATCATGAAGACAGGCCTACAGAGACTAAGCATTTCATGGAACAAACAAAACTATATAAGGTATTAGGCACTATTGAGGTGGTCAAAATTCATCCCTTCAACAAATAACATGGGGATTCCCTAGTGGTCCAGTGGTTGGGACTCTGCTTATCCACCGCAGGAGGCATGGGTTCGATCCTGGTGGGGGAACTAAGATCCTGCAAGCCAAGCGTTCGTTCGATCATTCAGTCACTCAGTCGTGTCCGACTCTTTGTGACCCCGTGGACTGTAGCCTACCAGGCTTCTCCGTCCATGGGATTCTCCAGGCAAGAATAATGGAGTGGGTTACCATTTCCTTCTCCGGGGGATCTTCCCGACCCAGGGATCGAACCCGGGTCTCCCGCATTGGAGGCAGACGCTTTAACCTCTGAGCCACCAGGGAAGCCCCAAGCCAAGCAGCCCCATCAAAAAAAAAAAAAAGTGCCTCTGTGAGATGCTAAGTACCTTGGGATCATGGAGGAAGCACCTCCTTAAATACAAACTCAAACAAATTAAGGCTTTAGAGGATCCATAGTACTTCTCAACAATAATAAGACAGGAACTGAAAAAAAATGAATCATTGAGAAGAGCAACAACATGCATGAAACTCAAATTAACTATGCTGAGTGAAAGAAGCCAGAGAAAAAAAGAGGACATCTTTATTTGTTTCCATTTATGTAAAATTCTAGAAAGTGCAAACTAATCTATAGTGACAAAAAGGAGATCAGTGGTTGGGAGGGGCCAGAGAGAGGAATTATAAAAGAGCACAAGTAATCACTTAGGGAATGATGCTTTTCTTCACTATGTTGATTATGGTTGATGGTTTCACAGATGTATAGTTACGTCAAAACTTAATGAGTGGTACACTTTAAATGTTGTATGCCAAAATACCTCAATAAAGCTTTCTTTTTTAAAAAAGTCCATAATAAAGTGATAGGAAGGGAATGAAAGAGAATGAATTCTAGGGCCTCTTTTGCAATTCTTTCTTCAAGGACACCAGATGATATTGTTTGTAAGATTCCTTTTCAGTATCCTGCTGCAGGGGGTTTTGGTTTGTTTGCCTCAATACATGCACACGCACATAGCATGTGGGATCTTAGTTTTCCCACCAGAGATCAAACCCGTGCCCCTTGAAGTGGAAGCGTGAATCCTTAACCATTGGACGGCGAGGGAAGTCCTTCTGCAACAGTTTTAACCGCAAGGATGGTCTATAGGTTCAACTTTCTTGTCTTACTATAAAGTTTTTGGCTTCATCTGGTCTGGTCTCATGGGCCCAGAATGCAGCTTAGACTCCCCCCTGTCTCTGCCTCCACTTGCTGGGATGTTTCCTTCACTCTAAATGATCTAAATTTCCTCTCCTTTCAGGCCTAGCTAAGAGAAGATTCATTTCATAGTCTTCCCTACCCATTCCTGCAGAAAGAATTCTGTACCTCCCTCAGGTTTCTGGGTATTTCTAATTTAAACTGCTCTTTTGACACCTTTTTGTTGCCATGTATTATTTGATAGTCTTTCCAAAGCACTTTCTCAGCCATTATCTCATTTGATCATTACATCAACACTGTGAGATTAGACGAGCTAGAAATATGTTAGTTCCTCCTTTTGACAGATAAGGAACCTGAAACCCAAGGTCACACAGTTTGTTAGAGACAGAGATGGAACAGATAATTGCATATGAAGATTTGATCCAGTTCACGACTTCCCATGGCTCTCCCCTCCCGCCTCCTACCTCAAGACAGGCCTCTGTATCCTTCACCCCCTTACTCCTCCAGTACTTTACAGCTACTTAGCCAAAGCTTTGTAGTACCATTTTAGAAATTTTGGCAAATAGGATACATGAAATTTCAGTAGATTTCTGATCAATTCTGAGTCACCAAAGCATCCTTGCTATTTTGTTCCAACTGCCATTTGTTAGGGACATTATGCCTGGTATTTAATGATGCTGCACTACAGAACTGAGGAAGCAGAAATGATTTTTAAAAGCCTTAGAAAATGACAGCACTTTAACATTAAGCACGAGAGGTGGCAGTTGACAAGATGACCAGGGACATAAAATTTTTCCACTGGATCACACTATTTCTCTATGTTTTGCTGCTAGCAGAATTCTCTAGTTGGTACTAAAAGAAAAGGTTAAACTCTCTGCCACCCAGCACACCAAGCCCTGAGAGTCCTTTCCCACCTCCCCACCTGCTTCTCTGATGCAAGAAATTTCATAATGTTGGTGCAATTTACTTAGCAATAAATATTTTAAAAATAATTCACCTAATGACTAGATTCCAGTTGACTTTGAAAAAAGGGTGGGGGGTGGTTAAAACAGAGAGATGTGGGGGGAACCTTAGCCAGCCTGAGGTCAAACTCAGAGAGGATGTCAGGGAATCATCCTCCTCTTCCCATCATCTCTCTCCCTACCACCTCCTGCTGGGATCCCCCATTGACTGAAACCAGTCAGAGAATACAGATACTGAGTAGTCCTTACCTTCTACACAGGGTATTGAAGAGCTGAAAGTGGATCTGGGGGGCAAATGGAAGACATCCAGCTCACTGGGCTAAGGGTGGGCAGGTGACCCAAAAATGAGACAATAAGACATATGGGAAAGTCTTGTGGATGCTTCTGGAAAAGATTTTCTTCTCAGACTGTTACAGGAAGAAGGTTCTTCCCCTTCCTTCCTGCTTAGAATGCTGTTGGGAGAATGTGATGTACTTCTTGTACTTCTGAAGCTACCTTTTAACCATGAGGGGATTGCAAAGAGAACTACAAACAATCTTGAGATCAGGGAGCTACTAAAAAGGCTTGAAAAGTGAAAGTGTTAGTCACTCAGTTGTGAAGGACTCTTTGTGACTCCATGGACTGACTGTAGCCTGCCAGGCTCCTCTGTTAAGGGGGTTTCCTAGGCAAGTAGCAGTGGGTTGCCATTCCCTTCTCCAGGGATGAAACCCAGGTCTTCTGCATTGCAGGTAGATTCTCTACCAACTGAGGCACCAGGGAAGCCTAAGAAGTCTTAGGACCCGCCCAGCTCCAGATTTCTGGTTAAGCAAACAATAAATGTCCGTGTAGTTTAAAAAAAGAAGACAGAGGTTTTGATGAAGGATGAGAAGTAAAGAAGAGAGCAGAGGGGGAACCTGGGGTAGGAAAACTGGAGAAGCCCACTCAAGAGACAGGGCTGACAGCGCCTGAGCAAGGAGACTTGCAGATGGGCGGCATGTCTGGGACAGTTCAGAGGTCCCCGCGGTCAGGCGTACACTGCAATCAGCGACCTTGAATAAGCCAGTTAGCCTCTCCGCCTCAGTTTCCCCCTCTGTAAAATGGGTATGATAGTGACTTCCTCGTAGGACACAAGAACTAAACGGGGCAGGGCAAGGCAAGTAAAACATTTAGCGTAGTCTGACTCATTGTGGGCCCTCAGTAAAAGCTGGCAATTATTACCATCTTCTCAACATTTTCCCTCACCGTGGGGGAGGTGCCTAGGAGAAAGGGCAAAGAAGGCAGCCTACGATGACTCCCTTTCGCAGTCCGGACTCCAAACACCCACTCCTCTGGCAGTTGCAGGACTAAGGGCGCGCGCCCGGCTGGGGGCGGAGCCTGCCGCTCCCGCCTGGAGCGTGGCCCCGCCCCTCCCTCCCACGCGGCCTCCCGGGCGTTTGGGGCCCTTTCCCCTCCCCCGACCTCCCGCGCTGTCTGCCCAGGCCTAGCCCTCCGCGGCCAGAGCTGCTGCCGGATCGAGAGGTTTCGGAGCCCGGGCGCGGGCGGCGGTCCAGTGTTGCGGCCACCGCCTGCCCACCTGCCCGCCTCAGCCCCCTCGGCACTGCCTTGGGAGCTTCAGCTGCCCCTTGCTGTGCAGGTTTGCTCCGGAGGGTCGGCGGGCGGCGCTGCGGGGAGGAGGAGCGCTGGGAGAGTCTAGCCGGCCAGTCCCCGGTCTCCGGCCGCCGAGACCGCCCTCGCCCTTGGGAATCCTTGGCTACCCAGACGGAAGGAAAGTAGGCGCCGGAGAGCCCGCTCCACATTTTGATTCATCTCGGGCCCTGTAAGGGTCACATCTTGTGAAAATACCTGTAAAATCAATTTAACGTTCAGTGCAGCGTGTAAAGACAGCTCTAAGAATTTAAAAGACGCCTGAGTCAGAACATTTAAATGCTTGGGTCCTTGTAGCAGCGTTTTAACACGTCTGAGTGCAAAGGGTGGAGAATCGAGCCCGATTGCCGCCACCGTTCACGCCCTGTAAGACTTTAAAAGGGTAAAGACAATCACCCTAAAAGCCCCAAGAGGGCAGTTCCCCTAGGGAGGGAAGAACAGCTGACTTTTTTGAAATTTGGGTTGGTCCTCATTTCCGTGAGCGAAGTTTGCGCCTGCAGAATTTATTTGCAGGCTTAGATCCTTGATAAACAGAATCGCTAAAACACTGAGCTTAACTAAGTAGTGGCTTTTGTTGACAAGTCGATTGTGTTATTAATTCTTAGTGTCTCATCCAAGGCAGGAGTCGTTATCTCAGTTTTGCAGGTGGGAAAAAGTTTGGCACAAAAAAGCATTTCCCTTAAATGCACACAGAGGCAACTGGGCTGAGCTGCAAATTAAGTCTAAGTATTCCGACTCCTCTAGACCATGTTACAAAACAAATGAGTAGTTACTTTGATGTTACTCATAAAACCAGGAAGTAAACCAAATGTTCTGTGAACATGAAGTGTTAAATCTTAATAACCTATGTCTGTTCTGCTTTGGGAGGCTCAGCTGCTCTTTCAGAGTTTGATAATTGACAGAGAGGAAGGTTGGAGCAAAAAAAAAAATAAAAGGGTGGGGGGCGGGAATAATGTCAGGGGAAAAGTTTTGTCTCCAGAGTCCAAACTAAATGCCCATCTTTACCTCCTCTTTGTGTTGATGGCATTCTTTTCAGTGTACTCGGCGTTCTGACGAAACACTGAGGGCTCACGTGGCCAGGCCTCAGCCACATGAACACACCTTTGTGTTCTTCTCCTGGCAATGACCTCCCTGTCAGTCATCCTGTCATGCTGTTTCCTCCAGGTGCTCTTTCCTAACGCTGTTATGTGAAAACCAGTTGTTTTCGTTCAAGTGTGGAATGATGTGTCACTCCTGAAGGATGTTTCTAGAGTTAATGATCAAAAACTACCAACAGATCTCAGATGAAAGGACAAGTTAAAGAAGCACAAGTAACTCTTGTGGAATTTGATAGCTGAGTTATTTGGAGGAAAAAAAACAGACTGATTTCTCCCCCCTCCCCTTCCCCGGCTCAGTTTTAACGGTAGACATAATGGTAGGGGGCGGGGGGCATCCTTCTGTTTAGTGAATTGGAAAGTTTTCTTTCCCAAGGAAGCTTCTTTTCATACAGGACCCAGGACGTTCGATATAGTCCCTCCCTGTAAGAGGTGTTCCTCCTCCCCAGCTTGTAGACGACACAAATTTGAACCCAAGGTAGTTGTCTCTCTGGGGCAGCCAAGCCAGTTTATTTATCTTTTTGCTTTCTTTTACTCAGTTGGACAGATAAGAATCATCAGAAAAGCAGATGGCATCCGGGGATTTCTGCTCACCTGGAGAAGGGGTGGAAATGCTACAACAAGGTAAGGGCAGCCATTTGCAAGAGGTTTGAAGAATTCTCCAGAGTGGTCTTTTTTTTTTTAAGTAATTAATTAATTAATTTTGGCTGTGCTGGGTCTTCATTGCTGCACGTGGTCTTTCTCTAGTGGGGGTGCAAGGATTTCTCACTGCGGTGGCCTCTCTTGTTGCAGAACACAGGCTCTAGGGCATGCAGGCTTCAGTAGTTGTGGCACATGGCTTAGTTGCCCTGCGGCATGTGGAGTCTTCCCAGACCAGGGATTGAACCCATGGCCACTGCACTGGCAGGCAGATTCTTAACCATTGGACCACCAGGGAAGTCCCAAAATGGTGTCATCTAGGGTATTGTCTTCTGTAATAAAAAGGGGAAATTCCTTGGTGGTTCAGTGGTTAGGACTTGGCACTTTGACTGCTGTGGCCCGTGTTCAACCCCTGGTTGGGGAACTAAGATGTTAAAAAATTTAATTTAAAAAAATTAAAAGGATTTATAATGTTCACCAGTATGGTTTCTCTCACAGAAGCCTAAGTTCCTAGGGAAACTAGAATCCTTGAAGATTCTTAAACACTCTTTTATTGAAAGACAGATTATACACACGCCTGTTCAGTACCTGCTAGTGCAATAGACTAAAATTTCAAGGTGTTCCCATGCTGTGTCAGCAAGCATATCCTGATGACAAGGGTGGCCAGTGAACTTTTGAAAGCTGTGTCTTGAATTTTCTCATATCTTATCCTCTAAAATCTCAGAATCCTTCCATATTTGAATTATTTGCCTATTTCAGATGTTTTCTATATCTTGAGTCCTTTGAAAACGTAAATCTTCTATAGTTTGACCATTTCCATATTGATTTTTTAATGCCTTGGGAGAAAAAAAAGAGATTTTTAATTTTCTAAAAGGACTTTGGTATGATGGTCCAGAGAATTAAAATGTGTTTGGTATTTGAAAGTAAAATAGAAGACCCCAGCAGAAAGCATGTGGGAAAACAGATGGGAAAAAAAAGCCCCTTGAGCATATGGAATCTGGCTATGATAAACTTAGACAACATATTAAAAAGTAGAGACATCACTTTGCTGACAAAGATCCGTCTAGTCAAAGCTATGGTTTGATGGTTTGTCCAGTAGTCATGTACAGATGTGAGAGTTGGACCATAAAGAAGGCTGAGAGCCAAAGAATTGACGCTTTCAATTTGTGGTGCTAGAGAAGACTTGAGAATCCCCTGGACTGCACAGACATCAAACCAATCAATCCTAAAGGAAATCAACCCTGAATATTCACTGGAAGGACTGTTGCTGAATCTCTAATACTTTGGTCACCTGATGTGAAGAGCTGACTCAAAGGAAAAGACCCTGATGCTGGGAGAGATTGAAGGCAAAAGGATCAGGGGGTGGCAGAGAATGAGATGGTTAGATAGCATCACTGATTCAATGAACATGAATTTGAGCAAACTCCGGGAGATAGTGGAGGACAGAGGAGCCTGGTGTGCTTCAGTGCATGGAGTCATAAAGAGTCAGACATGACTTAGCAACTGAACAACAACCTGGCTTCTTGTACTTTTTCTCATGCATGTACTGTTCTGCATCCACATGGGGTACTCAGTCTATTTACAATAAGGAGAATTTGGTTAGTTAAATTTTTTATTTACTGTTAAGAATATACCCTCTTTCAGTCTTGCTTATGCAACCAGAGATCACATCCAAAGTTGGAACTGTACATGTGTTGTTTTTTTTCCGTCCCCAAAAACTCTAGTTATTATGTGTGAATGAGGCATTTTAGGTACTGTGGTGAGTTCTACCAGAGAGTCCCTTATTCTTGATTCTCTTTGTCTAATATTTTCCAACTGTATTTCCATTTTCTAGGATATTAGTTTTTTTAAGGCTCGTTCTCTAATTCTTGATTAACGTCCTTGTATATAATATAAATGCTTGTTACTTTGAGAACTGCCTTTAGTTTATTTGTGGATTTTTTAATTTGTCACTTGTGCCACAAGACTTGAGGGATCTTAGTTCCTTGACCAGGGATTGAACCCCAGGCCCTTGGCAATGAAAATATGAAGTTCTAACCATTGGACCGCCAGTGAATTCCCTGTTTTTTTAAAAATTTCATTTGATCTAGAAAACTTCCCTACCAAAAACCTAAGGGATTTTTGGGAAGTGAGTATTAAGCTGAGAGTTATGCTCAATTATGGGGACTTCCCAGGTGGGTCAGTGGTAAAGAATCTGCCTGCCAATGCAGAAGCCTCAGGAGATGCTTCTTTGAACTCTGGGTTGGGAGAATCCCCTGGAGTAGGCAATGGCAACCCACTCCAGTATTCTTGCCTGGGAAATTCCATGGACAGAGGAGCCTGGCGGGTTATAGTCCCTGGGGTTGCAAAGAATCCTCATGACTGAGCATGAGTATGTCCACTGAACATGGACATGACTGAGCTACTGACCCTTACCTTCCCATATCTTATGCTCAATTATATAAATTGAATCCATACTACTATCTTTGCTTTTTGGTCCCTATGGGGGATGTCTCATTAAGTGTGCAGCAAACAGCTTCCTCCTTGTAACCTGAGTGAAGAGGACCTATTACAGAACCCACACTTCAGCCAACTACTGCTGAGTCTCTCACAACACGTGGACGAGAGTGGTTTAAGCCTCATGCTGGCAAAGGAGCAGGCTCAGGTAAGGGTCCTGGAAGAAGGGCTGACTGGAAGGAAGAAAAAAATCTGAGAGAGAGGGGCTCCCACCTGGGATTTTTTCGGTTTTCTAGGCGTGGAAGGACGTTCGACTGCATAAGACAACATGGTTAAGGTCTGAGATTTTACAGAGAGTCATTCAAGAGCTACTCGTGGACTACTATGTGAAGACACAAGATACAGATTTAACTTCTGAGGACAGAAAGGTGAGGCAGCAAGCATGACGTGAGCGCTGGTACCAGCTGTAGGAATGACGAGGATAGCTATGGCTTCCTTTGATTCTGTGATATGGGGGAAATAGGGTATCAAGAAAGACAGGGACTGTAGTTATGGGGAAAGAGGTGTGTTGTCAGCGTTTTGAAAAGGAAGACTGACAGGAGAAAGCACTGGCAGCTAGAAAGTTATCTAAAGGGGATGACATGTTTGGGGACTTTGAAGATATGTGAAGAACTGCTATTGAGGATGGAGGAGGTGGAATGGGAAAAAGTTTATAATAACTTTTTGCTTTTTATTCTCTCTCCCAGTTTCATGAGACCCTTGAACAGCGGCTACTCGTGACCGAGCTGATACGGCTCTTAGGTCCCAGCCAGGAGAGGGAGGTGCCTCCACTGCTAGGGCTGGAGAAGGCAGACCTTCTGGAGCTCATGCCACCCTCAGAGGTTAGGGGTTGGGAGGGGGGACAAATATTGGGACCAAAGAAGGGGAATGGCTTAAATTCTCCCATGTATTGAAACATTTTGTGGTTAAACTTTCTGTGAGAATGACACTTGTTCATGGTGGTAGAACTTAAATAAGAAAGAAAAACATTACAAGGAAGAAAGTAAGAGCTGAAATACTAAATCTAGAAATAAATGCAGTATTATTACATATAACTTGACAAATTGGGTTGGCCAAAAAGTTCATTTGGGTTTCTCTGTGAGATGTTGTAGAAAAACCTGAACAAACTTTTTGGCTAACCCAATAAATGGTATTATACCTCCTGTGCATATATAGAATATAATCTGTTTTCATTCAATATATTTTGGACTTCAAGTATATGAGTATTTTCAAATATATATTACTTTTCAAATTACTGTAAACAAGATGATACCCTCTAAGGCACTCTTTTTTTTTTAATTGAAGTATATTGATTTATAATGTTGTGTTAGTTTCAGGTGTGCAGAAAAGTGATTCAGTTAAGCCTTATATCAGTTCTTTTTCAGATTCTTTTCCCTTAAGGGTTAAAATACTGGAGTTCCCTGGGCCATATGTAGGTCCTTGTTGGTAATGTATTTTATATATAGTAGTATGTATATGATAATCCCAAGATCCTAAATTTATTCCTCTCCCCTTCCTAAAGCATTCTCTGCACAGTATCCAGGCATATAGTTAGTGTTCAGTGTCCTTATTACATATCACCAGTTTTAATCACAGATAGATTTCATTGTATAGATGTAGCATAATTTGCTCACCCTTATTGATGGATATTAATTTAAGGTTGTGTCCACATTTTTGCTGGTAGAAACCACAATGATAGGAACATACTAGTTCATATGTATCTTGGTATGATTATTTCTTAAGTGTTAGTGCTTAAAGTGGGATCACCAGGTCACAGGCCACACACATAGAACACACTGGTACATAGTGCCAAACTGCAGAGAGGCGCTTCCAGTGCCCTGCTGCTGCTGCTGCTAAGTCGCTTCAGTCGTGTCCGACTCTGTGCAACCCCATAGACGGCAGCCCACCAGGCTCCCCTGTCCCTGGGATTCTCCAGGCAAGAACACTGGAGTGGGTTGCCATTTCCTTCTACAATGTGTGAAAGTAAAAAGTGAAAGTGATGTCACTCAGTCATGTCAGACTCGTAGCGACCCCATGGACTGCAGCCTACCAGGCTCCTCCGTGCATGTCCCCACATTTTCATCAGCATGGGATCTTGACAGCTACTGTAGTCTTTGCTAACATTAATCTCCCTGATGACTCTCGATGCATTTTCTTTGGTTATCATTGAGATTGTTATCATCACGTATTCATTGACTGGATCTTCCAAGTTCCAGCTGTCTGTCTGCATCTCCCCCTTCTCTTCTGTGGCTGCAGGATTTTGTGTGGATGAGAGCCCGGCTCCCACTGGAAGTGGAGGAGCAGCTCAAGAAGAAATGCTTCACTGTGCTCTGCTACCACAATCCCAGTTCAGGTGCGTGCTGGCTGTGTCCTGTTCACGGCTGGCCTTCAGGGTTCCTGGTCTGCTCTTTTGAGAATAATGTGTTTGAATTTTAGATTTGGGACAGAAGCTGGGAAGCATTGGAAATGCTTACTGTTTTGTTCCCTTGCTCGTAGAATAAGAGTGAGGAATTTTGTGTGGATTCCCTTCGTTCAGCCAGGTGCCAAGTGGCAGTGTCCTCTTGCTACAGGGAAGGATGAATTTTTCTCAAGAGAATCAGAATGAAATAGGGAGGAAAGTTCAGGCTAATAGGTGTCCACCTTGTCTTTATTGTTTAGTTGATAAGTTGTGTCCGACTCTTTTCACCCTCAAGGACTATTGCCCACTAGGCTCCTCTGTCCACTTCCCAGGCAAGGATACTGGAGTGGGTTTGCCATTTCCTTCTCCAGGGGACCTTCCCCACCAGGGATAGAACCCACATCTCCTGCACTGGCAGGCAGATTCTTTACCACTGAGCCACCACGGAAGCCTCTTGTTTTGTCTTTATTTCTGTGATTTAAGAATCAAGGGTCAAATCTGAAATTCAGAATAAGAATGAAAGTGAAAGTGAAGTCACTCAGTTGTGTGCGGCTCTTTGGGACTGCCAGGCTCCTCTACCCATGAAATTCTTCAGGCAAGAATACCCTTCTCCAGGGGATCTTCCTGACCCAAGGATTGAACCCTGGTCTCCTGCATTGCAGGAAGATGGAGAGAACATAATTATGAGAACTGGGCTGTTTTTATCAGGCCATCAGAAGAAAACATGTAAGGAAGACAGAATCTGTAGGGCTGGATGTAGGAGAGGGGTTCTGAGATATGGCTTTCAAAAGGCAGGAGCAGTTAGGGTTTTCCCATCCAGCACTCTGTTTCTTTGCCCAGATTTGGACAGTGAAACCCTGAAAGCAGCAAAGGTGTGGAACCTCGCCGAGGTTCTGGCAGGTGAGAAGCAGCAGTGCCAGGCTGCCAAGAGCCAGCAGAAGGAGCAGATGGTGCTGCTGGAGAAGAAGAGTGCCACCTACTCCCAGGTCTGGCAGGGCAGTGGGGTGGCCTCCCTTCTCTTTTACCATGACCCCAGGGGCCCCTCTGGGAAGCCAGGGATTTTTTTTGGTCATGCCAAGTGGCCTATGGATCTTCCTCAGCCAGGCATCGAACCTGTGCCCCCTGCATTGGGAGCAGAGTCTTAATCACTGGACCATCTGGGAATTCCTAAGCCAGGGATTTCTGATCTGCTTTCTTTTCTGCTATCTTTTGTGGCTGCCCTCTTCCTCCTGCCTCCTGGGGGCTCAGGTGCTACTCCGCTGCCTGGCCTTGCTGCAGAGGCTTCTTCAGGAGCACCGGCTGAAGACTCAGTCTGAGCTGGACCGCATCAATGCCCAGTACCTGGAGATCAAGTGCAGCGCCATGATCCTTAAGCTGCGGTGAGCTGTGACCCCTGTGGCTCTGAGAGACTCCATCTCACACCCCACCCCTCCAACCCTTTCCCTCATTGCTTTCCTCTCTGCCGAGCCTGACACCCTCTGGGCGTGCAGTAAATGTCACATAGCACTGTTAGCCTTTGGATTGCTCTAAAGCTGTCAACATTCTTGGGTCTTTCATTTTAAAGCCTTCTGAAATAGGTGCTTTACTGTGAGTTAAATTGCTCAGGAATTTGGAATAACTTTGCTTATCTTGTCACTGCTCAACCCATACCTTGACCATGGGCAGGTCCTGTGTCCCATTCCTAAGTCTGCTGCTGTCCAGAATCCTCAGCTTGACATTTCTTTCCTCCCCTGGTCAGGATGGAAGAGTTAAAGATTTTGTCTGACACTTATACTGCTGAGAAAGTGGAAGTTCATCGTCTCATTAGGTGAGAAATCCCCAAAGCCTGATGCAGCTCTTCCACATACCCCGCACCCTCCAGACTCATTCATTTTTGTGCCCTTTCTGAGGAGCCAGATCCTTATATTGCATCTCCTGTGCCTGGGTTCTTAGGGACCGTTTGGAGGGAGCCATTCGCCTACAAGAGCAGGACATGGAGAAGTCCCGACAGGTCCTGAACACCTATGAGGTCCTCGGGGAGGAGTTTGACAAGCTGGTGAAAGAGTACACCCAACTCAAGCAGGCGACTGAGAACAAGCGCTGGACCCTCCAGGAGTTCAACAAGGCCTACCGCTGAGGGTGGGTGGGGCCAGGAGTCTTGGCTTCAGCAGAGGAACCATCTCCTTGTCTTCCTGCTGAAAGGACCACCTCTACCAGAGGCCACCTTCACTCAAGGGCGTGTGGGGACACTTGTCTAAAACACTATAGTCCTTTAGGCACTCTTCTGGTTTTTCTTCCTTGTTTACAATGACTGAGTCTCTTCTAGAAAATGTAACAGATTTGTATCATTTTATGTACAGTGATTTGTGTCAGCCCTGTATCCTATTTGATTATCTCCTAAATAAAGTGATGATGTTGTACCTTAGGACTTTAGTCATTTTTGTCTGGACAAAGATAGAAAAAGAACATCAAAGTCTGTATGGATAAGGAGGGAGACTTGAGTGCATGCAGAGATGGCTCCATAATGCTTACTGGAAGGCTGAGGTGTAAAAGGGCCAGGCTGGCATGTGGGGTTTTAGAGGCTTCATTCTTAGACAGCAGAAGTGGACTAAAACTGGGCTTGCTCTTGAAGAATTAGTCTCCAGACTAGAACTAGACACTCAGATGGATAGGAAACTATTTTGTCACTATGGCTCTAAGTGGGGCAGGTATAAAACTGCTGGGCACCCAGCTAGGTTACAGGAAGGGACACAAGGCGTTTGTGTTCTCACTTCCCTCTGACGTGGTTTGAGGGTTACTTCTTTCTCTGAGAGCAGAGGGTGGGAGAAGATTACCCTAGGAACCAAGCTCCCTGGTCTCTGTTTAGCTTAGAAAAAGGCAGGGCCTTGACTAGTGGGGACTACAGGGGACTTCCTTGGTGGTCCAGTGGTTAAGACTCCATACTTCCACTCCAAGGGGCGTGGGTTCAATCCCTGGTGGGGGAACCCACTTTGAAAAAAATCTGAACAGGAAATAAAGATGTCAGCTTTAAAAAAATGCCGAGGTTGGGGGTTGCTGCAAGCAGAAGCCCAAGACCACCCTCATTTAGAAGGCCCTACTCAGCTTCTCAAACCACTTTCCAGGGAGACTGTCTCAAGATGCTCTTTTGCTAAGATCATATAATGATGGTTTTGGATTGATCATAGGTAAAATTAAGGTCTTATGACTCAGCTTTAAATTTTTCTGTAAATTGTGCTTACTTCCATTTATCTGTAAGTGCTGGCCCACACAAAATGAACAAGCAATTAGGTTGTATGGTCAGGCCATTCCAGATGGCTGTTCTCTTGCTTTCCGTACCTCCCCTGCCTGACCAGTCCCTGCTTCACCTGCACCCGACTCACATGAACCTGCTTACCCCTTAGATCAGAAGGGCTC
The DNA here is from genome assembly GCF_049115385.1 of Moschus berezovskii. Taxonomy (NCBI): domain Eukaryota; kingdom Metazoa; phylum Chordata; class Mammalia; order Artiodactyla; family Moschidae; genus Moschus; species Moschus berezovskii. The sequence continues at coordinate 97,251,950 of NC_142468.1, forward strand.
TGCCTGCTAGCTCATTAAAGAAAAACATCTGCCTTTCTAACGCTTGTTAACCTGAGGGGCTGGGAGGGATGTGGCCCAGCTACTCGTTTCCCTGGTAACTGATGAGCCAGCCTGACTTAATTCCCCCTATAAGTGGTAACCTTCTCCTCCCCCAAGTAGTGAGGACTGCTGTCATGTCTGGCCTGCCCTCTGCCATTGCAGGGGTGGGGGGTGTTTCTCTGGCACCTTTGGCTATGGATGTGTAAAATTCCCTGTTCAAGAAGCCATTGATGTCTCTGTCACTGTCTTTAGGCTCTTTCTTTGGTTTCAAGGCTGGGCTACTATGAGGCTTGCAGGCCTGTGGGGTCAGCCCAATATAGATTAATGTAAAAACTCTAAAACAGCCCATATTGCTTAGTTATACGTATAATTTTTGACCTGTTTCAGGGAAATGTTTTCAAACCTACAGAAAAGTTGGAAGAATAGTATGATAAGCACCAGGATACTGTTTACTCTTCAATTTTTATTTTTAAACTTTTAAAATGTTTTTATTTTTTGGTTGCTCCACGTGGCATGTGGATCTTAGTTCGAACCTGTGTCCCCTTCATTGGAAATGCAGGGTCTTACCTGGACCACCAAGGAAGTTTCTTTCTTCAATTTTTAAGTTATAGTTGATTTACAATGTGGTGTTAGTTTCAAGTGTACAGCAAAAAATGATTCAGCCTTCCTGTTCTATACAGCTGGTCCTTGTTTTTTAAGTGTGTATCCGTTAATCCCAAACTCCTAATTTATCTCCCCCGTCTTTCCCTTTGATAACCATGTGACTGTTTTCTACATTTTTGAGTCTGTCTCTGTTTTGTAAATAAGTTCATTTGGATCACTGTTTTAGATTTCACAAATAAGTGAAATCATGATATTTGTCTTTCTCCTTCCAACTTACTTCACTTAGCATGATAATCTCTAGGTCCATCCATGTTGCTACAAATGTCATTTTTTATTCATTTTTTTATGGCTGAGTAATATTTATATGTATATATATATTATCACATCTTTATTCCTTCATCTGTCGATAGACATTTACGTTGCTTCTACATGTTGGCTATTGTAAATAGAGCTCCTATGAACACCGGGGTACATGTATCTTTTCTCTTTTTTTTTTTTAATTTATTTGACTGCACTGGATCTTAGTTGCGGCCCTCAAACTCTTAGTTGTGGCACATGGAATCTAGTTCTCTGACCAGGGATCGAACCCAGGCCCCCTGCATTGGGAGTGAGGAGTCTTAGCCACTGGACCACCAGGGAAGTCCCACATGTATCTTTTTAAATTGGGTTTTCATCTTTTCCAGATATATGCACAGGAATGGGATTGATGGATCATATGGTAACTCTATTCTTAGTTTTTAAAGGAATTTCCATACTCTTCTCCACAGTGGCTGGTATCAATCTACATTCCTACCAATAGCACAAGAAGGTCCCCTTTTCTCCACACCCTCTCCAGCATTTATTGTTTGTAGATTTTTTGATGATGGACATTCTGACCATGTGAGATGATACCTCATTGTAGTTTTGGTTTGTATTTCTCTGCTGCTAAGTCACTTCAGTCGTGTCCGACTCTGTGTGACCCCCTGACGGAAGCCCACCAGGCTCCCCCGTCCCTGGGATTCTCCAGGTAAGAACACTGGAGTGGGTTGCCATTTCCTTCTCCAATGTGCGAAAGTGAAAAGTGAAAGCGAAGTCGCCCAGTCGTGCCCGACCCCCAGCAACCCCACGGACCGCAGCCCACCAGGCTGCTCCATCCATGGAATTTTTTAGGCAAGAGTACTGGAGTGGCTTGCCATTGCCTTCTCCAGTATTTCTCTAATAATTAGCAATATTGAGCATCTTTTCATGGCACCAGGACACTCTAAACCTATATTCAACAATGATTAACATTTTGCTTTTCTTTCTCTCTCTCCCTCTTTCGTCTCCTCCCTCCTCTCTTTTCATGGCAGTTTAGTTGCTAAGTTGTGTCCGGCTTTTTGCAACCCCATGGACTGTAACCCACCAGGCTCCTCTGTCCATGGGATTCTCCAGGCAAGAGTGCTGGAGTAGGTTGCGGGTTCCTTCTCCAGGGGATCTTCCCCACCCAGGGATTGAACCTGGGTCAACTGCATTTCAGGCAGGATTCTTTATCAACTGAGCCACCAGGGAAACCCACTCTCTCTTTATAGACAGAGTTATGTAGACCTTTTTTTTTTCCTGAACCATTTTATAAGTTGCAGACATTCTGACATTTCATTCTGTAAACACTTAAGTAGGCAACTCCTAAAAATAAGGGCACTCCCTGTATAACTAATAAAATGGTGGTCCAGTGGTTAAGATGCTGCACTTCCACTATAGGGGGCTTGGGTTTGATCCCTAGTTTGGGAATTAAGATCTTGAGCACTGCGGCCAAAAACTAAGGAAAAAAATCAATAATTTCATAATAGTTATTATTCAGGTCATATTCAGATTTCTCTAGATTTTTTTCTTGGTCTAAGTTCTAATAAAGATTCATACATAACATTTGGATATTAAGTTCAGTTCAGTCGCTCAGTCATGTCCAACTCTTTGCAACCCCATGAACTGCAGCACGCCAGGTCTCCCTGTCCATCACCAACTCCCGGAGCCTATCCAAACTCACGTCCATTGAGTCGGTGATGCCATCCCACCATCTCATCCTCTGTCATCCCCTTCTCCTCCTGCCTTCGATCTTTCCCAGCATCAGGGTCTTTTCAAATGAGTTAGCTCTTCCCATCAGGTGGCCAAAGTACTGGAGTTTTAGCTTCAACATCAGTCCTTCCAATGAATACCCAGGACTGATCTTTAGGATGGACTGGTTGGATCTACTTGCAGTCCAGGGGACTCTCAAGAGTCTTCTCCAACACCACAGTTTGAAAGCATCAATTCTTCAGTGCTCAGCTTTCTTTATAGTCCAACTCTCACACCCATACATAACTACTGGAAAAACCATAGCCTTAACTAGATGGACCTTTGTTGGCAAAGTAATGTCTCTGCTTCTTAATATGCTGACTAGGTTGGTCATAACTTTCCTTCCAAAGAGTAAGTGTGTCTTTTAATTTCACGGCTGCAATCACCATCTGCAGTGATTTTGGAGCCCCCCAAAACAAAGTCAGCCACTGTTTCCACTGTTTCCCCATATATTTGCCATTAAGTGATGGGACTGGATGCCATGATCTTAGTTTTCTGAATGTTGAGCTTTAAGCCAACTTTCTCACTCTCCTCCTTCACTTTCATCAAGAGGCTCTTTAGTGCTTCACTTTCTGCCATAAGGGTGGTGTCATCTGCATATCTGAGGTTACTGATATTTCTCCCAGCAATCTTGATTCCAGCTTGTGCTTCTTCCAGCCCAGAGTTCCTCATGATGCACTCTGCATATAAGTTAAATAATCAGGGTGACAATATAGAGCCTTGACATACTCCTTTTCCTGTTTGTAACCAGTCTGTTGTCCCATGTCCAGTTCTAACTGTTGCTTCCTACAGGTTTCTCAAGAGGCAGGTCAGGTGGTCTGGTATTCCCATCCCTTTCAGAATTTTCCACAGCTTATTGTAATCCACATAGTCAAAGACTTTGGCATAGTCAATAAAGCAGAAATAGATGTTTTTCTGGAACTCTCTTGCTTTTTCGATGATCCGGATGTTGGCAATTTGATCTCTGGTTCCTCTGCCTTTTCTAAAACCAGCTTGAACATCTGGAAGTTCATAGTTCATGTATTGCTGAAGCCTGGCTTGGAGAATTTTGAGCATTACTTTATTAGTGTGTGAAATGAGTGCAATTGTGCGGTAGTTTGAGCATTCTTTGGCATTGCCTTTCTTTGGGACTGGAATGAAACTGACCTTTTCCAGTCCTGTGGCCACTGCTGAGTTTTCCAAATTTGCTGGCATATTGAGCTCAGCACTTTCCCAGCATCATCTTTCAGGATTTGAAATAGCTCAACTGGAATTCCATCACCTCCACTAGCTTTGTTCGTAGTGATGCTTTCTAAGGCCCACTTGACTTCACATTCCAAGATGTCTGGCTCTAGGTGAGTGATCACAACATCATGATTATTTGGGTCATGAAGATCTTTTTTGTACAGTTCTTCTGTGTATTCTTGCCACCTCTTCTTAATATCTTCTGCTTCTGTCAGATCCATACCATTTCTGTCCTTTATCGAGCCCATGTTTGCATGAAATGTCCCCTTGGTATTTCTAATTTTCTTGAAGAGAGCTCTAGTCTTTCCCATTCTGTTGTTTTCCTCTATTTCCTTGCATTGATCACTGAGGAAGGCTTTCTTATCTCTCCTTGCTGTTCTTTGGAACTTTGCATTCAAATGGGTATATCTTTCCTTTTCTCCTTTGCTTTTTGCTTCTCTTCTTTTCACAGCTATTTGTAAGGCCTCCTCAGACAGTCATTTTGCTTTTTTGCATTTCTTTTTCTTGGGGATGGTCTTGATCCCTGTCTCCTGTACAATGTTAGGTTTCTTTGATTTTTTTAAAAAACAGATCTTTCCTTCCACTTTTTTTTTTATATAAAATTAACTTTCTGTAAAATCCAAGCCAGTTACCTTATAGTATGTCCCATTGTCTATTTCCTGTGGTAGCGAAGTTGTTCCTTTCCTGTCTAATATAGTAGCCACTAGCCATAAGTAGCTATTTAAATTTAATTGAAATAAAAGGAAACTTTCAGTAGGTTGGTGGTTACTGTATTAGTGCAGACAGATAACATTTACATCATTGCAGAAAATTCTATTGGACATAGTGCTATAAGCCTACATTTCCTGTAAACTGGAAGTAGGTCTTCAGGCTTTATTAGATTCACTTTAAACATTCTTGCAAAGAATACTTAATAGATGATATTACGTACTTCACATTACATCACCCTAGAGCCACATCAGGTCAGAATAGCTCACTGTTACTTATGCTGAGTTTGATTCTTGGTTAAGGTGGCAACTGCTGGATCTCATAGATAAAAGCACATTTTCCTTTTGTACTAGCATCTGGAAATGAATATCAATAATCTCAAAATAGTTCTTCCTGATAATTTACTATGGCATTCAGTATTTCCTCATTTAATTAGGTGTTCATCTTGAACCATACTAGATTTAGGTATTTGAAATAATAAGGATAATAATGAAAAAAGAAATGGACTCTGTCCTCAATATTCATAACCTATAGACAAAACTAGACATACAAAAAACACCTAAGGATATCAAGTAACAGAAAGTGCAAATAAATGTCACTAAAACCCAAGAGAATCGAATCAGGAATCAAAAAGTAGAGCTGTGGTAAGGAAAGGCAGATTTGGTTCAGATTTGTACAGACAAATTTGGGATAGAATTTTGGAAAAACTGACAAAGATGAAGACAAGGGAAGGAGCAGTATGTGAAGGCATGGAGTTAGGAATGAGCAAATCACGTACCAAAGAAAGCCTTCTTCGTCATCTTAAGGGAATAAAATTCCAGAAACATGTCCCATGGCTTCAGTCAAAACTCTGGAAAGCTGGTGTTGGAGAAATGTTTAGATACCCAACTGCCTGAGAAAGCAAAATGGCTTCTAAGGCAGTCGTTCCCAGCCTAAGCTCCCTAAATGGCATGGGGATGGACAGTTAAGTGTTTCTTCTGTTTCTAAAAGCCTAACGAAAATTGAACATTTGCCTGCCACAGTGCTGCATAAGCTACTTAAAAAAAGTCTCCAAAGGCTGAAAAACAAAAATTCTGTGCTTTGAAAAAAATTTTTTTTAAAAATTCAAAACAAAAGTATATAGGGACTTCCCTGGTGGTCCAGTGGTTAAGAATCTGCCTTGCAACAGAGGGGCATGGGTTTGATCCCTGGTCTGGAAATCAAGATTCCCACATGCCTCAGAGCAGGTTGAGCTAAACCTGTGTACTATAACTACTAAGCCCTCAAGGATCTCACGTGCTGCAACTAAGACCCGACACAGCCAAACAAATAAATAAGTGTACAGTGTAAAAGCCTGAACCACACACCCCGAAGACACACACACACCCCATTGCTCCTATTCACCTCCTTAGAGCAAGCAATTTAGTGCACATAGCACCTGACATTTTTCTAAAAATATGCAAACAAACGTACAGAATTATTAGCTCATATTACTGTTAAAGTATGGCTGCATCATAATTTAACTTCCCTTTATGATGGATATTTAGATTGTTCCCAGTTTGCTCTATTACAAAAATGTTTCACCGGATATCATTGCATATGCATCTTGCTTAAGCGCTTTTGCTTTTTTTGGTATTATAGTAAATCAGTATATTAATTCTAGCTATTTCATGAAAAAGTGAACTAATTCCTGAGCTTATGAATGTAATTTGGCAGAAAAAGTCTTTCAAAACAGTTCCATGGCTTGCAGGGACACAAAGCGGGAAAGGGGCACAGAGTGTTCAGCGCGCCTGAAGGCAGCGCCACGCGGTTTGTCTTGGCCCTTTCCTTCTTCACAGTGCCTGGAGGTTAGTTGGCAGAAACTTCTCTGTTGTGGAGGTGGGAGGGGAGGGCAAGCAGAGGAGCTGAGTGAGAGCGGACCTCTCCCCCTCACACTTTTCGGAAAAGATTCGCCTTTACAGTCTCTCCTTCATTCTCTCACACCTCTGTCTCTCTTGACTTGCCTTTTACCACATCTGATCAAGAAGTCGTGCTGGGAATTCCCTGTGGGTCCAGTGGTTAGGACTTGCCATTTTCACTGCCAGGCCCAGGTTCCAGATCCCTGGTCAGGAAACGAAGACCCCTGCAAGACCCAAAGCCTGGCCAAAAACAAAAGAAACAAGACTTGTTGATTCTTCCTCCATAATGAGAGGCAAAGTAAGTCACCTCCAGAACATAGGCTTGCTCTCTGGAAGGAAACTAAGAGGTTCTTGGACAAGCAAAATCTGTCCTCTCAAGGTCCTCAAGGAAGGGTGAATATCCAGGCCTCAAGGGAGTGACCTTGCCTCCATTCCGCCTCAGCCCCACAAAAAGGGGAACCTGGCGTCCCCGAGGGGGCCCTGCACCCCATAAACTCTATCCATAATACTCATCTTAAAGGAACTGGGCTAGGTTTTGTTAAAGGAACTGGCAGGTCTCCTTATACCTTGAGAAAGTGAAAATAACAGGAGTCAACTTATCATGAATGAGGTTCAGTTCAGTTCAGTCGCTCAGTCGTGTCCGACTCTCCGCGACCCCATGAATCACAGCACGCCAGGCCTCCCTGTCCATCACCAACTCCCAGAGTTCACTCAAACTCATGTCCACAGAGTTGGTGATGCCATCCAGCCATCTCATTCTCTGTCGTCCCCTTCTCCTCCCGCCCCCAACCTTTCCCAGCATCAGACTCTTTTCCAGTGAGTCAACTCGTCGCATGAGGTGGCCGAAGTATTGCAGTTTCAGCTTTAGCATCAGTCCTTCCAATGAACATCCAGGATTGATCTCCTTTAGAATGGACTGGTTGGATCTCCTTGCAGTCCAAGGGACTCTCAAGAGTCTTCTCCAACACCACAGTTCAAAAGCATCATGAATGAGGTTACCAACCTGTAAAAAGAATTTACCATAAAAAATCTTTTATATTCAAGTGGCCGAGGTCCAGCCACAAAGTGGCTAAGTCCTGGTCTCAGAAAAGTACAAGTGAAATGTAGAAAGACCTAGATGTACTATGCCTGCTGAAGAAAGAATGTAAAGCAAACGTAAATGATTAACCCAGAGTTTAGAAGAGGGTTATCCAAAGAACAAGATCAGGGCTCTCCAGAGACTCCAGACCACCCAGCTGGAGCCAGGCCCTGAACCAGTAGGTCTCCCCAGAATCCTGCCACCTTGTGAGACCTGTCTCACAGGCACCCTTCCCTGCCTCCCCGCCCCACCCCCCGCCACCGACTCCGGTCCTCATTCTGCGTCCCTGCAAGTTGTCCTAACTCTTCCTCCTCTTATACAACACTGCCAGGTTAATTTTTATGATTCTGATTTGCTATTCGCTGGTAGTTTGTGATTTTCACTTCATGTTGTCATTTCTCTGTTGAATCAGGTCACCCTGCTGTGTACCAAACATAGCACATGTGGCTGAGCTGGGGATTCAAGCCCTCACGGTGCAGCTGGACTTTCCAAACTTTTCCCACCACACACATTTTCTACTCACCCTAAGCCGCCTCCCCTCACCCTTCCGTGCTTTTCTGTGCTTGCTATGGTTCGTTCTACCTGGCTGGTTCTATCTTCTGCTGGAAAAATCCTATCGTTTTGGAGGCCCACCTCTAGTTCTGTTCCCCATTTTCATTCCAACTAGAAAAGGTCTCCGTGTCATTTTACAGCCACTTCTTTAAGGTGCCTGCCATCCAGGCCTTGAATTTCATCACCCTATGGGCAGCATGTTGAATCTTATCTACAACATCAGAGGGCTGCTGGTTGTAAAGCATGTGTTCTCAGTCTTCGTGGACTCCTTTACTCTCTCTGATTTTTAAGGACACCAAGAGATTTTATTTATGTCAAGCTTTATGTATAGATATTTCTGATATTAAAAATTAAAACTGAGAGACTATCATCAGTCTTTTCCTGAAGGATATCAGGGAAAAAAAACTATTCGGTTTTACTAAACACGGAGGTTTTTTCAATATAATTCTTTGCCGAGATGGAATTAGGCAGTATCTGAGCTCTAGTTAGTCACAACTGCTTTGATATTTAAATATGATCTTGATTAGATCTCAGTTTTATAAAAGCAGAACTCAATCCCTAGTGGCAAACATAGAACTGAAAGTGCTCTATAAAAAATTTTTTTTATTGAAGTATATGTTGTATTAGTTTCAGGGATACACCACAGTGATTCATGTATATATATACATTCTTTTTCAGTCTTTTCCTTATAAATTATTACAAAATACTAATATTTTGTAACATTAAAATAGTTCTCTGTACTACACAGTAGGTTCTTGTTGGTTATCTGTTCTATATATGGTAGTGCATATATGTTAATCCCAAAGTCCTAATTTATCCCCTCCCCCCTTCCCCACCATAAGTTTATTTTCTATGTCTGTAGGTCTATTTCCATTTTGTAAGTAAGTTCATCTGTATCTTTTTTTTAGATTCCACATAAAACTATATCATACGATATTTGTCTTTCCAAAAGAGCTTTATGAACATGTCACATGTAAGGAGGCAGCAAAGAGGAAGGCTTAAGTGGTTTTCTAATATTCCTTGAAATTTTATTTTCTTCTTCCTACTACAGATAAAATGCCACTGAGTAATATCAAGTAAATGAGTTAAAAGCCTATCTTTTTAAAAAAATATATTTATTTATTTGGCTGCACCGGGTCTGAGTTGTGGCATGTGCGATCTAGTTCCCTGACTAGAGATCAGACCCTTGCCTGCTGCATTGAGAGTGTGAGTCTTAGCCACTGGACCACCAGGGAAGCCCAAGCCTTAAGAATGGGAACTTTTTATTCCGAAAAAGTTGAAGATAATTGCTGGAAGTTTACTTGAACATTATTTTAAAAACTATTTTAAAGACTGAAGAAACTAATACAATATAGAATGGTTTTAGTTGTCCTTGTTAGAGAAAAGCAAAGAAAAAAATCCAAGTAAATTACATTTGGCTTTGAAATGTGGTTTGACATTTACAAGTTGAGATGATGTGTCTGACAGTCCAGACATTCACAATATTTAAGAAGCGGAATATTTTCCTGATCAAAAAACGTTTCAAAAACTGAGAAAACATGCACCCCGATGTTCATTACAATACTGTTTATGATAGGCAAGACACAGAAGCCACCTAAATGCCCATCAACAGAGTAATGGATGAAGAAGATGTGGTACTTTCCAATATCCAGTAGTATTAAATGGAAATATTACTTAGCCATTAAGAAGAATGAGATAAATGAAAATATTACTCAGCCATTAAAAGAATGAAATAATGCCATTTGCAGCAACTTGGGTGGACCTAGAGAGCATCATACTGAGTGAAGTAAGCCAGAGAGAGAAGGAGAATATCCTATGACATCCCTTACATGTGGAATCTAAAAAGAAATTATACAAATGAACTGGTTTACAAAACAGAAACAGACTTCCAGAAGGAGCTTATGGTTGCAGGGGTAGCAGGGGGGGAGGATGAGGGGCAGGGATAGTTAGGAAGTTTGGGATGAACATGTGCACACTGCTATATTTAAAACGGATGACCAACAAGGACCTCCTGTACAGCACATGGAACTCTGCTCATTGTTATGTGGCAGCATGGATGGGAGGGGAGTTCAGGGGAGAGTGGATACATGTATATATGGCTGAGTCCCTTCACTGTTCACTTGAAAGTATCACAACATTGTTTGTTAATTGGCTATACCTCAGTACAAATAAAAAGTTTTTAAACAATTAAAAATAAGTAAATAAAAACTGAAAAAATTTTAAAAATTTATTAATTCATTTAAAAAATAAATCCATTGCGTGTTAACATTAAATAATACATTTTAATTAAAAAACTGTATTTTCCAAATCAAAAAGAATGTATGAGAAGAGTGATATTGTTTTATATTTTTGCAAATCTTCTTGGTATCTGACTTAATAGAAGACAGATGGATTCTCATATCTGCTTTCTGCTACAATAAGTGGCTCTGACTGAATAAAGTAAGTCAAATCTGGTCTCACACAGACATGGAGGAGATCCTCATACACTTCCTAAAAGAGTCTAAGAGAGCCCCAGGGTCCTTACACCGCATCTGGGGAAACACTATATTGTAAAAGAAAAAGCAATGAGTTGAGAATCAGAAGAAATGGATTCTTATTCTGGCTCTTCCTATATAGCTGAAGCATAACTTTATTCAAAACACTTAACCTCAGCTTTCTATCTACAAAATGGGTATATTAATAAGTTCTACCCCACAACAGTATGTCCTGAGCATTAGGTGAGATAATATATTAATAAGTACCCTGCATGTGGTAGAGCTTAATAAACATTAGTCTGTCCAGAGAAAGACAAACATTGTATAATCTCACTTATAGGTGAAATCTAAAAAGCAAACTCATAGGAGAAGAGATCAGACTTGTGGTTACCAGAGGTGGAGAGTGGGAGAAGGCTGAGTTGGAGGAAGATGATCAAGAGGTACAAACTTCTAGGGGCTTCCCTGGTGGCTCAGTGGTAAAGAATCCAGCTGTCAATGCAAGAGACAGGAATTCAATCCCTAATCCGGGAAAATCCCACATGCGTCAGAGCAACTAAGTCCGTGGGCAGTAACTGTTGAGACTGGGCACCCTAGAGCCCACAGTCTGCAAGGTGAGAAGCCTCCCCAATGAGCGCCTGCACACCGCAACTAGAGAGTAGCCCCTGCTTATCTCAACTAGGAAAAAGCCTTCCCGGTCACGGAGACCCAGCACACCCAAAAATACATAAATACGATTATATTTTTAAAAAGAGAAAAAAAAGAGGTACAAACTTCCAGTTATAAGTCATTATTGAGGATGTAATGTGCAACCTGGTGACTATAGTTAACGTTGCCGTACGATACACAGGAAAGCTGTTCAGAGAGTAAACCCTAAGAGTTCTCATCTGAAGGAGAAGCATGTTTTCCTTTCTTGTTTCTGTTTACTGTATCTATATAAGGTGATGTTAGCCCAACCTGCTGTGGTAATCATTTCACAATGTATGTAAATCAAACCGTCAAGCTGTATGCCTTAAACTTATACAGTGAGGTATGTCGATTATTTCTCAATAAAACTGGAAAAAAAAAGAAAAACAACAAATCCAAAAATATTAGCTTGTGGAGAAGGACTGTTAAGGTATTGCTATGAGTGAGAATGACTGCTGACAATCAGATAGCTAGAGGGTCCTACAGAGGAGAGAGACCTTTGATAGGTCTTCAAAAGAAAGGAGGCTAGAAACAAGCAGAAAGACCAAGGAAAGATCACAGATTTCATACATATTGAAAAAAATGTTTCCCATATAGTAAAAACATGCTTACTATAGAAAACTTGGAAAATACATTTTCTCTGCACATACTCTAGTTATTCTGTATCATGAACATTTCTCCATATTATTAAATTTTCTCTGACAACATTGATTTTAATGGCTGCTTAAGATTTCATTGCATGGATGATTTATTTGACCATACCCCTATAGGATATCCAACTTGTTTTACATTTTTTGTAATCACAAAACAGTGTCGCACTAAGCATTTCTCTTAATGACTCTTTGTCCTAGTTTGTGAATATTGTCTAGGATAGCTTTCTAGAAGGAAAATTAGAGATAGTATGTCTGAAGGTTAAGATCAAAGGCTCCAAGTCAGTTGACCTAGGTTTGTACCCCATCTAAACCCCTTCTTAGAGGGACAAGCCACTTAACCTCTCTAAGACTTAGTTCCCTTACCCATAGATGAACATTTCCTACATCACCAGGTTCTTGTGAATGTAAAGTGCTTTTCATAGAACCTGACACAAAATAAGGGCTCAATAAATGTTAGCTGTTATTATTATCATGTTGAATTCATATATTTATCACACATATATACACAAGCAGCTGGTCTGTTTCTAGGCTATTAGTTTAGCCTTTCTACTCTGTCTCTTCTTGTACCCACTGCACACTGTAGCCTTTTATTAATTTATACATTGCTTGTCTCAGAAAGGGTTTGAAGTAATGGACTAAAAATGTAGAGCAAATTCCCTCTCCTTCCTCCTCTTTTTAAAAAATTTTATTTGCTTTCTTGTCTGCTTTAAAAAAAAAAACAAAACACAAATGAACGGTGTGTGTATGTGCACTAAGTCGCTTCAGTCGTGTTTTGACTCTTTGCGACCCCATGGACTATAGCCCACCAGGCTCCTCTGTCCATGGAATTCTCCAGGCAAGACTACTGGAGTAGGTTGCTATTTCTTCCTCCAGGGGATCTTCCCAAACCAAGGATTGAGCCTGCATCTCCTACATCTACTGCATTAGCAGGCAGGTTCTTTATCACTAGCGCCACCTGGGAAACTCACCAGTGAATGGTAGACTCATTTAATAAAGTAACAAAAGATTCCATTAGAATTGTGATTAAATGTAGAAAAAGTGAGAAACTAATTTATTAAGAATTGACATCTTTATAAGATTCATTTTTTTCTAAGAACATGGCTTGTCTTTCCATTTTTTCAGTCTTTATATCTCTTAGCAAGATTTTAGGTTTTCTATATATAGTTTCTTCATATTTTCCATTAAGGTTATAGCTAAGTATTTTATGTTGATATTATTGTCACCTCTGTGAATGGGTAAGAAACTAATCACAATAGTTAACGTATATTGAAAACTTCCTATGTGCAGAAAAGTTCTAAATGCTTTACAATATTAACTAATTTAATGTTCATCATAGCTTTATGAGATAACGATAATTTACATTTTCGTTTTGTGGATGAAGAAACTGAGGCCAGAGGGGTTAGTTCACATGGTTAGTAAATGGATAAATAGGGCTTTAACCTCTTGCCACCTGGCTCTACCATCTATGACCTTAACTATCATGTTATTGGGATATTTTTGTTAGTTATGTCTTTTAACTGGTTATTCTTAGTTTATAAGAAGGCTATGTTTTATATTTGTCTTGTGTCAAGTGGTGGCTCTGAATGCTATTATTAATTCTCATCATTTTTGAATTGGTTCTCATGGATTTTCTATATACACAATCATATCATCTGCAAACAATGATAAATTTGCCTCTCTCTATTTTTTTTTTTAATGGTCAAGAATAGATTTTAATAAGTGAATCTATACACTCAGAGTAGAAGCACTGAACGATCCCCTCCCCTCTGAGATAAACAACAGAGACATGAACTGACCAGAAGAGGTCAAGAAAACACAAAGACTTTAAACATAACTGCCAAACACACACGAAGTCTAATATATAAAAACAGCGATTCATGAGCTATCCCTTTGGAAGGCTTTTAAATCTAGTGTACAAAATATCTTTCCTTCACACTGCCTGCTGGAAGCTAGCACACCTGGCAGGGAGACTGCATGAACTGGTTGGCTAGGTGTGCTCTCTCCCTCGTTCACCAGCTGAGGGCTGCAAATTACCAAGCAACTCTGCACAGGTATGGCTTGGATGCTGTTAATTTCAAAATCAGCCAACAGGTAAATAAGGCCTGCTGCTGCTGCTGCTGCTAAGTCACGTCAGTCGTGTCCGACTCTGTGTGACCCCATAGACGGAAGCCCACCAGGCTCCCCCGTCCCTGGGATTCTCCAGGCAAGAACACTGGAGTGGGTTGCCATTTCCTTCTCCAGCCTCTCTCTTTCTAAAAGATATAACTCCTTTTTAAAAATTTCCAGGCTTATTGTGTTGGATTTTTTTAGAATAATATTAAATATCACAGTGATGAGATAAGACATTCTTGTATTATTTTATATTTACATGAATTGTTGACTTCATACACGTATATATGTGTTTATATATAAAGAATATTAAGACTATTAAGAACATTTTAGAGGAACTTCCCTGGTGGTCTAGTGGCTAAGACTCCACATTCCCAATGCAGAGGGCTGGGGTTCAATTCCTAGTCAGAGAACTAGATCCCGCATGTGGCAACCAAGACCTGGCCCATCCAAATACATAAATCAATAAAAATGATTTTAAAAAAAGAATGTTTTAGAAAATGGAATTTACTTACCATGTTCTCTTTGATGACTATTACAAATGATCAAATGTTTTTGTTGTTTGCTTTACTTTTGACCTATCATATAAATAAATTTCCTAATATCTAACCTGTGTTAATTCCTGGGATAAACCCTAACTGTTTCTGGTATATCATTATTATGTTAATATACTATTGACATATATTGTTAATCTCAAATATTATAGGATTTTTACATTTATATTCCTGTTAGGTAAGTCTATAGGTTTGCTCTTTTGGAAGGGTCCTCCTTCTGACAGCTTTTGATATTAGGTATATTCTGGCCTCAAAAACAATTGGGTAGTTTTCCATCTTTTTCTATGTTCCAGAACAGTTTCTACTTTCTATTCATTTTGACAGATAAATACTGTATAATAGAGATGACAAGGAAGAGAATGCAAATTGGCACAGATTATTTTGCCTCAGTAACTCTGCCACTTTCATAGCTGGAGGACAGTCTTGATTGTGAAGAAGCAATTTGGAGCAGTAGGAGGGTCAAACGGGCCATTATTTTGGTGTTGAAGAGTGCGGCTGACTGGGCACACAAGGAGGTGAGTGAAGGTGGGCCTGGGGAGGGAGACCAGTGTTGAGGGAGGAGGAGAGCCCAAGAGAAAGTGAAAGAAGAGTTTACAATTCACTGCCGGTGTTTAAACAAGGACAGAAAAACAGGAGCAGGTAGAAGAACTGGGCCTGAAGATAAGGAATGCTGGAGGATTATCTGGAAGTGGGTACTCCTTTCCTTCCAGAAACGTTTCCAGAGCTCTGACCTGTTAGTCACTGGCTCCTGGAGAAAGCAACATCATTTCTCACCCACCAAATCCCTATCTTCATTCCAGCAAAGGCCTACATGCTATAGCGTTAGCAGTGACTGACATACTTCTGAGCACAAAAGTTCAGCATGGACAGCAGAGGAGAGGGAAGCAGAGAATCAGACAGAACTGATTAACTCTGACTTTACGCCTAGGCCCAAGCCCTTTAAAAGGTTCTCTATTTCTTTTTCATTCATTCCCTTTTGCTCCTCTGTAGCTCATATAGACAGACTCACAGTCCGTGTTGTTCTTTAAGACAAAGCAAAGTGTTGTAGGAGAGGTGGAGAGCAATGTGGTGTGGAATCACCTGGACCTGTTCAGCATCATGCTTGCCACACAGTAGAGGCCATTTTGAATGAAAAAACAAAGACATCTCAGATGAATGAAATTCAGCCAATCTAAACTTACTTTAAGGTCAGTCAGAAATTCTAGGCTCTTTTTAACACAAAACCTTTTGAAAAATATTTTCACTGATGACAAAACTGACATTACGATTTCATAGATTTTCCTCTCTCCCTTTCACCCATGGATGGGTTAGTTAACAATCAACAGAACAGCCACCAGTCAGCTTGACATCAGGAGGAAGATGCCAGGAACACAGATGGTCCACAACCCAGATAATTAGCTTTTTCTGAAGACGAAACATCTCATAAGTCTTCTGTGAATACAGAGTTTGGTTGGGCACAGCTGGGGCAGAGAACAAGCAGGCTCTCCCAGCAACTCTTCTTTTTCTTATAATGTCAGCAGAGAATCACCCACTTCCGGTCAACTCGCTACTCATAAGATCTTCAGGGAAGAATTCAAATAAATACTGTAGACACTTCACCTTAAAGGAGGGGAAGAATAACTCCCTTCTCCTTAAGTGTGGAATGCACATAGTGACTTCCTTCCAAGAGTACAAGATGGAAGGGGTGGGGGGAGGAGTGTAATTTTTTCAGTGGAGAAACCTGATAAACACTAGTTCTACCAGGTCATAAAGGTCAATATCAACAATAAAAAATTATGTTTATGGTATGTACTCTTGATATGATGTGATGAAAATGGCCACTTTACCTCTGTGATCTTCCTCCCCCAAACCCATAACCCCAGTCTAATGAAAAACCCCATCAGACAAATTCCAGTGGAGAGATGTCCTTCAGTATGCCTAACCAGTATTCCTCAAAACTATCAAGGTCATCAAAAATAAGGAGCACCTGAGAAACTGTGACAGCCAAGAGGAGCCTAAGCAGATATGACAACTATATGTAATATATGGTATCCTGGATGGGATGGTGGAGCAAAAAGAAGACATTAGGTAAAAACTAAGAAACTCTAAATAAACTATGGACTTTAGTTAATAATAATAATACATCAATTCTGGTCCACCAAGAGTAATAAATGTATCATACTAAAGTTAAGAGATAATAATAGAGAAAGCTGTAGGAAGACATGAGAGAGCTGGCTGTACTGTACTACCTGCTCAAGATTTCTATAATTCTAAAACTACTTTTAAGAAATAAAGTCTAGTAATAATAGGAAGAAGACAGGATAAAAGTACCTTCAACTCTTAAGCTTCATAGGCATTTTCTTATTTTTTTAGTTTTCTAACCTTTATCTTTTGGGGGCATGCACTAAATACATTGCACCCAGGGCTCCTTACAGCTTATCCTACCCACACCCATTCCGTATTTCTCAGAACTCTGATTCCCCACGGGCTACGGTCATCTCATCCAGTCTCATGTCTGAAGTCACTACCTCTCTTCTGGCGATTTCCAAATCTTGCCTGGTTCATTCATCCAACTCTCTATTACACAGCGCCCCCTAGACGTCCAATTCAGCATTTCCAAACCCAAACCCTGATTCTCCCTAAAAGAGCTTCTCATTTCCAGGGGCACTCAAAGAGGTCAAAATCTGGGGCTTCACCAGCAGACTTCCCTTATCAGGCTTCCTGTCAGTCGGTCACTAAGTTCTGTCAATGCCTCCTGCCTCGGGCCTTTCGTATGTGTTCTCTTTCCATCCTTGCTGCCAGGCCCTCAGCACCTCTGGGCCCCTGCCTTTAGGTTCTCTTTCTCCTCCCTATATCTTTCTTTGCTTCATCCTTTTCCTTCTTTTCCATTATGACCAACCTAGATAGTATATTAAAAAGCAGAGACATTACTTTGCCAACCAAGGTCTGTCTAGCCAAGGCTATGGTTTTTCCCGTGGTCATGTATGGATGTGAGAGTTGGACTGTGAAGAAAGCTGATTGCCAAAGAATTGATGCTTTTGAACTGTGGTGCTGGAGAAGACTCTTGAGAGTCCCTTGGACTGCAAGGAGATCCAACCAGTCCATTCTAAAGGAGATCAATCCTGGGTGTTCATTGGAGGGACTGATGCTAAAGCTGAAACTGCAATACTTTGGCCACCTCATGCGACGAGCTGACTCACTGGAAAAGACTCTGATGCTGGGAAAGGTCGGGGACGGGAGGAGAAGGGACGACAGAGAATGAGATGGCTGAATGGCATCACCGACTCGATGGACATGAGTTTGAATGAACTCCGGGAGTTGGTGGTGGACAGGGAGGCCTGGCGTGCTGTGATTCATGGGGTCGCAGAGAGTCGGACACGACTGAGCGACTGAACTGAGGTGAACTGAACTGAGCAGGTGTTCACAAAGGAAAATGTAGAGATTCTCTCAAGAGGGAAATGCTGAGATTCTCTCAGGTCTCCGCCAGGCTGTACATAACTCCCCTCCACTGTAATTCCTCACCATGAGGGTTTTTTTTTTCTTCTTCCTATCTTCAGTATGTGTGTGTGTGTTTAGATGTTTATTTACTTTTTGTTTGTTTGAGATATAGAATCGAAAGGAATTGGTGGCTAAATTGCCACAATCTATTTTAAAATATACTAAGGCCCATACAAAGCCCAATTTAGTCATTACCTCAATTTTCTCAGGATTTTGATGGACCTAAGGCAATGGCAAGCCACTCCAGTACTCTTGCCTAGAAAATTCCATGGATGGAGGAGCCTGGTAGGCTGCAGTCCGTGGGGTCGCTAAGCGTCGGACACGACTGAGCGACTTCACTTTCACTTTTCACTTTCACACATTGGAGAAGGAAATGGCAACCCACTCCAGTGTTCTTGCCTGGAGAATCCCAGGGACGGGGGAGCCTGGTGGTCTTCCGTCTATGGGGTCACACAGAGTCGGACACGACTGAAGTGACTTAGCAGCAGCAGCAGCAAGTAGATACACAAGAACCATCTTTGAATTAGTACTCTGCGATGTGAATTAGGCAATGGAAAAAGCTGACATAAAATGGCTGCAGAACGCAATAAAATGAGCTCAAAATGAGGGTAAGAGGAGATCATAAGGAAACTTAGAAAGGGAGACTTTCAAAATACTGCTTAGGGCAGCATTGCATGGGATGCAACAAAAGTACGCGCCTCCCACCGAGCCAGCCAGGAGTCGAACCTGGAATCTTCTGATCCGTAGTCAGACGCGTTATCCATTGCGCCACTGGCCCCGAGACACCTCTGTTGTCCCCAATGATGACACTTCAAGCTTACACTGCAGGGCTTCATGGGACGTGTAGTCTCCGTACGGGGTTCTACGAGTACACGAAGCATTATGGGAGATTAAGTTCGTCGAGAACCAGACCCTGAGATTGGTGACTCTTCCGAAGCCTCGTCGTACGTCACTGTGCAGCTGGCGGATTGGCGAGAAGAGCCACTGCCCAACCCTCCTCCTCCCGCTCCAGAGCCGTGGGAGACGCTCTGGTTGTTAAGGTGAAACGTCCCGCCTTCTGGGGGCTTTTTTCCGGCTTTGTGATTGGCCGCTAGCTTCAGGGAATCTCGGCGTGAATTGCGCGAGGGAAAAGATGGCGGCGATGGCGGTCGGCGGTGCCGGTGGAAGCCGCGTGTCCAGCGGGAGGGACCTGAATTGCGTCCCCGAAATAGCTGACACACTGGGGGCTGTGGCCAAGCAGGGGTGAGGGCCTGGACCTCCGCGAGCCGAATGCGGGGTCCGAACTCGGGGACCGAGAGGGGCAGACCAGTCATCCTCGAGAGGCAGGGGTGAGGGGGTCGGAGTGGATGAGACCGGGGCGGGAGAAACCATTTAGTCCTTCGGGGGGAGAAGCCTCGGGCCCTGGAGCGTGAGAGGAGGGCGGGAAACTTATTGGGGGCGTGTGGTCACTGAACCCCAAAGTCGGAGGAGTTATCAGGTAAACTCAAAAAGGGGGCGTAGAGACCTCCAGGGCCCTGGAGAGCGGGATTACCATATGAGATTGGAAGAAAGAGTTAGGAGGTTAGGGAGAGGAGAGCTAAACCTCTCTCCTATAACGGGGTATACTTGGGCAGTACTGCTGCCGATCTGGATGTGACACTCTCGGAAAACCAGTGACAGCAGAGTAGAAAGTCCACGTGGTGTGGCTATTCATCTTTTCTCTTCACTCATCTTTTCCATGGCTGTGTCCTGGCGAGAAATTGAGGCACAGTGCAGCGGAAGTGATATGCCCCAAGGTTGGCTGAATTCAGCAGTCTAGTCCGGTCGCTGGTGGCAGCTGAAAGGGTTGGGCAGAATCAAGAGAGCCAGTCCAATTACTTGGATCTCTGGGCACTGCTGCTGTCTTTACATGACGATTCTGGGTCTGTCGCGGTTGTAGGTTTGATTTCCTCTGCATGCCTGTGTTCCACCCGCGTTTCAAGAGGGAATTCACTCAGGAACCTGCTAAGAGTCGGCCGGGCCCCCAGACACGATCAGACCTACTGCTGTCAGGAAGGGGTAGGGAGCATCCCACATGCCCCTTACTTATTAGAGGCAGTAACAACTTATGCTTTATCAGTGCCTTCCTCCTCTTCCTTTCTTGACTTGGATATATTGGTTCGCCCCACGGATATAGATAATTCTTGTTCTCTCCTTACCTATCTATAAGCCTTAGTTCCCTATTCTGTCAGGCTTTCCTGTATCTGTGATAGAAAAAGTCTTTATCTTTCATTTCTAACTCTATTCCCTGTTAAGAACTAGAAATTGAATGAGTAAAGTGCTGAACCTTATTTAGTCTTTGTCTTTCTTGGGGGGGGAGTGCAGACTGGAATACACTAATTGTGGGAAAGCTTTCTCCATGGATTCGTCCAGACTCAAAAGTGGAGAAGATACGCAGGAACTCTGAGGCGGTAAGACTGACCTCTTCACTGACTCTAAATATGTGTAAACAAGCTGGGTGGGAAGAGCACTTTTTCCCCACCTATAACTTAGTAAATTTGATATAATGCAATTAAAGCTATTTGAGCTGCTAGCTCTTAACTTTATCCTGTTAATCTCTATTCCAGGCTATGTTACAGGAGCTGAATTTTGGGGCATATTTGGGTCTTCCAGCTTTCCTGCTGCCCCTAAATCAGGAAGATAACACAAACTTGGCAAGAGTTTTGACCAATCACATCCACACTGGCCACCACTCCTCCATGGTATGGCGAGGGCCTCCTTTCCTGCTGCATATTATGATAGGCAGGCTGTGTTAAGTATCTTCTCATTCCTAGCCATTCAGTAAAGGGTGCATTTGGGAGAATTGAAATGTCAATACTGCCTACCCACAACTCAGAGTGGTAAGCAAAGTATTAATATAAAACGTATAGAATATCAGTTACTTCCCACGACTTCCAGAGATAAAAGACAACATATAATCACAAATTGGGAAAAGGACATAGCTTGAAATCTGGATCAAGATCCTTTTAATTGAAGGAAGTTTTCTGGACCCAGTGGGTTCAAACAGTTCTAAATAGGGTATTTATTGTTCATGTGCAGTTCTGGATGCGGGTGCCGTTGGTGGCACCGGAGGACCTGAGAGATGATATAATTGAGAACACACCAACTTCACACACAGAGGAGTACAGTGGAGAGGAGAAGACATGGATGTGGTATGTTTCCTTTTGCTGCTGTACCTGGGGTGGGGGGAAGTACAGAGTGGAACCTGTAGGAAGGTCTCCCTGAGGTGTGGTGATTGGTGGGCCATATGTATTTGATGCAGCTTCCCTGGTGGCTCAGACAGCAAATGGTCTGCCTGCAATGCTGGAGACCTGGGTTCAATCCCTAGGTCAGGAAGATCCCCTGGAGAAGGAACTGGCAACCTACTCTAGTATTCTTGCCTGGAAAATTCCATGGACAGAGGAGCCTGGAGGGCTACAGTCCATGGGGTCACAAAGAGTTGGATACGACTGAGTAACTAACTTCTGTATTTTGACTCTGCACAGGTGGCACAACTTCCGGACCTTGTGTGATTATAGCAAGAGGATTGCAGTGGGTAAGTCCACAAAGATCCTGGGATAGGTTATCCTTCTCTGAAGTCCTGTGACTAAAAATCAGGAGTCTCATGTATACTTGGCTGCTGGGGCATACTTGCTCCATGCTTTAGTCTGCCTTGCTCTGAAGGAGGAGACAGATCTTGCACAAAAGAGCACGCAAAGATTCTGGCCTATGTGATTGACAGGTCTTTGTTTTCCCTTCTGTAGCTCTTGAAATTGGTGCTGACCTCCCATCTAATCATGTCATTGATCGTTGGCTTGGGGAGCCCATCAAAGCAGCCATTCTCCCCACCAGCATTTTCCTGACCAATAAGAAGGGATTTCCTGTTCTTTCTAAGATGCACCAGAGGCTGATCTTCCGACTTCTCAAGGTGTGTAGTGGAAGGGTTCTAAAGGTGTTCCAGCTAATCTTGTTTTACTCACATATGTGTGAGGGGATTTTATTATTATTATTTTTTTCTTTGTGGGGCTGACTCTTCCTCTCTAATTTGTGGAGAGCAATTTCAGCAAAGTTGGGGGCCTTGAGAGCAAAAGGACAAATAGCAGTAGAAGCTCCAGAAACATTTCAAAAGGAATTGGGTATCATGAGAACTTTGCGGAAAGTTTGATCCAGGAAGTTCCAGCAATGATTCATAGGATCCCTTGTGCCAGGGTGATGCTTATGTGGTATAGGACGGCTCTTGGTGCTTTTGTTGGTATTCAGAGGTATTTGGTGATCTGGGCCTTAATTTATGCTGGAGCTCTTTGGCCATAAGCTTCAATAATATCCTCTTGGTTCAAGGACTGTATCTGATGGCCTTACTTATTCTCACAGTTGGAGGTACAGTTCATCATCACAGGCACCAATCACCACTCAGAGAAGGAGTTCTGCTCCTACCTGCAATACTTGGAATACCTGAGCCAGAACCGACCTCCACCCAATGCCTATGAACTCTTTGCCAAGGGCTATGAAGATTACCTTCAGTCGCCGCTCCAGGTGGGTCTGGAGTGCACTAAGAGGATGGAGGTGGGGGCAGGAAATGCATCTTGAGAGCAGGCACCATAAAATCTTACCAGAACTCAGGAGACAATGGGGAGGTTTTGGTATTCTGGTGCATTGTCCTTGCCAAAAAGCGGCTGACTTACTCTTTTTCCTCTCATTCATCAGCCACTGATGGATAACCTGGAATCTCAGACATACGAAGTGTTCGAAAAGGACCCCATCAAATACTCTCAGTACCAGCAGGTACAGTGTAGGTCTCAGTGTCAGGCAGAGGGCTGGGGTGACCTGGGTGAAGATGGCCTTACAGCCACAAGGTCTTCCCTCCTTCCCCACAGGCCATCTATAAATGTCTGTTAGATCGAGTGCCAGAGGAGGAGAAGGACACCAACATCCAGTGAGTGCTCGCTGCCTGATTCCCAGAGATGTGCATACCTGCCTCTCTCCATGGAGAGCTAGCTTGACTGCTCCCTCTGTTTCTTAGAGTGCTGATGGTGCTGGGAGCAGGCCGGGGGCCCCTGGTGAATGCTTCCCTGCGGGCTGCCAAGCAAGCTGACCGGCGGATAAAGCTGTATGCAGTGGAGAAGAATCCAAATGCTGTGGTGACGTGAGTAGCAACCTTGATGCTGGGAAGTTTGTCCCCAGTGCCAGTTTTTCTTTCTTCTCCTGACTTGTTTCATCTGTTTTAGGCTGGAGAACTGGCAGTTTGAAGAATGGGGAAGCCAGGTGACAGTAGTCTCATCGGACATGCGGGAGTGGGTGGCTCCAGAGAAAGCAGATATCATTGTCAGTGAGCTTCTGGGGTCCTTTGCTGACAATGAACTGTCACCTGAGTGCCTGGATGGAGCCCAGCACTTCCTAAAAGGTGCCTCCAGGCTGGGGTGTACTGAAGAAGGGGATTGGATTATCAACTGGGAAGGCTCAGTGGGGCTGGGGAGGGGTGGGTGTGGCAGCAGCTTAGAAAAGGTTACAGAGTTTAGGGGAGGCAGGGCAGACTTGGGTCAGTGCCCTTAGCAAGTGACACAATCTCCCTGAACCTCGGGTGTGGGTGTTCACATCTGTAAAATGAGGGTCGTGGACCAGAGCAGAAACTTTTTAAAAATATTTTTTTAGTCATTTATGTCTGTGCTGGGTCTTTGTTGCTGCATGGACTTTTCTCTCGTTGGGGAGAGCGGAGGCCACTCTCCAGTTGCAGTGCATGGGCTTCTCATTGCAGTGGCTTCTGCTGCTGCAGTGCACAGGCTCTGGGGCACATGGGCTCAGTAGTTGTGGTGTGTGGGCTTAGTTCCTCCTTTGCGTGTGGGATCTTTCCAGATCAGGGATCAAACCCATGTCTTCTGCATTGGCAGATGGACTCTTTACCACTGAGCCACCAGGAAAGCCCCCAGAGCAGAGATTCTTAGTCTGAGATCTGTGGACTCCCTGAACTGCCATGATGTGTACCTGGGACTTAGCCTTCATCACTAGCTCAAAGGAAAGAAAGTTAAGGACCATTAGATTAGAATACTTTGGGTTCCTTCCAGTTTTACTCTTATGTGACTCTAAATTAACCTGGAAGTAGAATGCTTTAGGGCATGAGCTGGGGGCAGGTTGGCCTGGGAATATGACAACATGGAGCTGCCTGGTCTCTTTTGACGTGGGAGGTCTGGGCCTTCACTACAGATGCACCATTTCCATCCCCTGGGAAGTAATGTGCCCCTTCTGCCCTGCAGATGATGGCGTGAGCATCCCTGGGGAGTACACCTCCTTTCTAGCTCCCATCTCCTCCTCCAAGCTATACAATGAGGTCCGAGCCTGTCGGGAAAAGGACCGTGACCCTGAGGTAAAGAGCCACTCTCTTCCGGAGGTCTCTTCTGTCTTTAGTGCTTTTCTCTTTCTCTGTCAGCATAACTATTTTCTTCCAGTGGAGGAGATGAAGAGGTGAAGAGGTTGGGGATGTGGGAAAGTAACTGAAGTGAAACTACATTTTTTTAATCTTTGTCCGTGTCCTTAGAGCTTGAGCTGCATTCCCTGAGGAATTAGGTAGCTCTCGCCTATCTTCTTCAGATATCATTTTTCTCTCTTGGGACAGGCCCAGTTTGAGATGCCTTATGTGGTACGACTGCACAATTTCCACCAGCTCTCTGCACCCCAGCCCTGTTTTACCTTCAGCCATCCTAACAGAGGTAGGTTCCTGTATGGCTTTCCTCTGACTGAATGGGGAGCTCACCTCCCTGGTTTCTTCCCTTGCTATCCTGGGTCTATCTGGCCTCTTATCTAGGCTTCCTTTCCTGGTTCCTGCTTAGGTTTTGCCAAGTTGTCTAGGGTTTCTGGTTCCTCATCACCCACACAGCTCTTCCCTGACAGATCCTATGATTGACAACAATCGCTACTGTACCTTGGAGTTTCCTGTGGAGGTGAACACAGTGCTGCATGGTTTTGCAGGCTACTTTGAGACTGTGCTTTATCAGGACATCACTCTGAGTGAGTGTCTGGGGCAGTGGATGGGGGTTTAAGAGTATGCTACCTGGGCAGCTTATGTATTTAATACATGTTGCATTTAGAGTCCCAAGGAACCGAGCAATCCATGAATGGGGATCTTTGATGACTTGTTTCCATGTTTACAGAAGAGACTGTCATCAACCTAGGCAAAAAATAGAGTCACGGAGACCTCATTTTTTGTTGTTGTTGTTGTTTTTATTGGACTATAGTTAAAACAATGTCGTGTTAGTTTCAGGTGTACAGCAATCAATTATTCTCAATTTTTATCATTATTTTGTCCACTTAGGTATCCGCCCAGAGACTCACTCTCCTGGGATGTTTTCATGGTTTCCCATCCTCTTCCCCATTAAGGTAGGTATCACCTTAAGGCTCCTTGGGTTAAAAAGTAACTTATGGCATTGGTGTTCTGCCCCCTTCCTTCTCCCAGGATAATGCTTGGCTGTGGCCCTTGTTCTGCTGCTCTCATGTGCAGCTGTAGATGTTCGGATGTTTGCAGTGGCCTTCCACATCTACTTAGGCTATTCTTCTGTCCATTCTGTACCTGGAGCAAGAGTCATCTTTTAAAAACACAAATATGATCCTATCTCTCTCTCCTGCTTTTAAAACCCTTCAATATCTTTCCAGTTCCCTTAGGATAAAGTCTATTTTGTTTTTGGCCTTGGCACGTGGCCTGTGGGATCTTAGTTCCCTGACCAGGGATTGAACCCACACTGCACACAGTGGAAGTGCAGAGTCTTAACCACTGGACCGCCAGAAAGTCCCAGGATAAAGTCTTAAATCTTGGTTAGACTTGGTGTGATCGTTTTCACCTGCCTTTTCAGCTGCTGCCCTTTGTTTACATTGCTTCAGTCCTTGGACCTTCTTTTGGTTCCTCTAATACCCCATGTTCTTCCCTGCCTCAGGGTTTCACACCTTTGTCCTCTGCCCATAAAGTTCTTGGCTCATTTTCTGACCCAGGTGACTTTATCTTCCAGGTCTTATTAGACATTCTTATTGTCAGATAATTTTCCCTGACCTTGTAGACTAGGTTAGCATTACTTTTCATAGGTACTATCCCTGTTTACGGCATTCATCCCACTTTTGATTATTTGTTCAGTGTCAGATCGTTCAGTTCTGATTATTTGTTCTGATAGACTTCAAACCTCATGAGGGTTGGAATGTTATGTTTGATCATTATCTCCATACTTAGTACCTTGCCACATAAAGTTCATTAGCTCCACCCTGAACCTCCCTATCTTTCTTCTTATAGCAGCCCATTACTGTGCGTGAAGGCCAGACCATCTGTGTGCGTTTCTGGCGATGCAGCAATTCTAAGAAGGTGTGGTATGAATGGGCTGTGACGGCACCGGTCTGCTCTGCTATTCACAACCCCACAGGCCGCTCTTACACCATCGGCCTCTAGGCCTGCCTGCAAGTGTCTGGAGCCTTGGAAGCAGCTGCAGGTTCTGCTCCTGTAGCACAGAAGGTGCAGTACACCACGGGCTCTAATTCGCCGTGCCCATCAGAGAGGAACATTTCGGTCTGCTTTCCTACCTTACATCAAGATGGCAGAGGAGGAGAATTGTGGGGCTCACGCCACCAATCTGTGAAGACTTCAGGCCTGAGCATGAGGAATTCGTGTTGGATCTGTGGCTACTCCAACAGGCACTCAGCCTCAAGGACTTCCTGGGATAGTTCTGAGAACATGTGAATTGAACAGATTTTCAGCCCTCTTCCCTGTCCATCTCTGTTCCTATTTTGATGGTTTTGTGTAAGGAGGAAATACAAATAAAATTAGGTTATGGCCTTTCCTGCTCCAACTTTGCTGCCCCCTGCCTCTGCTTCTCCAACTGTTACTTATACATATTCAGATCTGTGCTCCGATCTGAAAGGGCCTAGGTTTATTTCCTATTTACGAAGCTTAGTGGTGACTCTTGGACTCCCAGGTACAAGCCTTTCTGACCAGCTACAGAGAGGTCTTGTCCTTTAGGACCTTTTCTGGGGAGGAGGCATGGAGTTTGCTGCCACGGAGAGAGAGCGGGTAGTGAGTGAAGCCAGCTTCCCTTCCACCTTCCTGAGCTGCTGCACTACCAGCTCCCCTGTTACCTCTTGGGAGCGTTAACTGGAAGTCACCCACACTTCTCCAGCAAGAAGCCATTTATTTCGTTTGGATAAAATCACAGGATTAGAGTTTGAATTCCTAAGAGGTAATCTAGTTCAAGACTACGTTTTTACAGAAAAGGAATTGGTATAATGATAAAAAGTTAATATTCAAATAAGTACTCAAACGGTTCCTGTGAGTTCATGGCCGTCTCCTATGTTTTAACCAGCTATGATTTTGGCAGCTATATTAGGCAGTCTCTGGGAGTTCTGGAAGCTCCTGGAGTGTGAGGGTGGACATCAGATAGACGGCTGAGTACAGCTGCACCCAGTCACCTGAGAAACTGCCTGAAGTTTACCCTTGCAGTGGGAGCTGTGGGGGGCACTGATTTGAACTGAAAACTATGTGAGATGTGGAAGATAAACCTGTCACTGACTTGTGCGGTCCAAGCGCTGAGGGCCTGCATGAGGCAGCTGTTGGGAAGGTCGTACAGACAGAATGGGGATGTGGAGCTCAACCCCCCTCCCCGAGGGAAGCAAATGCAGTTGCTCTCCAGAATGCTGTTCTGGATAAGCCCGACTTGAGCCCCTTGGCAAATCAGTAAGGATGGCCAAGGACCTCAACTGCACCTCATTACTTCGAGGTGTTGGCCCAGTCTACCACTGTGCCGGGAGCTGGGCAGGTGGGTTCTGTCTCGGTTCTCTGACCGCTTTCCCTACCTTCCGCAAATCGTTTAACCTGTGAGAGCGATAGGCGGCTACCTAAGGATGCTTCTGCTTTCCTTGAGTCCCGGCAAGGTTAACCAATCAATGGAAACTTGACTGTTGCTAAGAGACCTTTGAGTTTGGCTCCACCCATACCTAGGTTTTTAGCCAATGAAAATCTCTACTTTGGACTGTTGCCGCGAAACCAGTGAGAGAAATTCCAGCGGCTGAATGATTCGGCGCCTGCGCAGATTGGGGAAGGTTCTGGAAGACAGTGGAGCTGCCGCCATTTTGCGGGAAGAGGGGCAGCTCCGGCTCTAGTGCTGCTTTTAGTGCTGAGTCTCTGGAAGATAGCGGTGCTTCGTGTCCCCCGACACACCCAAAGGAACAGGGGGAACCGGGACCCCCGCTGCGGGGACCCGGACCTGGTAAGAAACCCCGAAACCGGGCTCCCCCCGCAACGTCACTTGTGCGTGACGTTGCCGCGCGGCCCCGCCCCTGACGTCACAGGTAGAAAATGGCGTCGAGAGGAGAGTCCGGCAAACTTAAAATAAAAAAGAAAGAGAAAAGTTTTTGTTTATTTTGACCTGGAAGTGTTCTCTGCCTGACTAGTCCCTGGCACGATTTTCCTTCAGCGATGAAGATGTTTCAAGGATCCGAATGACTGGTCTCTTGGTACCCGTAGCCCTGACGTTCAGGACGTCCCGCACTGTGGAGGGAGCATCGACCTGCTGCGGTCTCAGAGGACTCGTGAGGTCCGTTTTCAACCCCTAGTGGCGCCAGAGAGAGATGAGGGAATTGAGGTTTCTTCCTCAGTCTTCCGTATGTGGAAGACTTACGTTCACTATGTTGGCTGCTCTGCCCACATATCCTGTGGCGGTAGAGGAGCATAGTGGGGCCACATAGGAGGTTTTACCCTCGGGACGCTGGCCCTCACAGAGATGCTGTCAGTGAGTTACTTGTAGGACTGTTTTTTGAAGCGTGGCCTTGGTTTGTTACCCATGGGAATGTTTTTGTCTTTCTCATTGTTCTTGTTCTTAATTAAGCTGTCTTCAGTTTGGAGATGTTTGTGCCCAGCTCTGTGACCAGCCCCAGGAGTGGCGCTGCCCATCACCCCTGGAACTCCAGCGTTTGGTGAATTAATTCTGTCTGATTGGGGCTGACAGTGGTTTTTCGCTCTCCTGTGGCTCGGCTGCAGTGGGGCCTAAGTGCTTGCTTGGGTCTAGTCTGTGCTATGACAAGGTCCACGCAATACCATGATTGTGGTCCCTAATGCAGTTTTTGGAGCAGCGTTGGAAGAAAGCAGTATAATGTTTTAATGTATGGTATTGAATGGACTTTGACCCATAAGTTAGAACTTAAAGAGTTTGAAAACTCCCAACCTGAAAGCGCATAAGTGTTTGGGACTTTTCTGCTTTTTAGGACATCAAGAAAGACTAAACCCAGCAAGATTCCAAGTTTCACAGTGTGCTACTGTTTTACATATGTGTGTTTCTAAATATATCCATTCATCTGTTTCTTAGGTCTGAAAACTGTTCCACAGGTAGGGGTTCCTTTGTCAACTTATGTGAAAGTTGTTGCATATCTTAAGTTAGGCCTGCACTGTACCAGCACTCAACAAAGAGCAGTTCTTGAAACTAGAAGCATTTTATTTGGAGAATTAAAGGCAGGCTATAGAAAATGAAGAGGAGTGTTATGACACTTAGAAAATTTGTATAGACTTGGCAGTCAAATGACTGAAAGGAACAGAGTTTGTAGATCAGAAACTTACTTATAGAACCATTTTTTCCCCCACCATAGATCAGATAGCATATATTAAAATCAGCCTGATTCCTAATGTTTTGAAGCATGTACTGTTTTTTTGTTTTTGAAGCATATACTATTGTGAACTGGTTATCTTTATAAGCCACACAATAAGATGTGACTAATGAGACTGATTTTTTTCATATACTTATGAGAACATTAATTATCCAGATGAGTGTATATTT
Source organism: Moschus berezovskii (assembly GCF_049115385.1). Lineage (NCBI taxonomy): Eukaryota > Metazoa > Chordata > Mammalia > Artiodactyla > Moschidae > Moschus > Moschus berezovskii. Next base: position 97,281,835 of record NC_142468.1, read on the forward strand.
AAAAATAGACATCTTGGTATGCTATGTACTTTTCTTTTTAAGAAATTTCCTTTTAAGTTACAAACCACATGAGAGAGTGGTAACCTGAACATTAGAGTCAGAAGACTTCTGATCAAGGATCAGCTCCCCCATTTGAACTTTGTGACTTTGGGCTGTTCACAGGACCTCCGTTTTTTCATCTGTGCCTTAGGTCTAATTTTGCCTGTAGCATATGTTACTATTGATTATTAAATAAATGTAAGATAAGAGATTGAGTTCTCTGGTTTTTAGACACCTATTTGATTTTGGTTTGGTTTCCATTTTAAGCCTTAAATTTGGGTCCAAGTAAGTTTTATTGTTGGCTGCTTCCAAGAATCTTATCTTTGTAACATGATTAGCATAGTGCCCAGCAATGTCAGGTACTACAAATGATAAATATGATTACTTTTATTAAATCATCAAAATAGGCTGTGGACTCTGTCTCCAGTCAAGACAGCATGATTGGATGATGCATTAGCTGCTTTAAAGAGGACAAAGCTCTTGTGTATATGGAAAGTCTTAATTATAATTAACCTCTCTGCATAGAAATTCTTCAGATGAGTTTTTTTCAGTTTTATTAGGATATCAGTGACATAGAATAAAACTGTACATGTTAAGGTGTATATTTCAGTGGGTTTTGTTATGTACTAACACCCATGAAACCACCCCTCCAAATTCCAAAATGTTCTTTTATAATCTTTTCATCCTGGCCCCTCCCCACCTGTTCCTATCCCTAGGTAACCACTGACTGCTTTCTGTCACTACAGGTTAGTTTGCATTTTCTAAAATTTTATATAAATGTACATCATACAGTATGTACTTTTTTTTGGTAATCTCTTTCAGTGTAATTATTTTGAGATTTATCTGTGTTACATATTTTGATAATTTTGGAGCAGTAATCTTTGAATCATTTATCCTGTTGATTTCGTTTGGTGTCTTCTGTTTTTATTATTTGACAGACCTGTGACAAACAGACTTGAGAAAGACCATTGCTAAATGTGAAAGCTTGGGGTAGGCGAGAAGTCCTACTATATGTGCCTAGACCGAAATGCTTCAGCGTGGGACGGGTTTAGCCATCTCAATCACAGTCTTTCTGAATTACCCACACTCTAGTTGGTGTTGTCCAGAAAATGCTTAATGATGAATCCCCACATTTTTGTGTGTTTGGGTCAGGGATGTGGGGAAAAGCTTAGGACAATTATTCTGCATTATTCTGGTATTACTTTGTCTTGCTTTTAATTTTTATTCTGTAGTCTTACTTTTTTAATGGAAATATGTGCCGATTTAAGTTTAAAGCAGTTTTTTATTCAGAATTTTGAATAGTAGAATGGAGGCCAAGTGCCCACTATAAATAGTAAAGTTTGAGTACCCACATTTTCTTTTGACAGGAAAAGGTCTGTATTATATTTTGTTTCTCCCTAGACATCTAATTTTCTTCTAGACCCTCACCTTTTATAAGCCACAAAGCAGAACTAGTTCAGATCTGTAAGGTGCAAAAGTAAATGTAGGGTAAGCAGCAGCTGGTAAGGTAACTTTGGAGTTCAAGACACAAAACTGTAAATTCTGATATCTGTTTCTTCAAAGGGGGAGGGAATGTGGGGTGCCGGAAGGGGAGGAAAAATATAAATAAGGTTCTTATGTATCGATATCTTTTCCCCAGATCTGCTAGAATGGCATCCGATGACTTTGATATAGTGATTGAGGCCATGCTGGAGGCTCCCTATAAAAAAGAGGAGGTAATATTCCCCATCTCACTCTTGGAATTGGGTTAGTAAGAAAAAGCAGTTGTGGCTCATCAGTTTCAGTGTTTTAGGAATTTTCTTTCCCTGTTCATTTATTATGTACAGTGACTATTCATGAAAGGTATAATCTGTTAGTAGTCACTGCTGGAGACCAGTGCTCAAAGGCCATGCTTGCAGAAAGGGCCCCGAAAACTGGGGGTGAGGGGGCAACATAAAGTTGGGATGGGAACCTTTGCTCACAGCTGTCAGTGACACAGAAGAAAGTTGCTATATTTCAGACGTAACTCATTTCTCACTCTCCTGGGAAATAGATGTTAGTGGAACAAGTAGATGTTGGATAGCTAACGTTTGACATTAAAATCTCATCTCTTCTTTTTGGGTAGTTTCCATACTTCTCTTACTCTCTTTGTTAGGAGATCTAGGTACTCAGAAACTGTTAAGATAATTGAGAGTTTTGATTTCATGAGCTTTCTTCTTTATCTACTTTTGTTCTTTCCTTGCCCAATGGAATCTGTGTGTCTGCCACCTGATGCCTTGTGTCATTTTCCTGGTGAACCCATTAGGATGGGCAGCAAAGGAAAGAGGTTAAAAAGGACAGTCCCAGCAACACGACCGACAGCACCAGTGGCTGTGGTGCCGATGGGAGCAGCATCACTGACGGGACCAGTGCCACCAGTGGGAATGGCACGAGTGGGGAGGCAAGCAAGTGAGTGTGGCATGAGGAAAGTGGGTTGGCCGCTTGGGGAAGGAAAACAGCTCTGTCCACTATAGAAACAGCTGGAACAGAGAGGTGGTTGTTCATAAGACTTCCTGCTTTAGTAATGGCTCCCTGGGTCGTGGGAATAATGGTGATTTGGTATAATGCTTTTCCAGTGTAGACTTACGGATCAGTCCTACTTTTGATGTATTTCATTTGACTAAAATAGCAAGAGGATCTCTGATTTGAAAACACCAGATACTGTTCCGTTCCATGGAGGAGAAATGGCCATTTCATATACCTGACAGTGTTCAGGGCTGTGTGTAAACTGATGTCATACCATTGTCATGAACTCCTGCCATACTGTCTTCTAGATTTTGGTCTTTGGCTGGTTTTTATTTCATGTTAACCTCACTGTCATTTGGTTTCCTTGGGGGAGAGAATGAAACGTCTGTAATAAGAGTTGATACTCTCTCACAGGAAAAAGAGGAGTCGGAGCCATAGTAAAAGCAGGGAGAGAAAACGCAGGTCAGTCATTCTGGGGACACTTGGGTTTTGAGAATTGTAAATGGAAAGATACCAGGGAAAGCTATACATTAAAGGCCAGAGGAGGTTGGTTTGTTCTTTAAGGAACTTAATAGTCATTTTTGTCCAATAGTCGTAGTCGAGACCGGGATCGTCACAGGCGGAAAAATAGTCGGAGCCGAAGTCGAGATCGGCAGCGTCGCCGCCGCAGCCGTAGCTGGGATCGTCGACATAGTAGTGAGTCACGAAGTCGAGACTGGCGGCGTGAGGATCGTGTACACTACAGGAGTCCACCGCTTGCCACTGGGTATCACCGTTTGCTAATAAGATCACCTTTGTATTCTGGGTAAAACCAAGTGCACTGTGGTCCCTGCCTAAGGGTGCTTGTATCCTGTTGTTGGGATGGGCAGGAGACCCAGTTACTGGAGGGGTGATGCTCAGTACTTGCATGTGTGATGAGGTGCTGTAATCTTGTTTTCTTGTGGTGGAAGACTCAGCACTGGGCCAATGTGAATAGAAGTGGTTTTCAGTTTTGTTGTTCTCTGTTCTGTAGGCGTAGGTATGGATACAGTAAGAGTCCCCATTTCAGAGAGAAGAGCCCAGTCAGGTGAGTTGATAATAAGCACTCTTTCAGGGACTGTGAATTATGAATAAAAAGTGGTTTGAGCCAAACCACAGGAATGTGTAGTTCGTGAGGGCAGCTAAAGAAAGTTGACCAAGTATTGGGAAGGAAGGTCTCAACAGTCGTACTCTTTAGGGAGCCAGTTGATAACCTGAGTCCCGAGGAGCGGGATGCCCGCACCGTGTTCTGCATGCAGTTAGCTGCCTGCATTCGGCCTCGAGACCTGGAGGACTTTTTCTCTGCTATTGGCAAGGTAACCCTCTTCTCCCTCTTAGTTAGCTTGGGGTAGCCTGTCTTCTCCATCCCCCTTTATGCCCAACTCAGGATTTCCCTTCTGCCCTGAATAGGTTCGAGACGTCCGTATCATCTCAGATCGGAACTCACGTCGGTCTAAAGGCATTGCCTATGTAGAATTCTGTGAGATCCAGTCTGTGCCACTGGCCATTGGGCTGACTGGGCAGCGGCTGCTAGGAGTGCCTATCATTGTACAGGCCTCACAGGTGAGCAGCCTGAGAAATGGACTTGAGAAGAGGGAGTTGAATATGGTAGGTGTGAGCATAACCCATCATTTCCTCCTTCCGCAGGCTGAAAAAAACCGCCTGGCAGCCATGGCCAATAACCTGCAGAAGGGCAGTGGTGGACCAATGCGCCTTTATGTGGGCTCCCTACACTTCAATATCACCGAGGACATGCTCCGGGGCATCTTTGAACCCTTTGGCAAAGTGAGTAGAAAGAGAGGGGAACCTCTGAAGGGAGTTGGGAAAAGTGGGGAGGGTGAGTGTACCTCCTCATCTGTCTGATCATGGTTAACCCACTGCATGTTTCATAATGGCCATGTGGGTCCCTCCTGGGAAAGTTGGCTCCATCTCTGTATTCTTGCTGCTTCGGAGATAAATTAGGCACTGTGAAATCAAATAGGGGGTCCAGATTAAGTAAGATGAGTCAGCAAAAGTGTTTTGGAAAGAAATGGATTTTGTTTCTCTTTTTAAAGTGATTTGGAGAGATATAATAGATTGGTTAGAAAGATAGAGTTATTTAGAACAATCTAAGTAGGGGACTTTCCTGGTGGCTCAGTTATTAAGACTCTGGCTTCCACTGCATGGGGCACAGATCACAGATTCCATCCCTGGTGGAGGAACTAAGGTCCTATGTGGCACATGCTGTGCATAGCACAGCTGAAAAAAACAGTCTGGGTGGGAAAGATCAAAAGTGTGGCTTAGCCAGAAGATTGTTATTTCTCTTTGTTTTGCAGATTGATAATATTGTCTTGATGAAGGACTCAGAAACAGGCCGCTCCAAAGGTCATGGTTTTATTACGGTGAGTCTCTACTCTTTAACTTTTAGTTTTGGTTTGTCCACTTGTCTGATTTTGTAGCTCAGCTTCATCCTCCTCCTGTAGGAACGGTCTTAATGACCCATAAACCCTGCTGCCTGAAGCTTGGACTAGCCTTCTGCCCCTTGAGATGAATGCTTTGCTTGAGATCTTGGCTTTGCTCCACTCTGTCAGTGGCACTGGTATAGGGTGTCCAGGAGTTCAGCCAGCCTCCCTGGTGCTACAGCCTGCTCTCTGGGTAGCAGAAGTGATTCCAGGATGCAGCTGAGATTGGGGGACGAGGGAGGTCAGGTATGGGCGTTGTTGTAGACGTGTGTTATAGACTTGGTATGTTTTCATGATGGGGTGGGATAAGAAGTTATATACGTCCCTCTGTTGCTCCCCTGTTTGAAGCAGTTTCTCCACTGAGAAATACTTTCATATTTAAATACTGTGGTAGGGAGAATAGTGAGGCCACCTAATAGTGGGCAAGTTTCACCTTTTCCTGACACGCAAACAGAATTGTCTCCCATAACTAGTTCTTCCATGTGACTCCAAGCTGAGGACTGGTTGCCAGCTACAAAGTCTGATAGAAGCTGCTATTTTCTGGGCTCAATCCAGGCAGCCTACACCCCCACAGTTGCCTGCAGGGCAGAGGGGAGGTAGGTTATGTTCTACCATGGGAATTGCTCATCCCAGAAGTATCCGGTAAAAGCAAGCCACCTACATACACCACCTGCCTAGGAAATGTCATTACCACGTGCCAGGCCCCAGGGCAGGTAATACCAGAGTAAATGAAGCCAGCTGTGGGGTTCATAGTGGCAAGTACCTTTTTTAGCTTCCCATGTGACTCAGATTCAGAAAGGTTCCTCTGGTGTCTTTCTGCCCTTGTGTTACTGCCTTTTAGGTCAGCACCCTTGACACATAAACAGCAGACTAGGAACCCTCATTATGTCGGGCTGCTGCTGAAAGGGACTAGAGAGTTTGAGGCCCTGTGGCCAGTAGGCCAGAGAGGTGGGGTGGGAGTGGGGATGCAGTCTTGCTTTTAGTACCAGGCTGTGTGCCCTCCTGAAGCTGTGCCTTTCCTATTTCTTGACTAAGGACTGAAACTTACTAGTCCTAAGGGCTGAAATGAAACTCAGGAGCCTTGGATATCAGCTGGTATTACTTCCATCTGTTGTACCCATTTGTGAAACAGCCAGTCAGGCGAGGCTCCCTACAGATAACGCACTGTTAGGTTTTTAGTAGAGCTAGAAGATTGAAAAGTGATTGCCCTTGAGTCAGCTGGAAAGGGTTCTTTTCAGAGAACCATTTGCGAGGATGGGATCCTAGGTAACATTCCTGGGGAAAGAAAAGTTTGAGCCACAGTGAGCATGTGATTTTCCTGGGACGGTAGGACTAGGAAGTGTTCATGGGGCTTTGAGAACATGTCTGGGCTAAGAGGTACCTGATACAGCCTGGATTTCTTGTAGTTCTCTGATGCAGAGTGTGCCCGACGGGCCTTGGAACAGTTGAATGGCTTTGAGCTTGCTGGTCGACCTATGAGGATTGGCCACGTGACTGAGCGACCGGATGGTGGCACAGACATCACTTTTCCTGATGGAGACCAGGAGCTAGACCTGGGATCAGCAGGTGGACGTTTGCAGCTCATGGCCAAACTGGCAGAAGGTAGGTTTCTTTGTGGAGTGAAGAACGTGGGGTTGAATTTTACTTTGAGGATTAGAATCGGACTTAACCCCACCTCTTCTTTCCCTCCGAGGCTCTGGAATCCAGCTGCCAACCACCACTGCTGCTGCCGCTGCTGTGGCCCAAGCTGCTGCTGCTCAAGCTGCTGCCCTGCAATTGAATGGAGCAGTTCCCCTGGGGGCCCTGAACCCAGCGGCTCTGACCGGTAGACTTGAACTTGGGGGAGGGAGAGAAGGGTTAGGCCTGGAAGGCAGGAGTACTCTGCTAACTCTCCATGCCTCTCTTTGTTCCAGCTCTGAATCCGGCCCTGAACCTCGCCTCCCAGGCAATCGCCTCCCAGTGCTTCCAGCTTTCCAGCCTCTTTACTCCCCAAACCATGTGAGTTGCAAGGCCCAGCTCATGTCAGTGTTCATAGCTATTTTCTTTCCTTCAATTTCCTATTTACATCTTCTCCTTGCCACAGGTAGATTAGTGGCTTGGTCCACGGCCTCCCTGTGCCTCTGGGTCCTGCCACTCCCTGCTCCACATCTACCCTTCCACGGCCCCTTCTCTCCATCTTGTGGACCAAGCCATCCTGAGGGCATGAACACTGACAGTGGGGGAACTGGGGCCCCCCTTAGACACCAAGAAGGGCTCCTACCCACCACAGCCCCAGTGGGAATGGACTCTGCTGATCAGAGCTGCTGGTCGAAGAGAACAGCATCTACACTTGTGTTGAACATCTGTTTCTCTGTGTTTATCATCTCCTGGGATGACCTTCATTGTCCTTCCCAACCACCTCTTACTGATTCTTTGATTCCTACCCCTTTGGGAAGGCCATAGGGCATTAACTCAAGGAACTAACTGCTCTCCTCCTGTACCTTTATCCTGCAGTCTGTCACAGAAAACCCCTGAAACCTCTGGTCTGTGAGGACTTTGGAGTGTGAGGGGTTGAACCTTGCTGCTACAGGGCCCTGGAAGGTAGTGCAGACGTGTGCGTTGGGAAGCCTGCCTTAGACCTCAGCTTGGGGCCAGAACTGCTTCCGTGGGCTCAGGATCGTGCTGGGAGGTGTGGGAATAATCTGCCAGCCATTTGGGGCTGTCTTTGGGGCATTCAGGAGTTTAATGAAAGGTAGGGTACCTTTCTGGTACCATCCAGCTTTGTATCGTTGTCTTTTCCTTTGGCCCAGGGTGGGAGTATGGAGGGGAGACTGCTTCTCTCCACCACTTGCCTGTGCCTCTGGAGACTGGGCTCAAGCCCAGCTGTTAAAGCCACTCTTGTCCCCTCGTTGGACACACACGAGCCCTTCTCACTGGATTTTATACCCTGTGTCTGTGTACGTAAATATAAATATATATATATATATAAACTTTGTACAAAAGGCATGTCCCACTGTTGTGGTGGCTGCTGCCCATATGTGTGTGGTCTCAGTCCGTTAGTGTGTCTGTCTGATGGTAACTTCTGAGCCAGCACCACGAATGGTTCTCGGGATATAAAATATTTGTAATGTCATTGTGTTTTCTTTCCTTAATTTTTAAAAACTCTGATCTTTTGGATGAAAAACAGACAAGGCACACACCCTGTCTGTATCTGCTTTATACTCCCATGGTCTTCATGTGCTGTGGTCTCCACCTCTGCCTTTATCTTAGTTATCTCTAAACATACCTGCCCATTGGACAGACTCTCCAGCTCTGGCTCTGCCTGGGGACAGATCTTGTCTTTCCACCAGATGGCAGTGTGACAGCAGCACATTCTGCACCTTCATCTGGGGGTGGGGGGTTTGTGATCCTGCGAAGCCTAAGTACTAAAGAAGCCTCCTCAGCTCACCGTTCTTACCCTCTTGATCTCTGTGCCTTGCCTTTGGACCTCTTTGTGTAGAAATCCAGTCTAGTATCCAAAGTGGTTTGGGCATTATACATCAGGGCTCCCCTAGGCCTTATGTCTACAATTGTTCATCCTTTCAGTCCCTTCAACTCTTGCTTCCCATATGGCTCAGCCTGGGACAACACAGGCTTGGGCTGACCCATGATTCCAGGGAGCTGAGTATTCTAGGCATGGCCTTGCCAAAGGTGAGGCACACCTTTCTCTGCCTGCTTGGTAAGGCTTAGGACAGGGGGCCAGCCCAAAGCCTGGGTCACCAACTGCAGACCAGCTAAGAGAAGAAGGTCTGAGGTTCCAGGGACAGGGCTGAACCTCAGACCTATCTTCCTCCTGTGGGCCTCCTCCATTCTTTACTGGTCTCTATGGCAACAATGTTAAGGCTTTATTGTCATGCTAAAAATATGTATAATTGCTGCTAGGTTTTTTAATTTGTCAGTTAAGGCTTCTAAGCATAGTGCTAGTTTTTTGGTGGTGAGCTTCTGAGGTTGCTCTTGACACTGAAGTGTTAAGTACATGAAACCTACTTGTAGCACAGAATGCCACTGGGACTCCGGAGGGATTTCTAGACTGCTGCACCCTCACCCACTGTCACCCCTACCCCTTCCTTATCCTTGTTTGCTCTCTGGACCTGAAGAAGGGAAGGAGGCTGCCTTATTTTTAGGTAGGAGCAGCTGGCTATGGCCCAGTCCCCAAGTAGTTATTGATTGGGATGCTAATGCATCCTGAGCTCAGTACAGACTATTTGTATACATCATCCTAAGGCTGTGGACCAGGCCTCCTCATGGCAGTCTTGAATGCCTTCAGACTACAAGTACCCACTGGCCTTGCCTCCTGCCTCAGGTGGGCCCCATCACTACTCAGTTTCCTTATGTTTCCATCCCTGGCTTCTTTGCCTTTCTGCACTGTGGGTCCTTCCACCTCAGTTCTTCCTTGCTCTCAGATCCTCAGGTAACATTTTGCGGGAGAAAGACAAGGATGGAAGTAAGGGGATGTCTAAGACAACTTCTGTTCTAGTGTTCACCCATATAAGGTGGCAGCATTTAATGGGTGACAGTGTCACTGCCTGTGGCTCAAGGCCTTATGACTCATAACTCTATAGAGGGCGTTTGGAGTGTAGAGAAGGGGGCAGTAGGTAAACCCTTGGCTCAGCCTAATGTAAAGAAGCCTTCCTCAACCTCCTGCCTGAGCATGGTGGCTATGGTGAGTAGAGATGAGACTGTTCAAATCTGTTCCCCACCAATCCTCAATTCTAAAGGGGATTTTCATCTGACTTTTGGCTTACAGCTTCCACTTGTGTCTTCTCTGAGGCAGCCCTGTTCTTTAAACTGCTGTATTCTTGACATTGGGATTCATCCTATTTCCTTCTTAGAATCTAACCACTCCTAGATGTGAGCTACCATGGAAGCAGGGCTGTGACTTACGAACCTTTAGTCTTCGCATTTTGCACTTATGAAGAAGGGAAATGAACTAAAAACTTAAGGAAGATACTCTGTCATAGCCCCTCTTTTCTCTTAAAGTCCGGTGTGAATCAGGAAGTGTTACTTGGACAATGAGAAGAGGCTATCCTGGCTCCAAAAAGTGAGTGGTGGGAGGTGGTTAACAATAATGAGAATTTATGCAGCATTTATTGTGGGTTAGGCATTGCTCTAATCATTTTATGTGTGTTGTCATTTAATCCTCACAATGACTCTCTGAAGTAAATTCTTTTATCATCTTCACTTTGTCACTGAGGAAACGGACACCCAAAAAGTTAACTAACTTGTCCCTCGATTATGTCATTAACAAGTTTGGGATCCCAGTCCAGACAGTCTAGCTTCAGATTCCTTGATCTTAACCTGCTTCTCAGCATCACTGTGAAAGCCAAAGCCTTGGAGTCATGGGGAAGTGTCACTTTTTCTGTCTCTATATCCATACTTCTCAGTATATCTTGAATTTTTCCACTTCCATGTCTGCGTCTTGTTCTTTCTTGTCTTGTACCGTCTTATTCTTTCTGCTGGTCAGAAATCCTGTTCTTTAAGATTCTGATGCTTTCCTAGTTGCAGTTTATTTTCCTTTCAGTATTCTTGGTCCTGTTAAATAGTTCTTATTCCGATTTTATTTACAGTTCTTTGTAAACTTTGTTACTCGGTGGTTGTATCTTGATGAAGTCAACCATAAATGTGTCATTTTCATTATTGTTGTCTTTGCACATATTTCATATCTGTTGAGTTAAATTAATCTCCTCTCAGTTCAAGTCAGACTCAGGCTTTCTGGAAGCTATCCCCTGTAGCCTGCTTAGCTCAGCAGCCTCTTCCATTTCTTCCTGAACCTTCCAAAAGAGAAGGCAGCTTTACTCTTTTTGGGGTTACCATGGTAGCCTGTTATGCTTTCTGTCTAAAGTGCTGCTACCACCATCAGAGACTGATGTTTCCATGGCAACCAGGTGAAGTCAGTAGGCATGAGCTGAATGCAGGAAAGGAACTCCGGTCTGAGAAGCTGTGTATCTGAATTTTCTGGCTTCAGTTATCTCCTCTTCCCTCCCAATTTTTATACTCTATCCAGAACTGATTGCTCTCAAAATGTGTTCTTGATTGAAAGAGCTCTGTGTGAGGTGAAGCAGACCAATTAACTCAGGTCATGTGGGGAGATGGAGGCAAGAAAAGATCTGATCAAAGATCACTTTTAAAAATTGGATGAGTTTTCTTGGCTTTCCCAGATGATCTGCTCTCAAGAGCCCTAAGGAATTGGCTGGAGTTACTGGAGACCCATTAAGCCGTTATTTTTGAGGGCAATGGGTGGATGAGGTGCATGAAGATTGTAAAGGAGCCTGTCAGTGCTGGATTGCAAAAAGGGGGAAACAATGACCATGGAAATCAGAGAACTTGTCAGATTTGCCAGTATTCCAGAAAGGATGGGAACTCCAATCAGCTTTCAAGCATCTTGAAACCTGCTTGTTTAAAATGAGTGGTGCTGAGAATCAGCCTCCTCCTCCCACCCCCTAGGCCCGACCAAGATGGGACCCCCCCCACCCTGCAGCAGAACTATCATACCGTGGAACAACACCATGTGGTTCAGATCTCTCTTCTGCTACAAACGAGCTGAGTAAGCTTGCGTGTTACTTCACTTCTCCAACTCAGACTCCTCACCTGTAGAAAGGAAATGATTACAAAAGTTCCTGTCTCAGGCGTGTCCTGAGGATTCAGTGGAATGATACGTGGAGAGGGCTTAGAACTGGTTAGTTTGTCCTCATTCCCATTCCTCAGAGTGCCTTCACACTTGACTTTCTACCTGACCTAATTCTTCCCAGCTTCAGAGAATGCTTGAGATTTACAGGGGGATGATAGGGCCCTACCGATGACAGGGCAGTGATGAAAATAAACCTGAATTGTTCCTGGGCTTAAGTACCAGGCTCACAAGGCCCTGGGTCACCCACAGTCAGGCTAGCTTTCAGGAAAACCAGTCATCCCACTGGCCCAGTCTCCTTTTATACTTGAAACTCTGTAATGGGGTTATAACTAGATGGCTTTGGAAAATCAAGGTGAGCCCCTCAGGTACCTTCAGGATACCTAGCACCCTCTGCTTGGTCTGGCTTGGGAAAATCCCAGAGCATTCTCTGTTACCATCCTTTGCAAACTGCCCTCCTAATCTCCCCCAAGCATTCCTATAGCACCTGTATGTCTTGGTTTCCAGAGCCTAACTGTACCTACTCTGGCAATTCACAGTAAGTATTTTAAATCAGCATTGGTCCTCTGCCTAAGGTTATAATTTGAACAGAAAAATGGGAAACTGTAGTATAATACTATCCTTAGGCTTCAGTTGCCAATCTTCCCCTCAATACTCCCCAAGCAAGAAATCTGATAATGGGTCTTGTGATTGCTGTGGGAGGTATGTTGGACTCTGTGGACTGCAACTTAAATGTGTATGCCCAGAGCAGGGCTATGCTTTGAGAGATTCAAACATTACATGGTGCCTGAATAAGGGGCCGGACACAGGTTGCCAAAAAACATTACTTCCCTATACTCCAATAAAAATTTTTAAATAATAATAATGAATTTTAAAAAAAAGCGTAACTTTCACTGTTCACTTGTTTAATTACAAAGATATTTGCATTTAATCTAGTCTTCATCCCATCTTGTAGGATGTGGGATCTTAGTTTCCTGGCCAGGGATTGAACCCGTGCACCCTACAGTGAGAGTGGAGTTTTAACCACTGAATCACCCTTATCCTCATTTTAAATTGGGAGAGCTGAGGTTCAGAAAGACAAGAGAGGTTAATAGTGACTTTCTCCATAGACTTCTATCCTGAGTGCCAGCTAAAAAGGTTTGCATAGCCCCATTGAATTTGTATTCACACCTTGAGTTTACATGGTGTCTAGGTTGTAAAGGCATGACATCAAGATTCAAATTCCTTGAGTATATCCATCTGAGAGCCCCCGGATGATAGAGGACTAAGAAGCAGGATGCTCTTAATCAGGCTTTGGGGCCCTTTTACAACTTGGATGCACTGTCCCCCAAAATTGTGCTCTGTTCTATACAATGAGGGTCTTTACCTCATCATGTGGCAGGGTGCCCACCATTTCTTTTTTTTTTTTTTCCACCATTTCTTTTGTACATTTTCTCATGTGGTTTTGCCACAAGGCGTTTCTTTTCCTTTCCCCCTTCTGTCTACAGCCTATGTATATCCTTCAAGGCCCAGTTCCTAATATATGTCTTCCAAAGGTTCTGTTTCTTTCACTCAGACTTCTTAGAGCACTTGTTATAGCTTGCAGGTAGAATGTGGTGTAGTTTGCTGCTACAAACTACACCAAATGTGGTGTAGTTTCCAGCCGTGTCAGTGCTTCCTCCACCTGGTCCCTGCTCTCCAGCACGATTGTAAGCTACCTGCGGGCAGGGAGAGTGTCTTGTTTTCTCCATAGGGCCCACCGCAGTGACTTGGCATATACAGTACTTGAGTGGAACAAGCATTTGTAGATGAAAGATTAAAAAGTCCAGGAAAATTTGGATTAGAGTAATGTTAGTTAAAAGATATATGTATGGGTGGTCTTTCTGGGAGTGAGGATTTAACCCAGAAGACTTGTGGAGTGTCCTTCCAGGGCTCTGGTGGCCTTTCAGTAGATGAGAGCCCTTGCTCCAGTCTCCAGAGGAAGGTTAGATGTATCAGGGCAGAATTGTAAGCACAGGCCTAGAGCAGAGTGCTCTTGGCCAGTGAGGAGGCCTTGTGGGCCAGGGGGCCGTGGGGTTCGTAGAGGTTGGGCAGGGGCTGGGCTAAGGGAGCAAAGACCCCAAGATAAAATCACAGTGGTTAAGAGGATATGAGGGCAGAGAAGAACTTAGCTGGCTTAGGCAGCTCGGCTCCAGGCCCCTTGCTGGTCTCTCATGGCAGCCCAGGTCAGCAGCCTGCTCTTACTTCGCCTTGATCAGAGAGAGGATGAAGAGTTGGCCAGGCTCACGGAGAAGACCCCATCTCTCCGAAGTCTGGCAGGAGTGGGGCTTCAGTTTCCGTCTGTTCTGAGCTCTTCCTGTAGGCGTTTGGAGGGAACACACAGATGGGTCGGGCTGATGGAACTGGCTGAGTTGGGGGGAGGGAAGCTTGTAGCGTGTGAGGCTCCCCTCACGGGGGAGGTCCTGCCGTCATCATCTTTAGAATTCTGCCACATGAAAGACACTTGGCCTTTCAGCTCCTCACCCTCTCCTCCAGTGACATTTGACCACTGGTGATCCTCTTCCTCTAGGAAACCCTCTTCCCTGGGCAGTGGCCACCACTTCTTTGGCAGCTACATCCCCACTGTGCTTCATCTGCCTGTCCCCAGGACAGTCTATGGTCCCTCTTTTTTGGAACAATGAAGCTTTGTTTTGTTTAAAATTATTGAGTTTAATTTAGCCATAGGTAAAAACTCAAAAGGTAGAGAAAAGAGCTTACAATGAAAAGTGAACCTCCGAACCTGTCCTGCCCCCACCCAGTTCCCCTTCTCAGTAGTGATCAGTACCACCCTGGCTGGTGATTTGTTCTGTCACAGACCCCTTTGGAAATCTGATGAAATTCATGAACCTGTTCTTGGACGAATGCGTGACTGCACAAACACATCAGTTTGCACCATTTCACAAGAATCACAGACCCCTAAAGCCCATGTGTGGTTTGAGGCTAAGGATCCCAGCCTGTATTATACCTTCTCTCAGTATTTCTGTTAGTGGGGTCCTTGGTGCAAAATGAAAATGCGAGGTTCCTTCAAGAAGCCTTGTTCAGGGACAGCAGAGCATAAACTGAGCATAGGGCCTTGTGTGATTGCCCTGCCACGCCTCCTTTCCTCTGGCTTTTCTACTACCATCGTTAGGGCAATTATTCTCATATCTGTATCTCTTGCCCTGACTTGTTCTGAATTTCAGACTCGGCTGTCTGGGAAGCAGTTGAAACTCTCCATATGGATGTATTTCTGAACATCTCAAACTCTAGAGTCTCCGAAATGCAGCCATTTACTGGCTACCCCCTCTGTCCCCTAACTGCCAGTTCCTCAGCATCCTCCCATCACCTGCAACTCCTCCCTTTATACACAGCTCCTCAGTTGCCAGGTCCCACAGATTCTGCCTCTGAATTCCATGCCACCTCTCCTTCGCCGTTGCCATCGTCCTCAGGATGCTTCTTCATTACTCTCCATGTGTATTACTCTGATGGTCCCCTGAACTCAGCTCCTCAGACCTTGCCTCAGTTGCTGCAGTCCACAAACACCTGTCCCTGCCTCCTCTTCCCAAAGGACCAGCCCCATCATGTCACTTACAGACCCAGAGCCCTTCAGTGACTCTCACTGCCTACCAAGTTGGGCACAAACTCCTTTGCCTGGCATTAAAGTCCTTTGCAATAGAGCTCCCAACCGTCTTTTCAGTGCTCATCTCTTACCCCTCCTCTTCATGTCCCTGAGGTTTCAACCCAACTGTAGAACCATCTGGTCCCTTAATGGGCCCAGTGTGTTTTCCTGCATTTTACAATTAGAACTGCCTCTGTTCCTGGTCCTGAGTTTAGAGCTGTTTTACTCCACTATAGCTATGTAATTTCTCTGGCCCTTTTACCACAGCCACTGCCCATGGCTCTGCCCATAGTGTCCCCTGCATTTCTTCTCCCTCTTCCCCTCATCCTCACTGGAAGTGGAACCTCAGGTGCAAAGTTATATACAATCACCATTAAATATCAGGCAGACATGAATGGAATCCCAACTCTATTGCTTATTAATCTCAGGCAAGTAAAAGAGGTAGTAACACCTTATAGTCATTAAAGAATTGAGATAAAGTGAATAAAGTCCTAAGGACTGTGTTACTATTATCATCTCACCACTCTGCTGGGCTGGTTCCCCTTGGCTCCTCCTCAGCTGCAAGGACTCAGGAGACATCCTTCTTTCCATCTAGCTCTGGGAACCTGGGTAGGGTGTAGTGGAGGCCTGGCCCCCAGGTGCTCAGGTAGCTGTATCATCTGTCTAGGGTGCGGGGAGTTGCCTCTGCTCTTTGTTCAGACTCGTGGCTCAGGCAGCAGCAGGCGTGGGCGTCCCCAGGGGAGGCACTGACAGCTTCAGTACTCACACGGGCCTTGCAGGTGACAGCTGGGGTGGTGGGGCCCTGCCAGGGAAGGTGCGGGACAGCCCCATTAAACCCCAGCTGATGGGCCTCCCTGTTGGAGGTGGGCCCCACCTTGAACCATCCCAGGTCACAAAATGTAGCTTCCAGCCTGCTCCTTGCAGGATTAAGGGGTAAGGAGATGGAGACTTGATCATGAGTTACCAAATTGTTCTAGCAGGTCCCTACTTCTCTCCAGGCCTGTTTTTTCATTGGCAAAGGGACAAGTTGGACTCTGTTCTCTAGGGGCCTTTTTCGCCTTGTCATGGACTACTTAGACTAAGTCAGTTCCAGAGCCTCCCTAGAACTGTTAGACAAGAAAACTCAGGCTCATAGGAGCAAGGAACCTACATCCATCCATCCCTTTCTTGGGAGCTTTGAGAATAGACAGTCAAGTGAGCAAGTGCAGTAGAAAAATTCTTTATTGAAAAGAGGTGGTCCCCTTGGTGGTGCCTCCTGGGTCCTGGCCAAAAGCAGGTCGCCACCTCTCAAATCTTCAGGCAAAAGTCTCTGCGCGCCTTACCGTTAATAACCTTAAAGGGGAAGTGCCGTGGTGCCCCGGTAAATCCCATAATCTGAAGAACAGCGCTTCCAGGCCCTTGCCTTTAAGAACTTCTTAAGGGCAATGTGGACAAATGCAGCAGATCAGAGCCAGGACGCTGTAGGAAAGTCTCAAAGCGGCTCTGTGACTTTACCTTTAAGAATCTCTTACAATGAGGCATTTTCGCGCTGAGTACAAAGGTGGGAAACTGTAAAGAAGTCTACAAAGCTCTCTTCCAGTTCTTGCTTTTAGCATCTCTTTACCGGAGAGGCGGTCAAGCGCGAATTAATAAAATCACTTGCCGAACTACTTTCCTCCCCGCCCGCCGGGATCCGCCCTGCCCACTGGCCGCGGCTCGCCCTCCGCGGGTCCGAGTCCTCTCTTTCCAGGAGCCCGGAGGCCGGGAGGTAAACGGAGAGCGCATGGAGCGGGTGGGGCGACGCCCGCCGGGGTCTGGGGGCGAGGGGCCCGCCTCCCGCGGTGACAGCAAGGTGTCCCGGGAGTTTTTGGTTTCCTAGACGGTCTTCCTGGAGGAAGCCGGACGAGGGCGGGGCGGGGCTGGGGGAGGGCCGCGATCGCGGTGACCATGACGACCACGGCTCAGAGCACGGAGAGGTCGTGGCACGATCTGGAGCGCTGCTTAAAGAACTTGGCGTTGCGCGGCACCAGGTTGGCAAGGAAGCGCTTGGCCTTCTTGGTGAGGCTCTCGCGACGCGCGGGCGGAGCGGGGCCCTCGGGGCTGCCCAACTGGCGCCGCGGGTCCCCGGCGCCTTTCTGGCCCCGCCGCAGCCGGATCTGGCGCACCGCTCCTTCGAAGAGCTCCCTCGTGTTGTGGTGCAGCGCGGCCGACGTCTCGATGTGCTTGCAGCTCAGTGTCCCTGCCAGATGGCGGCCCTCTGCAGGAAGGGACCTCTTGAGGCGCCCGCCTGCCCACTGGGCTGCGCTGGGCCCGGGATGGGGCGAGGCTGGATCT
Organism: Moschus berezovskii; assembly: GCF_049115385.1. Lineage (NCBI taxonomy): Eukaryota > Metazoa > Chordata > Mammalia > Artiodactyla > Moschidae > Moschus > Moschus berezovskii. Next base: position 97,299,389 of record NC_142468.1, read on the forward strand.
GGGGGCTCCAGGGCGTGCAGTTAAAATGGATTGGGGCAAGTCAATCTCTTGCACAGAGGAAACAAGCAAGGATCAATTGGAGGGCAGTGGTGATGCGGAAGGGGAGGGAGAAAAGGGCCTTCAGAAGAGATGAGGGGGAGTGAAGAGAGGGTCTCAAGCCCTAGGCTTGGGCATTGAAAGTCTGCCCTTAACCTGGGTCTAGTTGCAATTTTGTGCACCTAGAAGGGTAAAAGGGCCTTATGGAGAAGAGATGACCTAGAAAGGAGAGAATCCTCCAAGATGGCAAATATGGATGAGGTTCAGGGTACTCACCCTCCAGTGAGACCTCCCGGGAGCGGGCCAGGTCACTCTTGTTTCCAACAAGGATGACAGGCAGGTCGTGGTGGGGCCTCCCAGCCCTGAGCCGAAGTAGGGTCTCTGGAACTTTGGAGAAGCTTCGTCGGTCGGTGACTGAGAAGACGATGAGAAAGGCATCCCCCGTCTGAAGGCAGTGGTCCCGCAGCCACCCCCCTGCATCCCCCTGCAGATGGGCAGAGAGTTGTGGGATGTCAGGGCTGGGGGCATGAAAGAACCTGCACAGCACCTGCACCTCAGGGATGAGGCACCAGGATGTGAGGGCAAAGCCACCTGCTTAGGACAGAGCATTCTGCCAAACACATCCCAATACTCAGAGTGTGTTTGTGGAGCGGGGAGAAGTTTGTAATGTTAGCCCCACATGGGCAAATGGGGGACATAGGATCCTAGACTAGGGTAGTCCATCCTACTTTCTTATGCCTAAACTCTTCAAAAATGAATGCTATTCAAGTGTATGCAATCTGGCCTCTCATTTCTGCATAGTAATCATTTATGTTCATATATTCAGAGGGCCTCACTTTTTTTCCTTCCCTGACATTACAAAGCCCTGAGCTCCTGTCCTGTCAGATCAGTCTCTTCTAGGCTAAAAAATGTACAGAGGGGGTCTATTTCAGGGTTTCCAGCCTGGCTTCCAGCTGCAGGGTTTGTCAAATTCAGATCCTAACATTCCTCTGGGTCAGAAGATCCTGGAAACCAAACAGCAATTCTCAATGCTATGGTGTGTACATGGGTGTCAGCCTTTGCTCTCTGAGACCATATATATGAAGGGTCAGCTTCCATTACTGTTAAAACCAGAGTACCAGCCTTCAGCCTTCAGCCAAGACTTTGCCCCTCCTCAGTTCTTCCAGGTTTCATCATCTGCTTGCAGCCACATCTTAGTTCTTACCTGTTCCCAGATGTCATAAACAACTAGAGTCACTTCCTCCTTATCCACCATGATGCGTCTCTCATAGGTGTCCTCTGTTGGTAAATAGAGACAAGGAAGAGAGCCCATTAGGAGGCTCCCCAACATCTGTAAGACCTGGTAAACAGGGACCCCCTCCAGAGAGGTTGCCACAGAAAGCACTGGAACAGTTTCTAGGTTCTGGCCTCCAGGACTGCACATGCCTTGAGCTCTTCCATCCCTGACTAGGGCTCCAGAGGTGCCCTCAACCCTTGCAGGGCTCCCCCAAATACCTGGGTTCTCCAGCTCGTGAGCACTGTTTCCCTGGAGACCGCCGAAAGTGCCTGCTAGGGTGCTCTTGCCCACGCCGCTCTCCCCCACCAGCATGACCTTGAAGATGCCATCCTTTTGGGTGGGGGCTGCCTCCCCTGAGCCCAGGGAGTCAGAGGAGCCAGAGGATGAGGCTTGAGGTGGCCAGTCTAGTTCATCTACAGCCTGGGCCCGCCGCAGCTGGTGCTTGTAGGGGACAGGCATACTGCCTCTTCGTCTGGGGGCCCCTGGGGCAGGGGGTGGCCCGCCCCGGTCCAACCCTGCCAACAGTTTCTCTGGCTTCTTCAGCAGTGTGGCATCTGCTTCTGGGGGGGCAAAGAGAAGGAAGCTATGAATGGGGTAGGCCTAGCCATCTGCAGCAGGTTCAGTTCTGGCTGTTCCAGCCTCAGAGGCCCCGTCGATGAAAATGACCCAGAAGGAGCTGATAATTTTTTTCTGACCTCTTCCATAGAACACCAGAAGCCTGAACTGGTGGGGCTCCCAGGAGCTGACCTGAAGGCTTGCCCAGCGTGGTTCCAGCCACAACCTGTTCAAAACATGCCTCATGCAGGGGAGGCACCTATGCGCAGGCTCGCACACCCACTCACACTTCACACTGACACGCAGTCACACCCCCAGAGTAGGCCTCTGGCCGGGTTGGGGAGAGGGGCTGCCACTCCTTCCACTGAGAGGCCCTGCCTTCTCCTGCTTCCTGCACCGGGTGATCTCCACACTGGGGAGGGGCCCAGGGGATGGGAAACTACTGCCCTGGTTCTGGGGGTGGGTACTGACAGAGTCAAAAACTTTGTGGGCAGCCGTTTCCCAGAGAAGGGCCTTTTCTCTGAGATGTGTGTGTTGGGTCTCCATGGGTGTGTGGGAGGGGCTGCCTCTTCCCATGGCCCTGTAGGGACGTCCCCCAGTGCATGGTTGTGTGTGAGTCCTACTGTACCCCTGGCTGTCCCTGTGAGTCCCAGATGATATTCTGTTCACAGCTAGGTGGAAGGAGGGAGGGAGAGAGAAATAGGGAGAGAGCGGGAGCAGGGAGAGTGACAGTGCACGGGTCAGGGTAACGAGGAGGAAGGAGACACAACAAAGGGGGATGCAGAGAGGCTGGAGATAGCCCAGGATCAATACTTGACTGGCAGCCAGGGCCTCCATGAGCCAGAGAAACCCTTACAACAGGTCCCCAGGGCAGCCCCCTGCCCGTGATTCCCAGGCTTGTGGGCTGCCCCTTGTCTTTCCCCTTTCTCTCCTGCCCATCCCAACCTCTCAGGAATGAGGCAGACCTAGGGGCTAAGTATCAGTTTCTCCAGCAAAGCCCTGGGTGATGGGTGAAGGGACATTTAGGCAGCCCCCCCTAACCCCCCCTACTTATCCCAGCCCTAGTGTGGGCAGGTGGCTCCCTCATTTCTCCAGTGGCTCTTCCCCTCTTGTTGGGTTCAAGCTTCTTCAACCCCTAGTTCTGACCTCCCCACCAAATCTTCAGCTCCCACCTGCATGGTTTCAGCCAGAACCTGCCAGTTTAGCTCTCACCTGGTGTGGGTGTCTCTGGAGGAGACGCCCGGTGGCTGCTGGAGGGGCAGAGTGCTGTGGTTTCCGTGTCGGTGTCCATGTCGGTGTCGAAGTCCGTATGCATCGTTGTGTGTGTGCAGACCGGCAGCTTGCAGCACCCGCTCGCTCACTCAGCAGCACTGTCAGCTTTTCCCTTTAAATACCACCCCCCCACCCCGTCCTCACCCCCCCACACCTGGGGAAATAGCCCCGCCCCCTGATGAGGTCACACATGCTAATGAGCCGTGATGTCAGCGGGATTCCCTCCTTTCTGCCCCGCGTTCCTTTGTGTCGCTTCTTTCTGGGAGCACACCCACAGCGGAGTCTGGTTGATGTGAACAGAACAAAGTCAGAGGGGCAGAAGAGAGGTTCAGAGGAGTGGGGCGAGGGGTCATGGGTAAGGGAGCTGAGGGTGGGAGGAAGCAAGGATCCAGGACCTGGGTGGTCTTTCTCCAGGAGCTACGACTATGTGTCATTTGTCTGCGTATCCCAACCCCTTAGCCCAACATTCAGCCCAGGGTGGGTGCCCAGTAGCTAGATGGAGGAGCTAAAGGAAGAAACAAAAAAGACACAGGGACAGGAGGACAGCCACCCTGCCACCAAGTTTTCCTGTCGCCCCCTCCTTCTGCCTGTCACCCCTTCTCGGCTGAGACTCACAAAAGTACCCATTTCCCAGCCTGGCCTCTAGGCAGATGGGGGCTTTGAGGAGGGAGACATGGTGCTTTGTTTGGGCAGCTTCGGTTTTTTACTTGGTTCCGGTGGGTACAAACCACTGTGGAGACTTCCCACCTGTCCCTCCGTGCCAGGCCCACCAACCTCGTGTTAATCAGAGCAGGAAAACGGGGAGGGGCACCTAGCTATCTGGAAGTTCCCAGTCCCAAGGCGGGCAAGCCCCCTCTCAGTGCTCTCTGGAACAGCCCCAGGCCTTCTGGTCTATACCGGGCAGACGCACAGTGACACCCACCTCTCTGGGGGAAGCCAAGATAGAGGCACTGCTCCACTGCGCCTTTTCTGCCAGGCCTCTTTCACTTTAGGCTCCCACTTCTGTCTTCCTGACATCCTGAAGGACCCAAACATGCATTTCGATTTACTGGCCCCTTCTCACCCCACTTTTGTCATATGCTGTGCTAAGCACCTTCCTGAATTATCTCCTTTCATCCTCATGACCCGGAGGCTCAGAGTGATAGGTGAGTGGCCTGTCCTCCAAATCAATCATGCAGCTGGAAAATGGGGACACCATGATTCCCACCCAGATCCTTCCAGTGCTAGAGACTATCTTTCATCTCTGTCTCAAATATTCCAGCTGTATCCTGTTATTGGGAACAATCTTTATTGCCATCTTCAGTGGACTTTTCCAATTGAAGCAAATAGTGATCTGGGGATTACTAGTGCAGTGTGTGGATGGAGGTCAGTTACAGGGCAACAGTCTAGTGGGAGCAGAACTATTAAGCAGCTGCAATCCTCGTGTACTTCACTGGATAGACTTACAGTCCTCAATCACAGCCTACTTGTCCTTAAGTTTATTCAGTTTTAATGTTCCACCTGTATTCCTGTATTTGTAGAAGTACATCTATAGCAGCTAGTGACCCCTACAGTAGCTAATAGCAAGAGAAACATCACAGAAAACTTTTAAAGCAGTCCTAACATTTAACAAGTGGTCCAAGGTCACCTGGCATTAAGGCAAGTAGCTTTTCTGACACAGTTCACAGCTTCTGAAGACACTGCTGCAGAGTTCTTTGGTTTCTGAGTGATCCTCAGCTATCCAGAAGGATTTATGTTATATTGCAGATGTGCTGAAGATGAGTGTAATGTTTTAGAATGACTTCCTTCCAAAATGAGTTTTTTTAAAGTTTTAAATTATAAAGGGGTGAGCTTTATATATCTGGAAAGCTCATTCAGATGGTAGAATTCATTTCTGTGATACTAGATAAGAGTGTCAGTGTCTGCAGAGCCCAGCGAGGACTCTTGACCATGACTTCTGCTCTCAGTCTAGCCTCAGGCCACAGACGCAGGCTGGGTTTCATCTTGAACCATCATCCCTCTCATCCCCCTGCTAAGTGGCCGTGCACTTGCCCAGCTTGAGGCTCCCTCAGGAATTGGAGGTTCTGTATAATAATGGGACCGACTAAGATTTGAAACTGAGCCGATCCAGGTTTAACTCTGCCTCTCAATAGGGACTGGACCAGTCTTGTAATTCTTCTGAAGCTGCTGCGAGCCTGTGGACTGGGGCTCAGCTCCATGGCACAGCTTTTTTGGGAGGGTTAGCTACACCTGATAGAGGATCTGATATGCAGCAGGTTCCCCTGCCATTTGGTGCTCCACAGCCTCAGGCTGCATGGCTGGGAATCCCTCTCCCTTCCCAGCATGGCCTGGAGCTTGCTTTAGGCCCAGATTCTGCTCCTTAAGAACTGAATTCTGGTATCTGCTCAGATTGTCTGATTCTCAGGCTGATTCCCATCTCATAACTGAGATCACCTCCCTCCTTCCCACCAAGGGCCTTTGCTTGAGTCCCATGCCTTGGAACTGGGTGTCTATCTTGACAGGATTTGAAGTCACCTCATTTCTTTTTCCTTGGGCCATGGTGGGAATAAACTTGGGTGACAACCCCCGTGTCCTACCCTTACCTGGATATGATCCTCTGTCTTCATATCCCATTATGCCAGTACAAGGTCAACCCCCTCTCCCTGCCACTGGGGCTTCCCTAGACTTCTGCCTGCTGGGAGAGGAAATGCTGAACAATTAGTGCTGGGTGTGAGAACACTGACAGGGTGTAAGCAACAGGGCCCCTCCAGCAGAGGGGTGGGGATAGGCCAGGCCAGGCAGGAAAGGGAAAATGAACCTAAGGGGGAGCCCATTTCTCTGGGGACTGATTCTGTTAGGGAATGCCTCAGCTCTGCTTCTGTAGGCATCACACCCGCTTCCGCAGGCTCTTTCTAAATCCTTTGTCCCCATTAATTTTCCTTTTAAACTCTGGGACAGCTCTGTCACCTTGCTTACCACAAACTGGTAAGCAAGTATATGTCCCAGTATTTCTCACTGATCATTCCCCCCCATTACCCTCTCCAGCTCTTTGGATCCCTCCTACAGCCCTCGCCCTCACTGTCTGCTTAGTTGCTTATCCTGTGGCCTCTCACCTTGCCTAAAATTCACAACTCTATTCCAACTACTGACAGCATTCTTTAGGATCTAGTTTGGACCCTCTTCCAGGAAGACCTCTTGGATTTGGCCAAGGTGATGCTAGCATCTTCATACCCTGAATGATTATTTTTCTCTGGATGCATCTTTGTCTGCTTTGAGGCATGCTGGACGAGAGTTCATCTGTCTTGCTTAGGGCAGACAGAAAATGCTTGGTGGGGTGGAGGGTGGAGGGCAGGAGTGTTCCACCAGGGACAGTCTGCTTCTGCAATAAGTGCTCTGGAGTTCTCCATAAATGGGAAGTTTCCCGGCTGCAGGGCCCAGTGGCTCACGACTTCTGACCTGGCAGTAAGGAGGCCTGGTGCTCACTACTGGTGTCGGTCACTGTAGAGATGGGCCCCTGGCACTAAGTGGAGATGCTTACTCTTGGGGCTCCTAGAATTTTCTCACCCTCTGAATGGTATAAAAACTAAGGATGGGGGATCTGAAGATAAACAGGAAAAGGGCAGGAGGTGAGGGCAGAGAAAAGGCCTTCAGAGCGAGGAGCAAAGTGAGGGGAGCATAAGCTGAGGTAGGTAGAGAGGCGGGGCCCAGGAGCACAGCTCACTTACAGTCTGAAATTTCTGATTCCTTTATTTTCAACCTTGGCTTCCTGGGCAACAACCTAGCTATGGGACAGAAGCATTTGTTGTGCTCTTTTTATGAGCCAGGCCTTGTAGGAGGGATCACTGTTGGCAAAACCTCAGGCCCTGCCCAAATCCTCCCTTGGGGGCTGGAGGTCTCCAGCCAGTTGGCATTCTGGTGCTTAAGGCCACTTTTGGGTGGGTTTGGCAAGGATGGAGTGTCCAGGCCCATGACCCTTTAAGAACTTTACTTTTTAAAAAGAGCCACCAACTGGTGGCAGTGTGGGGAGAGGGTGGTGGTGGACTGGTGTCTCTGGCCATGTGCAGAGGGGGCTCTGTGAGGGCCCTCTCCCTGTCTGAGGGACACCTAACTTGATAGCAGCTACATGGGATCAACAGGAGGCCCATCAAGTCCCCTCAGACTGAGGGACAGGGAGGGAAGTAGTGGATGGGAAGCTGAGCTGCCCTCTGTAGGGTTGCTGTCTCTGTGAACAGAGTGCCCAAGGGAGCCAGGTCACCTCAGGCCAGCAGTGGCTCATCCTCTGCTTCGACCACCCAGACCCCGGGTTCAGCCAGTGGCACCAGCAGCACATCGTCCTCATCCTCTGGGGACAGGGCTATTGTGTGGGGTCCAGGTGGCGCCCAGGTTGGTCCAGGGGGCCGCAGGCTGGGCAGGAGGCGGCCTCGCAGGGCCTGTACCACTCCAGACAGCAGTGATGGCTCCAAGGGCACCGCAGACAGTGGCCCTGGGGCTTCAGGGACAGTAGGGGAGGCTGGAGATGTGCTGGCAGGTGGTAGTGGAGCCTTGATAGGGAGCGGGGGTGCCTGTTCCCCATCCTGCCCACCCACTGCCCCACCCTCATGGGCTGGACCTGTGTTGCCATCTAAGGTCTCAGGAGGAGCAGCAGATGGTGTGACCTGGGATCTGGTTTCAGGGGTCCGGGCTGGGGGGTTAGTTCGGGGAAGCAAGCCCCAGCGGCGAAGACGGCGCACCAGGCGGCGCATAGAGCGGCCCCGCTGCCGGCGGCGGGCACCGGAGGTGCTCCCTGGAGTCATGTCCTGGCGCAGGATCTGTAGCAGAGAACGCAGGTTGCCCAGAACAGAGTTCTGCAAGGAGACGAGGAAGACATCAGAGTCAGAAGGGGTGGGGACAGCCACGGGGCTGCAGCGGCAGGTGGTCTGGTTGGGGAGGGTGACTTACATCATTAGGGTTCTCTGTAGGGAAGTCCTCTACAGGGGGGATGGCGCCCTGGGCAATGAGCTGCCCGTAGGAGGGTGGCGCCTGCTGCTGCACAATCTCGGCCTCCATCCGGGAGAGGGGGGCGAAGATGCTGGAAGACATGAGGGCTGCTCAGTCACAGGTGCTGGTGACCAGAGCTGCCTGTCCCAGCCCAGACAGGCCTCTTTACTCCACACCCAGGCCAGGATCCCCGGCATTATGCCCTGGCTCTCCAAAGTCATCTGAGGTCTCCCTCCTTCCTTGAGGTGGCTTTTGAGATCTAGATCTGTCCCTCCCTCAGAGGAGCACACCTGCCCCCAAGTGAGAGCCCCAGGAGCCAACCCAGCAGCTGGTCACCAAAACCTGTCCCCCTCATGGGCACCCTCAGGTCTCCCGTGGCCGCATGGGCCCTGTCCCGCCCTCAGTGCCCACTCCTCTACCGCCAGCTGCACTCCCACTGACCTGTACTCCTGGGTGCGAATGGCATAGAGCTTGCAGGTGCAGCCCAGGGCAATGACCAGCAGCAAGCCGCACACGAGGCTGCCAATGACGGCGGCGGTGATGACCTTGCGGGGCAGGGCGTAGGAACAGTCCCACTCATCACTGCCATCAGCACAGTCCGGCTGCCCGTCGCACACCCACGTCTCATACACGCACTTCTCATCCCGGCACCGGAAGTTGCCCGGCTGGCAGTGCCGACAGCGTCTCTCGTCTGCTCCATCAGCACAGAAGGTCTGGTAGTTACAGCGGTCAGCGGGCAGGTAGCAGGCTGTGGCCCCAGGAGTGCCGGCGGCCCCACAGGGGTAGTGTCCAGGTGGGCAGCTGGAGCAGTTCTCCTCGTCCGTGCCATCTGCACAGTCCCATGAGCCGTCACAGCGCTGTGCCTCACTGTAGCAGCGCTCGCCAAGGCCTTCACTAGCCCCCAAGCCAGAGCCTAAGCCGCACGGTCGGTCCCAAGGCAAGCAGTAGCCCCGAACGTGGTAGGTGGCATTGAAGCCCCGACCAGTGCTCCAAGGGACTGTGTGGTAGTCCACTGTGGCCTGGCCAGACAGCGTCTCCACAGTGACAGCCTTGCCATTACTGAAGTGGGTGACACTGCGCAGCAGCCGGAGGGTCTCGAGGGGCCCCGCGCCATCATACACACGCACTGAATCCCCGTAGCCTAGATCCAGGGCAGTGAAGCGCACTGCCAGGCGCCGGCCATCACGTGGGTCCAGCAGCCAGCGGCACGACTGGGGGTGGGAGACTGAGGCCAGGTGTGAGTATCCGAGGGAGGAGAAGACCCCGTAGAAGTCTTCCAAGGTGTGATTGCAGGGTGGGGTGAGGACTGGGGCTAGGGCCAAGTCAGGGAAGGGGTCTGAGCTGCAACCCGCCTCGTCAGAGCCGTCTCCACAGGCATCGACCCCATCACAGCGCTGGAGCAGGGGCACGCAGCGGTGGTTCAGGCACTGGAACTCCTCCTGCAGGCACATCAGCCAATCTGCAGAGGCACCACGGAGAGGGGCTGTGAAGCACTGGGGCGGGAAGGATCCTCCCCTCCTCCCTGGGGCTTCCATTGCCTGTTCTAAGCGCCACAACAGCCCTGTCCAGCCCACCTTGACTGTAAGAGAGAAGGAAGCCCTGGCCCATGGGAGCTCTGGCCCCGACATAGCTGTAGGTGATGGTGACGTTGCCTCCAGGCAGTTGCAGAGGGCTGGCAGGTGCCTCGCACAGGGAGATTTGTGGCTGGATGGGGGAGCGCAGGGTTAAGCGCTCGGAGCCACAGGCCAGATGCAGTTTTTGGAACCTACAGGGGTGAAGGAGACCAGGATGTAAGATATGCCTGACTGCTGCTGGCTTCTTCCTCCCCCAACAATTGTCAAGCTTCTTCTACCCCAAGCAGCACAAACACTTGCTTATCCACAATCCAAACGGTCAGATGAAAATGGAGTTAGCCAAATTCCTTTGTAATCAAGGCAACAGCCCTAACAAAGGCCCATGGTACCTGAGACCATGAGTACATCTTACAGCCTCTTCGAAAAACTGCCTTGTGTTCTGGACTGAGTTAGATTCATTACTTTCCTGTTGTTGCAGCGCTGTCACCCAAGTATGGTGCCGGCAACTACCATAAGCTTAATTATCCAAAACTCACCATCCCCTCCCAGTACCCAGTGGTGAGGCCTGAGGTCACTGCAGCATTCTGATCCCTCTGCTCCAACAAGCTCTCCCTAGATGGCCTCTCTTTTCACCTATCCTTTTCTGGGTAAATTCAAGGGAAGTGAACTGTGTGAAGCAAACAGCCAGGTACTTAACATGGGCCCCAACCCCACAGCCCAAGGTTGGAGGAACCCAGGGAGACCAGGACTGAGGAGGCTGAGGAAGGTTCTGGAGTGACTGTTGTACTTCAGAGATGACAGGACCCAAGCTAGATGTCCACGCCAGCCCACCTGCAATTCATTGTGTCTGGCCCCAAACAAGCCAGGCTTTTAGGGAGATGACGCCAAATCTAACTCCTCTCTCCTATTGACAGGATGGAAGCTCCATGGAGAAGTGATCCCCGGAGGCTTCTCCCTGGTAGAGGAGGGGAGTGGGCAAAGGTATAGGGTTGTGCCTGCACTCACCTGACCGTTACCGTCTGCTCCTTGCTGCCCAGGATGAGCCAGGTACAGTTGGCAGGGGAGCTGCGGCTGTCCCGGCCCACAGGCCTCTGTAAGGTGCCTTGCACTTCCAAGAGCACCGCTGGTGGGTCCTCACAGGCTAGAGAGAGGAATGTAGGGACATCAGTCAAGAGCCCCTTACCATCACACCCCTTCCCAGGCTTGAGGTCTCCGAGGGCCTGGGCTCTTCGGAAGGAGCAGAGACACTCCCCCGCCCCAGCCACACACACACACTACAGGCATAGTCTTCAGCCAGCCTCCTCCTCTCCTCCCTCATCATAATTCCACTTTTAAGTATCAACACCACAAACAACATGAGGTCTGCTTTGTGCCAGCCACTGGGCCAGAAGGATCAGGAAATACCGTTTCTATCCTCAGGGAGTCTACATTTTGGCTAGGCAGATCAAGGATGGATATTTGGGAGAAAAGAAAAAAGTACATAACTACCAGCTGAGGGCTTACGCTGGGTCTCAGTTTCCCCATCTGTAAAAAAAAGGGTGGATGACGTCCACTCTAAAACTATGGTAGGTACTAGAGGAACTCAAGGAAGAGAAAGTCTTGAGTTCTCATTAACTAGCAAGGCCATGGGACCCCTGGGGCATCCTCTACTCACCAGGATTCGGGAAAATGATCCTATCTGGGTGGGCCACAGTGCCTCCTAGAGGAAGAGCGAGAAAGGGCAAGAGTCACGCTTCCGAGTTTCCTTCACCTGAACAACTCAGGGAGGAACGAGAGCCATTTGCGGCTTCCGGGTAGTTTACGGGAAGGGGTGGTGGAGCAAGGGAGACAGCGGTGTGTGACCTCGAAGGAAGGTCTGGCAGCACGGCCTATGGGGTGGGTACAGTGATTTACGGAAGTCGGGGAGACTGAGGGAACGGCTGGAGATTTCCCCGGGGCGGGGGCAGGCAGTGCCGGGGCGGCGGCAGGGGTGGAGGACACGAACGGGCAGGTTAAGGTGAGGAGCCGCGAAGCAGGAAGGGAGCTAGAGCCCTCTGGGCCCGGTGATAGCCCTGGCAGCGGGGTGTCGGGCGAGTAGTCTCGTTTCGGTTTCTTACCCAGGAAGAGGAGAAGGATGGCCGGCAGCATCGTGAGCTGTCCGGAGGTGCAGCAAGAGTCCCGGAGCTTCCGTCGTTTACTCAGTGGGGAGGCGGCGCCGCTCCGGGCGTCCTGGCTCCCCGGTGCCGCCTCCCCGAAGGGGCTCCATGGCCCAGGCTCCCCAACCGATGCTCTAGATGCCAGGGCTGGGGACGGGTGGGGGGCTGCAGCGGCCCGGGTGCAGGGGCGGTGCCTCTAGCCAACTTCTGAGTTGTTTTCCCCGGCCGCCGCCGCGCTCTCTCCGAGGCCAGTCCCCGAAGCCCCGGAAATCGGCTGGAAGCCTGGCGCTGGGGCGTGCCCTCGCCTAGAGCCCGCCCGCAGGCCGCGAGCGCCCAGGTCCAGGCCTGGCCGCCACCTGCCGGGGCTTGAGGCCACTTCCTCTTCGGGCCAAACTTTTACCGACTGTCAGCCCCCAGGGCCGGCCCGGGCGCCGCTCAACTTCTCCAGCGCGTCCAGCCCGCGGAACGCGGCAGAGGAGTCGGGGAGGGGTCGGGCGACTCGGCCCAGCGCCCAGTCCCTTGCCCAGACGGTACCCCCGCCGGCCCTAGGGTTGGCGAAGTCCGGGCGGAGGAGGGGGCGGGTGACGAGCATGGCCACACCCCTGCCAGTCAACGCGCGCCCCGCCCACCCGCCCGTCTTAACCCCTTTCCGGTTCTGGCGAGTCTTGTCACGCTGGCTTTTAAGTCGCTCACCCCTACTTTTAACTCTGCTTTGTTTAGTCCTTTCCGTGTAACGTGTTACAGGACACGTTTGTCAGAGGATCACTGCTTATTCTGTAACTGTCATGTCTTTTCTTTGAATTCTTAAGCTTTCAGTACTTCTCTGGTCCCAATGTCTGGGATCCGGTAGTACTTTTTGTCATGAGCCTCTATTACAGCAATTACCACACCGTGTTATAACTATTTGTTTACTCTTTCCTGACCCCGCCCCCGCCCCGCCCCTTCTGTGGAAACAGAAACTTCCTGCAGGTTGGGGCCTAGACTGTTTACCTTTGTACCCACAATGCTTCTCGCCTGCTGAGACACAGTAATTCAACAAATGAATAAATGGTGCCTTCTCTACTTGCTGTCTCTGTGACCTTGAGAAAATTAACTTCTCTGTGCCTCTCAAAATGGGGTTAATAATGTACAATTCCCTTTTAAGATTACTGTCAACATTTAGGGAGGTAATGGAACTTGAACATCTAGGAAGTGCTTCATACTGCTAGCAATTATTATTATTAGTCACAAGAGATATTTCTAATTTATGTGGGCTTGGGGTTGCTGATTTCCTGTGGCACTTACAGGTAATAATAGTAAACAATAAGAATAGCAGATAGTTTTTTAGCTTTATTGTACATTTCAGTACAGATCTAAGAACTTTTCAAGTATTTCCTTTTTTAATCCAGGTGGCTATAGTGGTAAAAAAAAAAAAAAAAAACCCTCCTGCTAGTTCAGGAGCCATAAGAGATGTGGATTTGATCCCTAGGTTGTTAAGATCCCCTGAAGGAGGGGATGACAACCCACTCCAATATTCTTTCCTGGAGAATCCTTTGGACAGAGGAGCCTGGTGGGCTACAGTTCATAGAGTCTCACAGAGTCGGACACGACTGAAGCGACTTAGAACATATGCATAGTCTTGTGAGGTACTTATTATTGTTACTCCCATCTTACAAGTAAGGAAACTATGGCACAGACAGGTTTAGTATTGCCCAAGACCATGGATCTAGTAAATGCTGAAACAAGGGTTTGAACCTAGTGTACACTCAGAACCTCTCTACAAATGGTACAGTTTTCTGTTCGTGACATTTGTTGTTGACATCAGTTTTGATGTATTCAAAACTGAGACCTCAGCAGGGCCTGAAGCCATAAACTTGGCCATAAAAAGGCCCTTCTTCCACTTGGATCTTGGTCCCATGCCAAGGAACTTGGTTCCTTGGTCTCTCTATGCTCCCTACTGCAACCCTTGGGATTATGATAGGTGTTGAACCCTAAATGTGGGAGGATGGTGTTGAACAGCCAGAAGCAGGGCAAAGAGGCTGGGGAAATTAAAAATATTTAAGTTCTGAAAGAGATCATGGAAGTTTTAGTTAAATGCTGGCTATGTTCTCCAATACTTTGGCCACTTCATGCGAAGAGTTGACTCACTGGAAAAGACTCTGATGCTGGGAGGGAATGTGGGCAGGAGGAGAAGGGGACAACAGAGAATGAGATGGTTGGATGGCATCACCGACTCGATGGATGTGAGTTTGAGTGAACTCCGGGAGTTGGTGATGGACAGGGAGGCCTGGCGTGCTGTGATTCATAGGGTCGCAAAGAGTCGGACACGACTGAGCAACTAAACTGAACTGAACTGAATGTTCTCTATGCTGGCTACTTGGCAGATGCCTGGAACTCGTAAGACTTCACTTTAACGTCAGGGAGCTTACAGTCTAGTTGAAAAAATAGAGGTCAGACACATAAAGTCAGACAGCCATGGTAAGTACCCATGGAGGTGGACTTGTGGGGAGTTTAGAAGTGAATTTAGAAGCGAAACAGGAAAAGTGATGGTGAGATGGGTGAAGTTTTAGGGGCAGGAGGAGGAAGAGAGGCCATGGTCTGCGATACTGGATAAACTTAAGAGTTGGGGAAAAAATCAAGATCTAGGCTGTTGGGAGCAGTCATCATCAGAAAGAAAGAAATGGCACCAAGTTAGAACAAACTAGGATTAATGTTTAAGAGTGAATTTGAGCCAAAAGAAGATGAAAAGAAATTAAAGAGAACCTAGGTGCTTATAACGAGTTTAAGCTTTAATTTGTTTAGTGAGTTGAAGTGTTCAGGCCCATATAAATCCCCATAAATCATCAAGTACATTTAGAAATGGATCTTTGTGGGGAGGGAGGTGAGAGGGGGGTTCAGGATGGGGGAACACATGTACACCCATGGCTGATTCATGTCATTGTATGGCAAAACCACTACAATATTGTAAAGTAATTAGCCTCCAATTTAAATAAATTAAGAAATAAGAAAATAAGAAAAAAATACAAAAAAATGGGTCTTTGAAGATGTTCTTGGAATACTTTGAAAAATTGTGGAAAGTAGTCCCATGGATGGAGGAGCCTGGTAGGCTGCAGTCCGTGGGGTCGCTAAGGGTCAGACACAACTGAGCGACTTCACTTTCACTTTTCACTTTCACACATTGGAGAAGGAAATAGCAACCCACTCCAGTGTTCTTGCCTGGAGAATCCCAGGGGCGGGGGAGCCTGGTGGGCTTCCATCTATGGGGTCACACAGAGTCGGACACGACTGAAGTAACTTAGCAGCAGCAGCAGCAGCAGTGGATGTACTGAAAAATGGGCAGATTTCAGGTTTTCAAGATGACAATACCTAACTTTGAAAGAGTACTCACCATATGGTTGGCACTGTTCTCATCACTGCACACACATCACCTCATTTAATCTTTACCACATCTCCAGGAAGTAGGTATTATTTTTTTCTTCATTTTATAATTGAGGAAACTGAGTCATAGATAGTCATGAACTGAGCAAGTCATTAGATAACTTGCTCAAGATCAAAAACTAGCCTGTGCAGCAGCCAAGATGCTCAGATCTGAATGTTTGTGTCCCTCCCCTCATTCATATGTTGATTTCCTACCCTCCAAAGATGATTGTGGACATCTTGGAGATCAAACCAGTCAATCCTAAAGGAAATCAGTCCTGAATATTCATATGAAGGACTGATGCTGAAGCTGAAGCTCCAGTACTTTGGCCATCTGATGCAAAGAATGGACTCATTGGAAAAGACCTTGATGCTGGGAAAGATTGAAGGAGGAGAAGGGGACGACAGAGGATGAGATTGTTGGATGGCATCACTGACTCGATGAACATGAGTTTGAGCAAGCTCTGGGAGATGGTGATGGACAGGGAAGCCTGGCGTGCTGCAGTCCATGGGGTTGCAAAGAGTCAGACACGACTGAACTGAACTGAACTGAAAGAAGATAGTATTAGGGGTGGGGCTTTGGGGGATGCTTCGTTCCTAAGATGGAACCCTCAGAGTGGAACTAGTAAGAAAGGCTCTAGAGAGAACATTAGCCCTTTCCGTCATGTGATGAAGTCCTGGCTGTGACAGAATGTCCAGAAAGCACTGGCTGTGAACCAGGAAGAGAGCCCTCACCAGAAGGTGACTATGCTGGCACCTTGATCTTGGTCTTCTCAATCTCCAGAACTGTGAGCAATAAATTTCTGTTATTTATAAACTACTCAGTTGGTTGTATTTTGTTATAGTGGCCTAAGACCAAAACTAAGCTGGGATGCTGCTGTAACAAGTTCATAAGGATGTGGAAGCAGCTTTAGAACTGAGTGATGGGCAGAGAACGGAAGACTGGAGGTGCATGCTAGAGAAAGCCTATATTGCTGTAAGTGGACTGTTAAAGGTGACTCTTATGAGGGCTCAGAAAAGAAAAGCTATTGAGAGAGCCTCAGTCCCTCAGAGAATACCTAAGTGAACAGGATCTTGGTAGAAATATGGATGTTAAAGGTTGTTCTGATGGGTCTCAGATGGAGATTAGGAACTCGTGCTGGAAACTGGAGGAAAGACAATCTTTTATAAACAGGCAAAGAGCTTGGTTGAATTGTGCTGTGTCCTAGTGTTTGGTGAAAGGTATTAATAGAACTTGTGAGGAATGAAATTAGATATTTGGCTGAGGAAATTTCTAAGCAAAGTGTTGAAGAAGCATCCTGGTTTCTCTTGGATGCTTATAGTAAAAGATAAAAATGATTTAAAGGTGCAATTGTTTATCAAATAGGATTCAGAACTTAAAAATTTGGAAAATTCTTATCATTATCTAACATACTATATTTTACTCATTTATCATGTTTGTTCCCTGCACACTCACAAGAATATAAGTTCCATAGGGGAGACTTCCCTTTTGGTCCAGTGGTTAAAAATCTGCTTTGCAATGCAGGGGACACAGGTTTGATCCTTGGTCAGGGAGCTAAGGTCCCATGTGCCACAAAGCAATTAAGCCCGTGCCACAACTAGAGAATCCTCCATGTGCCAGAATGAAAGATCCTTCATGACGCCACAAAAATCCTGGACACAACCAAATAAATACGTTTTAAAAGGAAAGAATTCTTAAAAAAAAAAAAAAAAAAAGAGGTAAGTTCCAAAGGGGGCAAGGACCTATTCATTTACTGGTGAATGCCCAGTGCCAAAAGCAATGTCTGGCATAAAGCAAATACTCAATAAATGTTTGTTGAATGAATGAGTGAGTCGTGACTGCCAGTCGTAGGCATCACATAGATTATGTCTTTTAATCCACTCAGCTACCTTTTGAGTTATTAGCCCCATTTTAAAAATGAGGAAATTGACACTCAGGGAAGATACATAACGTACTGAGGGTCACCCGACCAATAAGTCATAAAGGTTGGATCCTAACCCGGGTTATGTAGCTCTAGAGTCCTTGTCCTTGCTGCTGTGTGGTACCACTTCTCTAAGAAGCTACGCTTTTAAAGACTGATTGGTGATAGGAATGGTGAGGGGGTCTCTAAGCTACTTCATGAGAAAGCTATTTATGGGACGAGAAAGGTTTTTCACCTATAAAAAGCTTAACTTCAGTGAGTGTTTATATATATGAAGACTACACCCAAATATTTGAAGAGCTGTAGTGTGGAACAAGAATTTGTTTATTCTGTACAGTCTGAAGGGCAGAAACTGGAATTAACAGAACAAATAAAGACAGTCCCTGAGCAAGGTACAGAAGCTGAGGGCGCAGGTAGGGTTGAGGCAGAGGGACACAAGTCCTGGGCTTTCAGGACTCCTTGGCAACAGTGTGATTCATGGACTGTAGGATGGCAGAGCTTCTCAGAAGACAGGGGCATAGGAGCTTCTTGAAGCAAGTCATGTTAAATGCTGATACAAGGCCAAAGAAGGTGAAAGCAGAGAATAGGCCTGGGGTTAGAAGAAAGGGGTCATCATGAGGGCCTTTTCAGGAGAAGTTTCAGTATATTCCTGGTTGGGATGCAGACATAGAGGTTGGATTAAAAAGAAATGACAAGGGGGACTTCCCTGGTGGTCCAGTGGTTAAGACTCAATGCTTCAGGGGGTGTGGGTTTGATTCCGGTTCGGGAGACTAAGATCTTAGGAGCCACTAAGATGTCATATGCCACACAGCCAAAAAATTAAAGAAAGAAAGAAATGACTGGGGAAGGAACGCAGACAGCTTTTGGAAAACTTTGGCTTGAGAGAAAAGGGGAAAATGAGAAAAATCATTCAAGACCGCAGCAGAATCCAGGAGAGCTTTTCAAGATGGGGAAACCTCTGTGTTGGAAGGGAGTAGGGATTAAAGACTCTACCATATGGTGTCAGGAGCAAGTTTCCTTGTGCTTTGGAAAGAATGAGGTGCAGGGTTGGGGACACCCCTTGGAGGTTTTAGAGAAACCTCAATCATGTCCATTTAGAGGGCCTCTGGCATATTGAAAAATTTAAAAACTAAGATTGTTTTGAAAATATTTGGTGTATTTTAAATAGTTATATTTAACAAATGAAAATTTTTAGCATAAACAGACAAGAGTAGAGTGATATTCACAATATACCTCCAGGCATTTTTTTGAACTACAGAATTTAAGACTTTTATCAATGTAGACAGGGAGTAAAGGAGTCTCCTGGCCCCAGAGTGTGGATGACTTTGGAAGGATGGGTGCAGGTCAGAAACCCCCCTAGAAGGCTTGGGCGTGACCTCTAAAAGCCTCAGAGAAGTGGCGCAGAAATGTCCCAATCTTAGATACAGGAGTCGCAGAGGCCTGCTGGCCTTGGCCAGAGGCGGTTCTGTGCTAGCATCCTAGATCCAGCAGTGCAGCTCCACCTGCCGCTATCATGAGGAGCCCAGGGTCCAGGCATCCTGAAGGGGTCAGTGCCTGAGGCGTCCACAGGAGGGCAGTGTGGCAACTCAGAGGCCAGGACTCCAGTGCCCCCTTTACTTCCTCTATCAGAACCCCTCTCCTGCAACACCTCCCCTTCCCTCTTCCTTCCTGGAGTTATTCCAGGGCTGTTCACCAACCCCCATAAAGGGGCAGACGACGGAAACTCTTGACTTTTCCCTCTCTGCAGCTGGAAGACTAAGGCTTCCATAGTCCCACCCGTTTAAGTACAGGTGTCCTGGGTGGAACTGTGAAGTGCAAAGGGGGAAGGGACAGGCCGCCGGTATCCGTGGCCCTGAGCGTGGCAGGCTTTGCCTCCGCCTCTCCGTTCTCCGGGCTTGGTCTGCAGTGCCAACTCCTGGCACGTGGGGGCGCTACCACCCTGCAAACCCTGCCCAGCCGGTCTCTGTAGCAGTTTGGGCTGCTCCCAGCCTGAGAGGATGGGGTGGGATTCTCTGGTCCCCTTCTCCAGCTTTCCTCCCTCCAGAATTTATGGGCAGTTTTGTGCAGGCATGAGGTAGTTGAGAGGACATCTGGAGCACAGGCCAGCAGAGTGGAGAAGAGACTCTGAGGACACCTGGGATGAAGCTTAGAGGGATGAAGGGAAGAGAGATCTTCCTGCTGGTGCTCCAGGGTCCTGAGTGTGCAACCTAGAGGACTGGTATTTCCAGAAGAGCTGGGCTGACACAACCCAATACCAATCATCCTCCGATTAAGGGCAGGCTGTGGGGTTAGGGCTTCCCTGGTGGCTCAGATGGTAAAGAATCTGCCTGCAATGCAGGAAGACATGGGTTCAATCCCTGGATTGGGAAGATCCCCTGGAGGAGGGCATGGCAACCCACTCCAGTATTCTTCCCTAGAGAATCCCATGGACAGAGGAGCCTGGCGGGCTACAATCTATGGGTCAAAGAGTCAGATACGACTGAGTGACTAAGCACAGCAGTGGGTAGGGTTGGCACATAAGGATGAGGCCTATAGGGACAGAGCAGCTGTTCTGGAGTTATGAATCTCTTCCCTCAATGCAGGTTCTTTCTTTTTCGAACCTTTTAAAGATTGAGGTGAAATATACAGTAAAATTTCTAAAAATGTAATAAGTGCATATAGCTCAATGGTTTTTTAACCTATATATTTACTATGTCACATATTTCTTGCACATGTATAGAATATTTATGTATTCACAACTACAGCTGTTTTTTTAAAAAATATTTATTTATTGAAAACTTTTTATTTTGTATTGCATGTGCATGTTAGTTGCTCAGTCTTGTCTGACTTTTCACGACCCCATGGACTATAGCCCATCAGGCTCCTCTGTTCATAGAATTTTCCAGGCAAGAAGGCTGAAGTGGGTTGCCATTCCGTTCTCCAGGGAATCTTCCTGACTCGGGGATCAAACCTGGGTCTCCTGCATTGCGGGAAGCCATTTTGTATTGGGGTATAGCCAGTTAACAATGTTGTGATAGTTTCCAGTGCACAGCAGAGGGACTCAGCCATCCATATACAATATTTATCTATCTGACTGTGCTGGGTCTTTAGTTGTGGCATGCAGGATATAGTTCACTGACCAGGGATCAAACCTTGGCCCCCTGTCCTGGGAGCACGTAGTCTTAGCCTTGGGACCATCAGGGAAGTCCGTAACAACAGCTGTTTATGTGTGCACGTCACAGCTCTCACTGGCAACTCAAGTCAGCAAACTTTTATTCAGAGGGGCTCTTGTGTACCTAGTACCATCCTACTCTTTTGTAAGGAAGTGAGAACAGAACGTTTGTCCGGTGGCTGTGATGGGATCAGTGGTGTTAACGAATCTTAGTCATTCCTCCACAGAAAGGGCAATGGCTGGCTGCATGATCTCCCCGCAGTGCCCGTGTTCTTGGAATCCAAAATGGGATGAAATGTCTGCTGGGTCTGAATATGCAAACTCATGGAACCTCAGGAAGATATTGTGGGACCCAGGGTATTGGGTCAGGGTAGCCGCGCTCCTAGCACAGAGCCAGGCACTGAGCGGCCCAGGAGAGTGTTTTGAGGCATTGATCTTGCTTGCTGGCCTGGTGCTACATGTCTCTGGAAGCTGGGCGCAGGGTGACGTCTTTGACCACAGGCTGGATCGAAATGAGCTGGAGCCTGTCGCGTGTGTGTGAATCTGCTGGGCCCTTCCGAGGCCCCCGTCTTTCCCCTGCTTTGTGGTCAGCCTGGCCTTGCCCTGCCCAGACCCCATCCTGCCCTAGAGCAGGGAAGTGACCCTAGCGGGAAATTAAGTGAGGGTTCAGGAAATGATCCATGGTGAGGCAGCTTCCAGACCTGGGCCGGTCCCTGAGTCAATGAGCTACTTCAGGCTAAGGAAGTGCTTTCTTCAAGTCACTACAGTGTGGTCACCTCTTCTTCCCCTCTACGGCCCCTCCCTATCCAGGTGTGAGTCTTTGGAAGCAGGAAACTGGTCTTTTCCTCCCTAAGCCACAAAGTCCCGTTGGAGTTAGGGAACCTGGGGAGACCTGGCCTTCCTTAGTCTGGAGGCAGAAAATCTGCTCCCTTGGGGTGTGGTGACAGCCCCAGGCCCGGGGTGCCCAGTCCAGTTGTGGAACCGCAGAGTCCAGGTCTGGTGAGGGATAGGGGAGGACAGAGGGGGCTGGGCCTGGCTGGGGAAGGCTGGCCTGGAAGGCACCCAGCCACGGCCCTGGGCCAGGGTGGAAAATATGTGTGTGAGCTCATTTGGAAGGTGGCTTCTGGCCAGTCAGGCCTGCCTCCTTTCCAAGCCCTGGCTGTTCAGCCTCCTCGAAGAAAGCTGCCTCTGGGTCTCCCCAGTCTCCCAAGACTCTTGAGGGAGGCAAGCAGAGATTTGGGGGGTGGGCTAGATGGGGGTATGGGGACCACAGAACAATGGAGCAACCTCACCTGGGGTTTCCCTGGGGCCTCAGGGTATGGGAAGCACCCTGAAGGCTTCCTCCTGTCCCTAGGCCCCTGCCTCAGACTTTGGCCAGCCTCATCCCTCCCCCACCTGCAGCACAGGAGCTTGGGGAGGTGTGGGTTCGATCTCTGGGACAGAAGGATCCCCTGGAGGAGGAAATGGCAACCTGCTCCAGGATTCTTACATAGAGAATCCCACGGACTGAGGGGGCTGCATCTCATGGGGTCACAGAGAGTCAGACACGACTGAAGTGACTTAGAGCACAGACACCCCTCCCATAGCTGCTGCCTTTGTCCCATTCAGTTCCTCTGGCTTCTCAGTGCTGTGCCTCTTCCATTCCATCAGAATACCTGTGCTTGCCCCTAAGAAGGAAGGTGACTCCTGGCCAAGCAGATTCCTGAGGAACAGCCCTTCTCCCCTATGCTCCTGTGACACAGCACAGCAGACAAGCACACATATGCTGGCAGATTCCACAGAACACACACTGCCATGCCCATGCCCGGCTACTGGAAGGGACACCAAAGAGACATGGTCAGCATCTGCTTGTATAGGAAAAAAAAAATCAGACAGGACTGGGTTTTATTTTGGACTACCAAGCTGGGAGCTTGAGAAAATCTTATCTGGGCCTCAGTTTCCACATCTGTAAAATGGGGGCAATGTCAGTGCCTGTGTCCTTGAGTGTTGTGTGAGGACCTCAGCAGGTATTAGTTTCCCACCACCTCCCTTTAGTTGGAAAAGGAAGTGGGGATACGGAGTAAAGACAGGACTGGGAAGTCCGTCAGATTGTGGGGAGATGGGGGCTGCGGGGGAAGGATGGGGAAGGACCAACACAGCTGCCAGATTGTGTGTGGGGGTCACTCTGCTCAGTCCCCTCTCATCTAGAGAGCTCAGTTCCTCTTAGGGCTTCCCCTCTCTTTTCCATCCCATGGACCTAGTGCCTGGCTGGCAGCCTTGGAGGCACAGGCCCAGATGGTGGCGGGAACCCCCAGGAGGGAGGCGATGCCAAGGGTGTCCGTGGCTCCCCCTGGAAACGTGTGGGGTGCTGTGGTGGGCAGAGTTTAGCCTGCGTTCTGTGTTTGCCCCCAGTCCAGTCTCCTGAGAGCCCGCTTCCCTGGGTTTTGCCCAAACCTCCTTGCAGATTCCCCTTGGCTCCCTCCTGGCTGCTCTAACTCACATGTGCTGCTTTCGAATAAAGGAACTTGGAACCATAGAAACTGGGTCAGGCCCAATGGACAAAGCAGGGTAGGGCCAGTGAATGCAATGCTTGCAGGTCTCTCGGGAGCCACGGGGCCTCTGGTCTCCCCTCACCCAGCCTGACCTGATGGTTCACTCAGCTGGGGCCGGGTGGGGTCCCCCAGCTGCCTCACTGGGCTGGATCCCTCAGACCCAAGGCACGTCAGAAGCACGGGACTTGCGGCCTCCACCCTGCAATGCTCCCTGCTTGCGAAGCCTCTTCCACCTCTTCCCGCTTTGTCTCTGGTCCTCCATTCCATCTCTCCCCCTTGGCTTCAGAGAGCATCTTGTGATTCCAGAATCAGGGCCAAACAATTTCCTCGTGATGGGGAAACCACAGTCCAGCCACGGGAGCCCCAGGCTCCCCCCGCTCTTCCCTCTGGCAGTCCCCCCTCCCCGTGCTCCTCCGCTGGCTCCAGCTGTGTTTTGCAGAACTCCCACTGGATAACATCTGTAATTGCCTCCAGATGTGAGCCACAAAAACACAAAGGGGCCATGAGCTCATCTTTGAGCTCCTTGCCACACGCATGGGCCCCACTGCCCCCAGACGCCCCTGACTTCTCAGGGTCCCCATCCCCTCTGGTGAGGGTGGCAGGGAGGTGGGATCCAACTCCACGGAGATGCACAGGCCGTGCCAAACAGCTGTTGGCAGGAGAGGCTCAGGAGGCCAGGCGTAGGGTCAGGGTTCCTGGCTGGCAGGAAGGTGGGGTACCCCTTCTGCCAAAGCAATCACACCCGCCAGCCCTGAATAGCAGCTGGATAGAACGCCTGGCCTAGGTGGGGCCAGGACTCTTGGAGGCAGGCTGTGGAGGGGGCCTGGGCTGGAGCCCGGGGAGGGCCGGGCTGAGGCAGGAAGGGAAGGAGGGAAGAATGAGCGCTGCTCCCCTTCAGCTGAGCTGACTCAGCAGCTGATCCTTCCCTCCAGGCTGCTTTGGTGGAAGGGTGGGTCGACAGCCTGGGAACCCTGTCTCGGGCATCAGTTTCTAGGGAAAGAGGAAACAAAGCCTTGTCATTCTGCTCTTCCTACCTGACCATCCTGCCTCTCCTGGGCAATTGGGGTGAGATTCTCATTTGGCCAGATAGGCTGCTCCTAACTGGCCATGGGGCAACCTTCTCCCTTCCTGTCTGTTTCTTCTTCCCCTGCAGGGGAGCCCCAGGCCTGGTAGAGGCTGAGGGCCTGAGGGCTGGGGAGAAGGGCCTGCCCCCGAGCCTTACTTAGGCTGACTGTGACAGGGGGAATCCCCCAGCAGCCAGCACGAGGCCTGAGGAAACAGAGGGTCTGCGGCTGGGTCACATGACAGGGTAACGCAATTTAGGAAGATTTTCCGAGTAGCCTCAGCTTGGCCACTTCCTCTTGCCTTTGTAGTCCTAGGCCTCAGAGGCTAGGCTGGGGTACAGCAGCTTTAGCTGGCCTCTGTGGACCACTCCTCTGCCCCCCAAGAGCATGCCAGCCTCCCCCCCAGCTCTGGAGCCTGCATCCCTTTCGTCCACTGAGAATAAACATATTCCTTTATGAAAAATACCAAAACCCTGCCTCATGGAAAACACTGCAGGGCCCCCCTGCTTTCCATTCCCCTCGCAGCCACATCCCAGGCACACAAACTGCAGCCACACAAAGAATGTGAAACACTGTTTATTCTTTGTGGAAAGGTTGAACAAGGTCAAAAATGTCCTTAGAGGGCAATGACCCAGCCCCGCCCTGCAGGTTCCTGGGGTCGGATGCCTCTGCCCCCCACCCCCACCCCACCCTTGTTAACAAAAAGGAACGATTTGAAGGGAATTCATATATAATAATTATAATAAAAATATACATTAAACAAAACAAAAACCCCAAACAAGACAACTTTAGCCGAACTGCCAGCACCGTTCACCCCATTTCTCCCACCCCCTGCCCCCCTACCCCTGACACCCCTTTCCTCTCACTGCCCCTGCAGGGCCTCTCACTCTCCCAAGTCTCTGGTACCATGACCACCCTTGGTGGCCGAAGGAGACTTCAAATGGGTGGGCTGGGTGGGAGTGGGGGCAGGACACCTGTAGGAAGGGCTGAGTGGCGGGGGGCATCGGGAAGTGAGGGGCTAACCTGACGGAAACGCCCAGGCAGGTGCCCCTTTGCAGAAGATGGCTGAGGCAGGCTGATCCTTGGCTCCCTAACTAGGCGGCTGCTCTCATAAAAGTCCCGAGTCGCCGATCCCCAACGGGCACCCTCTCTGCTCCTTTGTCTGGCTCCCTGCCTTGCCCTCCATGCTGTCTGACTGAAGCCAGGGCACCCAAACAGGAGCAGGTGTGCCTTTCTCGAGCCCTTCCTGAGAGCGCCAGTGAAAAGTGCCCTCCCCTGGATACCACAGCCCACCCTGTGGCGTTCCTGACTGGCCCTCAGCCATCCACTCCTGTTGCGCCTCCCTGGTTCGCCTTTTGGTCCTGCCCTGTCCCCTCTGACTACTCTGCCCCTGCGTCCCTACCCCAGCTGCCTTCATTATGAGCGAGGTTCTTTCTCTGTGGCCTCCAGGCTCAGCCCCTGGGGCTCCTGGGCCCCACCCTGGGGGCTGCACCCCTGGTCTCAGCTCTTCCAACCCTGACATCCCCATCCGAGGCTAACGTTTGGGAGGGTAGGGCTGTCAAGGGTTTCTGCAGCCCCAGTTTAGTCCTAATGGCTCAGGCTCCTTCTGTGGAAGTTCTCAGGGGCCGGTGGGGCAGAGGCAGATGTTTGTGGAGAGGACTGGCCCTCACTGAGCTTTCCTCCCAAGGTCTCAGGGTGGCTGTGTAACCCACACTCTCTCACTCAGGGTCTCCTCCCACCACAACAGGATTGGATTTCTTTTAGCCAGAGGCAGTGGTGGGAGGCTGCCAACTGGGTACACCTAGGGGATTGTGGGGCTGAAGTGCCCAGAGCCTCCTGAGGTCAGAGTTCAGAGGTTAAAGGTATGTCAGGGAATGGAAAAGGAGCAGATGACCCCATGTGACCTTTACCAGCGAGGTCTGAGGGTCCTGCCTTCAAGTGCAGAGCCCAGACATTCAGATGGGGCTGAACACACACCAAGCCATGGGGGCCCCTGAGGGGCAGGGGCTGGGAGGGCGGCCCCTGCTCAGCCCCCAGGGGGACCCATCTAGGGAAGAAGCAATGCCAGCGTGGAGGGTGGGAGAGGCCAGTCATGGGACAGAGAAAAAGGGAGGGGGGAGGGCTGGGGACGGGGCTGGGGACGGCTGGGAGCAGCCCACCCACCACCACCTGCTGCCACTGCCCTTCAGAGGCAAAGTCCTCATGGTAGGAGTGGGCGGGCGGCAGTGGGGGTCAGACCTTGTCCAGCAGGGAGCGCTGGCAATAGAGCAGTCGCTTGGGGGTCCCGTGGCGTCTGAAGAAGAAGACGGCGAGGCCCACCGCCAGCACCAGCAGCAGCAGCAGCACAGGGAGCACCACGGCGGCCGCACTCACCGCCCCGCTGCCTTCCTCGTCCACCTCGATGATGATCACCTCCGTCTCCTCCTCAGTCCCCTCATCCGGCTGGCCCCCCGACGACGGGCAGCCCATCCAGTCCCGCAGGGCCGACTTGGGGTAGCCCGGCTCAACCTTCAGCTTCTGGTTGTTGAATTTCCAGTATTTGTTCCCCTTGTAGAAATAAGTGAAGACTGCGGGGTCAGCAGGAGGGTGGCATGGAAGCCGCCAGGTGGATGCGGTGTCCGGAGAAGAGCCAAAGAGAGAAGCAGAGCGGAAGAAAACTGTTAAGTGTGCAAGCCAGCTGAGTTCATCTCACCTTTCTGAGCACCCGTCTCCTCAGCTGTGAAGCCAGGTAACTATAGCACCAGGCTGAGAGAGCGGGGCAGATGGAAGGGTCTGAAGCGCAGGAAGCACTCAGGGCCTGGCACGTGGCAAGGGCTCCCCGGTTCTCATCCATTTTCTACCCAACACTCTTGGTCTTTCGTCCTGCTCTTCCTCAACTCCCTGTTCCTGTCCTCCCTTCACCGACACCTCCCGTGCCCCTCTCACCTTCGTCGCTGCCCATGAACGACCCTCTTGGAGACTCAGGGATTCCTTCCCAGACCTTGATGTTTTTGGGGTATTCGCTTTCCACTATCCTGAGCTCCTCGTTGAAACGGTAATACCTAGGGGAGAGGCGGGCAAAGGAAGCGGCTTGACACTGGGCACATCCTCCGAGGGGAGTGACCTGGGGCTGAATTCTCCAGTGAGCAAAGGGTGGGGGACAGGGGTTTTGACTAATGAGGGCCTGCTGCTGAAAGCAGCGGAAGCTGGGGGTGGAAGGGAGGGCCCAGGCTGCAAGGAGCCACCAGCAGCCCTTAATGACAGTGCCTGGCAGCTGGGGCGGAGGCACGGTGCTGGGGGCAGGAGGCGTCAAATGACCAGGTCTGAAATGAGGGGTGACCGGGTCATATCCCACTCACTCAGCACCCAGTGGAGGCTGCCTGTTGCTAGGCAACAGCAGAGGCTCAGCCAGTGCCTTCTTCAGGGAGACATATTGGGGGGCAAGGGGGTCTTCCACTAGAATTGAGGGAATCTGGTGGGTGGCGTGTGAGGGAGAAGGCCTGCAGTCAAGGGAGTGAGGTCTTACTTGTTTCCTCGGAAGAAATAGGTCTTTCCATTGGGCATCCAGAAGAGAGCAGCATCAATCCTGTCAGCAGGCAGCCCTCGGCCCAGCTCCTTAATGTGCTTGGGGTAGCCGGGCTCCAGGGAAGCTTCGTCAAACACCCAGTGCTTGTCTCCTGAGGCGGGGAGGGGAGGGCAGGATCTCATTCTACCTGGGGTCCCTGGCGGAGTCAAGCGGAACATGCTTCTCCAGGGAGACCCGCCCCACACCCAGAGATTACGGCAGAATGTCTGGTTACCTTTGAAGAAGACGAATTTGCCATCCTTCCTCTCATAGGCAGTGTTGATGGATGCGGGCAGGCCCCGCCAGAACTGGCCGATGGGCATGGGGTATCCATCCATCACCTGGTTTTTCCTCACGCGCCAGAACCAACGCTCCTGGGGGGCAGTTCATTCAGGCTTTAGCTTTGCCCTCCAGCTCAGTCCCCAGAGCTCCCCCACTGCCTCAGTGTTATAGGTTGACTTCCCTGGTGGCTCAGACAGTAAAGCGTCTGCCCTACAATGCAGGAGACCCAAGTTCAGTCCCTGGGTTGGGAAGATCTCTTGGAGAAGGCAGTGGCACCCCACTCCAGTATTCTTGCCTTGAGAATCCCAAGGATGGAGGAGCTGGTAGACTACAGTCCGTGGGGTTGCAGAGTCGGACACGACTGAGCGACTTCACTTTCACAGTGTTTTGTCCTGCTTCTGTGTCCATCCTGCTACCCGGTCAGAGACCTTTTGTCCCCCATAACAGCCCACTTTTTCCTCTTACCTTGAAGACAAACATCTCCCCTCGAAGCATGGCCACGGTGTCAAAGTTCCCGTCACAGATGTTGGGCCCATAGGTGGGATTTCTGGGCTTATCAGGGACGGAAGGCCTGGAGGTGGTCCTGGGTTGAGGGGGCATCTTGGTGGGGGATCCTGACTTACTCCCTGGAACATGAGGGGCACTTCAGACTTTGGCAGAATAGGAGGGAAGGACAGACACATGGGCAGAAAACACCTTGCGGGGAGACTGAAGCCATCAGCTGGGAAAGGACAGAAAGGGTGGGGTCAAAAATGGGGACGATGGAGGTGGAGTCATGGGGTGGGGGTGGGGGCGGGGGAACGGGAAGACTGTAGGGCATGAGGGAGGGGGAAATGCCCAGGCCAGAGAGAGCTGGAGGAGACAAGCAGCAGAGAGAAAAGAGCAGATGTGGGCATAGATTAGTTACCATAAAGTTGCTGGATGCCCCGGCGGTCGTCATCGGGCAGCACGAAGTTCTCTGTGTCCATCCACTGGTAAAAGGGTGCCATGATGGCCGAGGGATCATTGGAATGCTCAAGGCCCAGGGCATGGCCCAGCTCGTGCACGGCCACCAGAAAGATGTCATTCCCTGGAGAGACGGGGCTGATTATGATGGCAGCCTGGGTCCCTCCCCTCAGACTCACTGCTTCCCTATCAGAAGTTTCACAGTGAAGCCTGCCTGCCAAACTTTCCACCCGAAGTGACCAAACCCTGAGTTCTAGCCTCATATTTGGCAAATGAGGCACGAAGCCAGTCAGCAACTCTTCTGGGTAGAGGAGAGACTGGCTGGATTCCAGTCCCAGCGAGGGTCGTGTTAAGGGAAGCTGAGGTCCTATCTGGGCCTCAGTTTCTCCCGGGAGCCAGACATGACATTTGCCTGGAAAAGTGGCTGAGGCAGATGCATCAAAGTCTTTGTCTGGGAAGTTAATTATTGGGCGAGAGAAGGGACCAGATGTAAATAGGTCAAAACAGGATTCCTGCCTTCCTTGGAAGTCAGACCAGGAGATCTTTGTGGTTCCCAACAAGCCCTGTGATTTTGGGGGGGGGGGTCTGAGGTTTGGGGAGGAGGCCAGAGAACCTGCATGCAAACGACTCTTGACGCTCCGAGGGATAAGAGACCCAGGGCTACCTCACTCACCATTTAGATCCTCATTCCGGACAGTCCAGGGCTCGGCAGAGTCAAAGTGGGTGTCCCCTCCGATGTTGGGGCCTGGGAAGTAGGCATGGGCCAGGAAGCCGCCCTCGCCATCAAAAGGCGTGCTGTCACCATGGAAGCCCTCAGCAAAGAAGATCATGATGTCGGCCTGCTTCTCGTGGCCCTCACGGATGTAGGCATAGGGTACCTCTCGGAAGCGCAGTGGCGTGGCACTCTCCCACACTCGGAAAGCCTTGCGGATGGCCTCGAATGTGGCATACTCGCCCACCTTGGGGGTGTAGTTCTGGATGCTGAGGTCCAGCCACGTGGGGAGAGGATGGGAGTGTGTTAGGGGCAAAACTCTCCTTCCATGTACTCTCCCAGGTGTGACTGAGCCACCCAGCCATTTTTGTCTGACCCGGCACTTCCTGGCGTCTCACGATGCCTCTGCCCCAAGAACTGAGGGCCTCTGGCCCTGGAATATACCCTCCAGGGACTGCACATCTCTCCAGGAGCCATTTTCCTCCCTAGTCCCAAGGATGCTTTGCAGGAACAGGGGTGAATAGGGAAGGGGGCCTCTAAGTCTCTAAGCATCCCTGATAGGGAAGGGTAACGTGATGTGAGAAAGGCCGCTTGCCTGTTGGACTCACCAGAAAGTGATCTCGTTATGCTGCCATTTGAGTCCCTGGATGGCATAGCGCTTCCTTCGAACATTGGCCTTGATTTCAGCCCCAAACTTGTCTGGAACACCACAGCGGGGGCGCCTCATGGCCCTGGGGTGGGTTGGGGTGTGGGGATTGTGGTCAGGAAAGTATGTGAAAGAACAATGTACTTCAGTCTTCAGAAGAGAGGAGGAATGTCTGGCCCCAGGGTCAGTGTGGGGAAGAGCTAAGATCATGAGGTTCAGGTGAACAGGAGAGGGTCAGGATCATCTTGTGGGGATAAGGCACAGGGGTAGAATCAGGCATTCAGGTGGCAACCTCTCTGGTGCTGTGTCATGTGGGTAGGTGCTGGGCAGAATTCCTGCCAGGTTCTAGCACTTACTTCATGGTATCTGCATCAGCCTTGCCTGTCACTCGCAGACCGTAGAACCTCTGCATGGCAGCGATGGCAGCTGAGAGGGATTGGGGTGAGCGCTGTGTGTGGGTCCGCAGGTCTCCAGGGGGCAGGTAGCCATACTGCTGCAGCCAGGCCTGTGGGGAAAGGGGTGTGGCTTGGAGCATCCCCACCTGGCCCAAGGGGAGCCCCTGCCTCCTCACGGCACCTGGAACACACTCTTGGCTTGGCGTGGAAAGGGCCATGAGCTCCCAGCCTGGCTCTGGCAGTGGGTCTGGAAGAACTCCCAGGCTGGACCCAAACTCTGGCCCAGGTCCTAGTATGGCTGATCTTCTTGGAGGGGTGGGGAGCTACAGCTCTGTGCTTTGGCTGTAACTCTTTTGATGGGAGCCCTGGTGGTTTAATTGAGCTCTAGGATGTCTTCTAAGAGCCGAGATCCCTCCAGTTCTTTCCTCCTGTGTCAGTGTTCTTGTAAATACTGCCTGTTCTACCTGATGCTGGGGTGTGTCCCATGGTAGATGGAGAAGGGAGAGGCTGAGGGGGCTCCACTTTGAGGCCTGGCACAAGGTTCTCCTGGGACAGGCATGCCTCCAGGATATACACAGCTCTGAGATCTTTTTGGACGGAGGGCAGAAAAGAAGCTAGGGCTCAAGCTGACTGCTGACAGAGCAAGCTGGGGTCTTTGGAGGCAGTGGGGATGTGATTAGACAAAGAGCCAGAATCCTGCCACTGTCTCTACCCAGGCAGCATGAGACCGAGGACTTGGGGCCTAACATCCCATTTAAGGTTCTCAAAAGAGGGAGTGGGAGACTGAGGTGGTGGTTGGCATTAGGGTTAGTATTTTATTTAGTATTTTGGTGACTGTAGCTTATTTCAGGTATGATTTGAATTGTTCATAATATAAAAGGTGGCATATTGCCTTAACATAATGTTACGTTTTTGGTGTTTGATTGAAAGGTACACACACTGCAAAACCCTGTTGAGGAAAAAGTCAGACTTTATTGTAAGAACAATAGAGTGTTTTCCTAAGGTTGGAAAAGTAAAATGAGTCAAGTTATATATGGAACATGAACATGCACAGAGCCTCGATGGGGAGATACTTCTGACCCTAACTCTAGTCCCTGCTCCAGCTTTGCTTTCTTAAAAGAGTCCAGGGTGGGGGGCTGCAGGTTCCTGGGATAGGAACTTGGAGCAGAGGTGCATCCCCTACTCCAGGTCATTAGGATGATTCTGCATGTGGCCCTTCACCTCAAGGGCCAGGCCTTGGGGATAGAGCAGTGCGCTTGCATTGGGGCTGGGGGTGATTCAGGAGCAGCTGACTGGGGACCTGAGCCCGCAGGGGCAAGAATTGCAACATGGTTCTGGGAAGTGATCCCCCAAGGCCGATGACGGGGAGTTAGGGATGGAGATGTAAACAACCCAGCTTTTCCTCAGCCAACAGGCCTGGCCAGAACAACCCCAGCACCACCCGCTCTGAGAGCCCCTCCTCGGGGTGGGGGAGGGGAGCAAAGTTTAACCTCTGGGGAGCAGAGCAGGAGGTTCCTAACCCAGGCTGCTCTCTGGGGAGCTCTAAACCTGCCCTGACCTGTGCTGACTGATGCACAGCTGGTGCCTGCAGGAGACCTGCTGTGGCCCTGTGCCCAAGTATGCAGGAAACTCCCTCTGCCCCTGGCCTCACCTGTAGGGTAGTCACACCCCTGGGCTTATGCCTTCTGTTAGGGGAGCAGCTGCTTCAACTTTGAGAAAAGATGGGAATGGCCCACTGCTGTTGGAGCTGGCAGGAAGACAGAGGTCAGGCCCCGAACCCTCAGCGGGGCAAAGCTCCTAGGGCAGTATGACAGAAGGGAGGGCAGTAGAGAGGTGGGGGAAACCCACATCCAGGAGCTCTGGGATAAATCCCTCATCGTGAAGAGTCTTTCAAGCAGGCAGACAGGTCTGAATATTCACACCCACCAACCTCCACCCTATCCATATCCAGTAGAGAAAGGTGGGGACTTAGTCAAGAAAGGGACTTTCTGGAGTCAAGTGAGCCGCAAGTCCTGGAAAGGAAGTGCCCCCCATTCCTCTCCTCCCAGGCCTAGGCTCCGAGCAAAGCAAGAACCACAGAGGAGACGATGAGGTCTGAACCACAGAAGAGAGGACTCTTGTGTCTGCGGCCGAGTGGGGGAAGGGCCAAGTGCCAGATTGGCCAGCGGGAGGAGAGGGCTGTCCATCCGGGAGCTGGTGCAGGACTCCGGAGGTGCTAGAAGGGAGCCGGATGCCTGAGGCCTGGGCCACCCCAGCTCTCTCTCCCTCCAGATAGGCCCGGAGAGAGAGCGACTCGGTAGGGTCGGAGAACTCAGTTGGCTGGCTTTGTCTTGAAAATCGGGAGGTGCAAGGTATTCCCCTAGGGGGAAGTCAAGGACAAGGAACCCCTTTCCACTCCTGGGCCCACTTCTCTGGCATAAGCATCCTGGAGAGGAGTTGGGGGATCTCTGGCTCTTCTGCAGGCCCTGGATCCCAGCCTCTGGGCCTGCTCCTCCCTCCTGCCTCCCACCCCTCCGTGGCTCAGAAGCAAACGGTGGTTCTGACACTACGACTGCCCATGACCCACTTAAAACAGAGCCAGGTCTGCCGCCCCTCCTCTAGGGGACCTAGTGGGGCAGGAGAAGGGAGGAAGGCAGGGCTGGCAAAGTTGGCAGCGGGAAGCCCCCCAGATGCCCAGGCTCCTTTTGTTAGGAGCTCTCCTCTTTAGGCCTCTGATGAAGACTCCAGGCCTGGAAACAGGGTGCCTCCTCCTGGACCAAGTCAGGCTTAGTCCGGGCAGATTTTCACTCTCCCTGGTCGCCCCCCTTCCCAGGGCCACACTTCTGTCAGCCTCAGATTCCTTCAGGACAGAGAGAGTGTGTTCTTTCTGGAGAGGTTTCCTTCGGGGGTGGGACCAGGGCCGGGACCAGGAGGGAGGAAGCCAAGTCCAGATCCCCTCCCCCTGCTCAGGGGCCCTTCCCTGCCCCTCCCGACCGCACCCAGGCCCTGGCCGAGCTGAGTGGGTTGGGATGGCCCAAAATAAGAAACTGATCAAATCCGTCTCCCACCTTCACCCCAAAATAAAAGAGAGAGAGAGGAAAAACTTCCTCAGACAACTCCCACGCGGCTTCCTCCCGGACCCGGTGGGCCAGCTTCGGGGAGGAGAGGCGGGGGGCAACCGAGTCAGCGAAGACCTGTGCGGGCGCCCTGGGCCAGGCCCTCACCCTGCTCCCTGTACAACGCCCCCAAGTCTCCGTGCAATTAACACAAAAAAGCAATTAACCAATAAAACCTAAAGGCGCCGAAGGGGGAGAGGGGCGAGGAGGCGGCGGCCCGGTTGAGCCCCCAGCTCACAAGGAGAGCTTTGTGTGTCCGGAAACGCGGGCCAGGGCGCCAGCGCCGTGACCCTCGACGCCAGGGCTGCAGGCCGGGACGCAGAGGGACCTCTCGAGGAGGCGGGGGTAGGCTGGGGCTGGGGCCGCTTCGCCGTCCACCCCCGACCGCACCTGGCAACCGATGTGTCCGAAGAGGGTCGGGACCGCCCGGGAGGCGGCGGCGGAGGGCGCAGCGTGGGGAGCCCGGGCCGCGATATCCCGAGCCTCGCGGCCGGCCGAGCGCCTGCGAGCTGGAAAGTTGAAGGAGCAACAAACTAGCCCTGGACAAGAAACCAGG
The DNA here is from genome assembly GCF_049115385.1 of Moschus berezovskii. Taxonomy (NCBI): domain Eukaryota; kingdom Metazoa; phylum Chordata; class Mammalia; order Artiodactyla; family Moschidae; genus Moschus; species Moschus berezovskii. The sequence goes on from NC_142468.1 coordinate 97,333,432, forward strand.
ACAGCGCGGGATCTGAGCGGAGTCCAGTTATTTATCAGGCTCCCGACCCGTTCCAGAACTGAGCTTAGCGCCCGGGGGAGCTGGGGAGGGGTGGGAGTGGGCTCCGGCTGGAAAGCTCTTCCAGGAAAGGAACGGGACAGAAAGTCGGCAGCGCGCAGTGGGGTAGGGGGTTGTTGGAGGAGGCAAAGTCGATGGACTTGAAAGTTTGGAGATGAGGACGGAAAGGAGAGGAAGTGGAGAGGAAGGAGGAACCTGCAGGCCGGAGGAGCCGGCAACCCGCGCGCTCGCCCCTCCGATCCGGGGCTGTTCTCTCGGAGACCCCCGGGCTCGCCTCCCCGGGCGCGACTCCGGACAGGGCCGGAGGAGCTCACTTACTTCGGGGCTGAAGCTGCTCTGGGCAGAGCTGAGGGAGGCGAGCGCGGAGGCGAGCGTGAGCACGGGGAGCAGCAGACTGCAGGCGGGTCGTGGGGCGGGAGACATGGTCCGCGACTGTCCGGGCATCCGGGCCAAGCGGGCTCCGCGGCCGGGCCCAAGCCCTGGGGTCGCGCCGCCACTCCCTCTGGGCGCCTTTGTTTTCCGTAGGCACTGAATTTGGATTCCCAGAGCGCTGTCCACGTGGAGATGAGGGGATCGTCTTGAAGGCGCCTGTTTGCTCGTCCCCTCTTTCCCGTTTTTTGATCTTTCTTCTGCTTAGTCGGCGAACTGGATTGCGAGCCCTCTCTTGCTCTCTTCTCTGGTCCCTCCCTTCTCCCACAGCCTCCCTCCGCCCCCGCCCCTATGCCCTCCTTTCCCGGTGCGGACGTGGTTGTTTCAGCCTGAATCCAATTACAGCCAAAAGTCGGGTTAAAAAAAAAAAAAAAACTCCTAAGTTGCCTTTCTGTGGTGGAGGCTGCCATCTGCAGGGGTTGAGGCCGAGAGCGGGGGGCTTGGGGGGACTCGGGACGGGATGTGGGACACTTTTTCCTTCTAAGCATATTTTGGGTGGCTTGATTCCTCTGCTTTCAGCATTTGTCTCACTTCCGTGGGAAGTACTAGGCTCAGTGGTGGGGCAAAAAAGGAGCTCAGTCTGGGATGGTGGTGGTGGGGTCTTCCATGTTCAAGAGACCTGGTTTGGGGGTTTGTCTGCTGGGACCTGTGGCTTGACCATATCGAATTTTTGCCCCTGATTCTTGACAACCACCTGTCCCTCCCCTGCGGGGGGTGGTGGGGGGAATGCAACAATAGCAAAATGCAACTACCCCCTGACAAATCCCACAACCACATTGGATCTGGGGTTCCTGTCTGTAGAAGGACACATGTGCTCCCTTAATTACTGTCCTTTGTGATCTACTGCCCCTTAAACTACAGCGAAAGGAGTGCAAGGCCATGGCATCTGGGGAAGGACAAATGAAGTTTGGTAAGTTTGCAGAAAAGAGGGGCTGGGAGTCAGGACTATGGGGGTTCCACCTCTCCACTGGAAAAGGAGATGGTCCCTTAGAGAGCATACCCTCCTCCTTCAAGGGTGGCCTAGACTGAGAACAAAAGATGGAGGTATGCAGAGAAGGGGGAGGGCCGGCCAGAGCAGGCAGTGGGAAAGGGAGACAGATAAGAGGTTGTGGGCGAGATCTGGAAAAGCAACACAACAGAAGCAGGAAAAGTGTGGGAGACAGAAAAGTCGACCATCAGCAGAATCTAAGATCCAAATTGCACTGGTCAGCCAGAGAGGAAGGAGGTAGTGGGGGCTGGGGGTGGAAAGGAGGGGATGGAAATCAAGGGAAGGAATAAAGGAGGCTGGACAGAAATTATTTCAGATAGAAAGTCCATAAATCCTAGAGAGCCAGGAACTATCACATTTGGGGCAGGAAAATGGAAAACTCCAGTACTCTGTACTGTCAGTTCAGTCGCTCAGTCTCTCAGGATCCATGGGAGGAGCCATGACCAATAAAATGAAAGGTTTCCCGGGGACTGTGCCGCTAAGGGACTTATGGAAGTACATGGTGGCTACTAGGTGCCCATTACACACTGACTGACTTGGGACTGAGCACCTCATGGCTCCCCTACACGAATGGAAGTCAGGAAATCTGGACCTCTCTCCAACCAACTTCTGGAATTCAGTCAGAACCACAGAAACCTCGGGATCCAACTCTTCAGCAGAACATGCAACACCCAAGTTGGCTCTTCCCATGTCCGCCTTCCCAGTGGGAGTATCCTCTAGGGCCATCTGTCTGAAGTGTAGGAAAACTGATACTATTTTCTTGCCAAAAAGTAGATCTCAGCTAGACAGTCTTTTTCATCAAAATATTTATTAAATGCATAACTGCATGTGGCCTCAACTGTGTATGGGCTGTTAAAGGCCTGAGTGCCAGGAAAACTGTTGCCCCCTTTTTCATGTTTGCAGAGTAGCTACTGCTGCTCTTAGTTGGGCCAGTGTGGCTTGTAAAAGAGTAAATGCTGCTAAGTCACTTCAGTCGTGTACAACTCTGTGTGACCCCATAGACGTCAGCCCACCAGGCTCCCCCGTCCCTGGGATTCTCCAGGCAAGAACACTGGAGTGGGCTGCCATTTCCTTCTCCAAAAAGAGTAAATACTCCAGAGCAATATTCTGCTGAACTGGAATGGAGCTGGGGATGAGGGGACTGAGTCAACCCTTCCAGGCAGTGGTTTTATAGCCCGTTCTTCTTGGTGTCCATCCTTTTGCCCTGATGGGGAACATAAGGCTTTCTTCTGGCAGGGAAGACACATCCAGGTAATAAAAAAGAAAGCCAGAGACAGGCTTGGGAAGGCAGACAGAAGCTGCTTTTTTATTGACTTGGTCGTGGGTTTTGTAGTAGAGCCCCTTTGGGTTTAAGAGCATTCTGCTGCTTCCTTTTTTCTTCCTGCAACTTCTCCTGCTGTCTGAGCTGCCATGCCTGTAATCCAGCATCCATTTCCTGTGACAGCAGTACAACTCGTCTCTGAAACAGACAGGAAAACAGTGTGGATAACATCTGGGGCTTGAGCTCTGTACCATATATCCTTTCATTCACAGATCAAAGTTTCGGCTGGAAAGTGACACCACTGACTGGGGAAGGGGTGGAGCCCGGTCCGGTCCTGGGCTGGCAAGCAGGAGGAAGGAAGCACAATGGGTGTCTACCATTGGTTCCTGCCCTAGGAGTGCCCCAGTCTGTTCTCCCTTCTCACAGTAGTGTTAAAACCTTCAGTGGATAAAACCTCCAAGTGAGGGGTACGCTTAGGTGCCAACTCAGGGCAAATTACAATTTAAATGTTCTCCCGCCAGTTACAGTTTGTCCTGGCTGGAGATCTAGCCACTCACCGCAAACTTTTCCCTTTGGGCTTTTCTTCGAAGCTGGCCTTTCATTGGAGGAGCAGGGCGGCCATCTGCAGATAGAAGTGAAAGGAAAGGCAAGCGTTAGAGCCTACAGTACCCTGGCCAATTGGCTGTGACAGCAAAAGAGGGAAGAACCAATCTCAAGCTCCTCTCTTCTATTTCATACCCACTGTAGCTTCACTCCCCTAGAACACCTCCTTCATCTTCAATGGTGAAGTATGCCAGAACCACCAAGAATAAGCTCCTAGGCATGTTCCCACTCTACTCTACTTACCCCTCATTAGCCTAGAATTCAAGGTCCTTTGCAATGCTGAATCTCCCGTTTTATCTTCAGAAACCCTCCACTCAAGCAATTGGATTACTGTTCTACTCACCACTGAGTCCTTGCTGAATTCTATCTCACTCCATAATGAAATATCCTTTTTTCCTTTCAGCCAAATTCTCATTCTTAGGCCTATCTCCAGCCCTACTTGTCCCAGAAACCCTTCTCTAACCTCTTCAACTTTGTCACTCTCCTCTGAAAGAAATGCATCTCCGTCATTTAATATTTGTCTATTAGGGGACATTAAAGGGCTTCCCTGTAGCTCAGACAGTAAAGAATCTGTCTGCAATGCAGGAGACCTGGGTTTGATCCCTGGCTCAGGAAGATCCCCTGGAGAAGGGAATGGCAATCCACTCCAGTATCCTTGCCTGGAGAATCCCATGGACAGAGGAACCTACTACTTGCAGACATTTACTGTACTACTGATTATTTTTAGTCTTATTTAGCTATCTCAAATTCTTCTGGAAAGGGGCAGAGCATTGAAATATTAATTAATCTTCAAAATGTCATGCTTTGTTTTTCCAGCTAAGACTTTAAGTTCCTTGGGATCAAGGACTATATCCTTTACTTTCACTGTAATATATATAGTGTAGGCACGTAATAAAAATCTCATAACCATCTGCTGACTTGCTGGAAAAAAATGCAGTATCTTGATCTCAAGTAGTTTATAATGGAGAATAAAAGGATACTTTCTGCAAAGAGAGTGAAAACGCTGCCAAAGTTTGAAGGCAAAACAAATAAGAGATATTATTCATCAAGAAAGGGAACCAATACTGTATATATCAGGTGTTTTACACTGGATGTTTCATTTTCTCCTTACAAGAACCATCTGAGATAGGTATCCTTTTACAGAAGTGGAAACCGAGAGATGCAATTAACTTGTCCAAGACCATAAAGTTAGCAAGTAGAGAAGCAAGCCTGGATTAAGAATCAATTCTAGGACTTTCCTGGTGGTCCAGTGGTTAAGAATCCGATTTCCAATGCAGGGGACACGCTGTGGGGCAACTAAGCCTGTGCTGTGCCACAATAGGAGCTAAGATCCCACATGTCTTGAGGCCAAAAAACAAAAACAAAAAAACCACCAAGATATAAAAAAACAGAAACAATATTGTAACAAATTCAATAAAGACTTTTAAAATAGTCCGCATTAAAAAAAATTAAAAAAAATCAATTCCAGAGTCCTTCCAATATTTCAAGAAATCCTAGACTTCCTACAGTAAATCACAAGTAGAAAAAATCTTCACCAACCTCCACAGCTACCACATACCTGATTAACCAGGTTTATTGGAGAAGGAAATGGCAACCCACTCCAGTGTTCTTGCCTGGAGAATCCCAGGGACGGGGGAGCCTGGTGGGCTTCCGTCTATGGGGTCATACAGAGTCGGACACGACTGAAGTGACTTAGCAGCAGTAGCAGTAGCAGCATATCCCTGTAAATGGCAACCCTCTCCAGGACTCTTGCCTGGAGAATTTTAAGGACAGAGGAGCTCGGTGGATTAGAGTCCATGGGATCGCAAAGAGACAGGACTGTGCTATAAACTATACTCCGTACTGTTGAAGGGGGCCTGGTCTCTGCCCAGTTCTAGCCTTGGCTTTGCTATTACCTAGCTGTATGCTCCCAGGCAATTTACTTCTTTAGGCCTCAATTTTCCCACCTCTGAACTGGAGATCCAACGGAGTGGGGAATGGCTTCAGCTTTTCTAAGGCCCTTCTTTTTTAGGGCTTTTTTTTTTTTTTTTTTTAAAGGAAGACACTTTTTCCAAAGGGAACCCACCATGCTCTGCCCTCACTCTTCTAAGCCTCTCTCAGAGGATCATTTAGGCAGCCTTTCAAAGAGCTCTCCCTGCATTTGGTAACAAACGCTCAACAATGTACTCCCCACACAAAAGGGCAATTCTTCGTAACTTTATAAAAATTTTTATTTACTTGGCTGTACCAGATCTTAGCTGTGGGTGGCCTGCGGCATCTTTAGCTGCTGCAAGCAAACTCTCAGTTGTGGCACGTGGGTTCCCCGATCAGATCGAACCCAGGCTCCCTGCATTGGGAACACGGAGTCCTCGCCAGTGAAGTCCCCTTCCTAACTTTGAAAAAAATCACGTCCCTCTTTGACAACACAAAGTCTTGTCTCTCCCCGGTGACCCCCTAAATCAGAATTATTTTCTGCTTATCCCCATAAGCCAAGAGATTCCGTCCAGCTTTTGTTTCCACAGGTGTAGTTTAATTCACAAAGTAAACAACAGGGTTTCTTCCCTCCCAACTCCAAACATAAAGTTCAGAAAGTTGTCCGCTCAGACACACCTCCACTTTGACACTCCTTCCCCCCACTCCCCGCTCCGCTACGTCCAGGGGCGTTCCCTCAAGGTGAAAATCTCCGAAGTGGAGTTAACTGTCAGGTCAGCGCTCACCCGCGTACGACCAGTCTGGGAGCTCCGTAAGGGGCCCGTAGCCGGAGGGGTTGGCAGCAAGGCCCTGCCTGGATGGAGAAAAACAGTTCGGTGAGGACTCAGGCCAGCTTCGGGCCCCCCAGTTTCTTCCAGACGGGCACTCACCGGAGTCGCCACTGGCTGCCTGCCCGAGCCGCGGCGCTGCAGTGCAGTCTCCGGACACCTGCTGGGAAAACGGGGCAGAGCTGGGAGAGAGGCCGCGCAGCCAGCCCAGGGAGCCGCGGCCCACCCCAGCAAACTCCGGAGCCCACCAACCTCACACCCACTTACTTGAGAGCAGGACACCCAGAGCAGCCATGCTGAGGCGCGGCAGCCGGAAGTGGGCGTGTGGCCACGCGCGACGCTGCGCGGGAAGCAGGAAGTCGCCATCTTGAATCTGGTTTGCAAACACGGGCCCCGCCATCTTGGCTCATCGTACGGAAAAGAGGGGCAAAACTGCTTCCAGGGTGTTTTGGGAGAGAGCGGTCGTTTTGAGTATGTGTTCCTAGTGTTGGGTACAACTTTGTGGAAGTCGCGTCCTCTCAGACGAAACCGTTCTGATCTGTCTCCCCACAGCCTTCTATCTCCTCGTCGCGGTCACTAGTCCTTTGAAGTTTATCTCAGTTGAGTAACATCGACCTGACCTCATTCTGTCTTCTAGCATCACTGTAACATGTTTTCCTCAGCCGGAGTGAAATCTACAGTGAATCAAAATTAGGGTTTCAGTTCTCACTCATTTATCAAAGTTGAAGAGCTTTTATGTGAGGAGCACGGTAGTCAGTGTGGAGAGCAAAGCAAAGGATACAGCCCCAAGTCTAGAGAAAGAGGACAGTAATCGTACACATTACAGTAATATTATAGCCGACATGAGTACTGGGAAGGGACGTAGGTGTTGTTTGTAAGCATATGAAAACTTGATCTGGACTATAGTGTCAAAGAAGGCTTTCTCGAGGAAGCCGAATTGGAGCTAAGTTCTGAATCCATTTTTATAAAGCTACCACCGCACTGGCGTGCTGTGATTCATGGGGTCGCAAAGAGTGGGACAGGACTGAGCGACCGAACTGAACTGAACCGCCGCACATTGTGTAATATCCATGCGAAAGCCTTGTGAGGCAGGTGCTGCTGCTGCTGCTGCTGCTAAGTCACTTCAGTCGTGTCCGACTCTGTGTGACCCCATAGACAGAAGCCCACCAGGCTCCCCCGTCCCTGGGATTCTCCAGGCAAGAACACTGGAGTGGGTTGCCATTTCCTTCTCCAATGTGAAAGTGAAAAGTGAAAGTGAAGTCGCTCAGTCATGTCTGACTCGTAGCGACCCCACGGACTGCAGCCTACCAGGCTCCTCCATCCATGGGATTTTCTAGGCAAGAGTACTGGAGTGGCTTGCCATTGCCTTCTCCGGAGGCAGGTACTAGTAAGTGGTAAACCCAGATCCCGTAGCTTCTTCCCTCTGTTTTTATTTTAAATCACTTCACACATACTTTTATTGTGCTTTGCAAGTACTGCATTTTTTACAAATTGAAGGTTTGTAGCAACGTTGCATAGAACGTCTTATCAGTGCCAGATTTTTCAAAGAGCATTCATTCACTTCGTGCCTTTGTATCATATTTTGGTAATTCTTGAAATATTTCAAGCTTTGACATTACTGTTAAGGTGAACTGCGGATCAGTGATCTTTGATGTTACTCCTGTAATTGTTTTGACATTTTTTAGCACTTTTTCAATTAAAGTTGTTTTTTTTTTAAGACATAATGATAGGGAGAGAGTGATGGACAGAGAAGCCTGAAGTGCTGTAGTTCATGGACTTGCAAAGAGTCGGACACGACTGAAAAATAACGACAAATGCTAGTCACACTTAATAGACCGTAATGTAGTGTAAACATAATGTGACATGTAGTGGGAGACTAAAAAATTCATGTGATTCTCTTTATTGTGATATTTCTTTTATTATGGTTTTGCCTGTACTTACTTACCCTGGGGAAGTAATTTATCTTTAATTTCTTCATTGACAAAACAGCTGAATATATCACATTTATGAAAACATTTTAAAAATGATAACGTAAGTGGAAGTGCTATAAAAATGGTGAAGCTTTTACAGAAGTGTCCATTACTCTTGTGCTAGGCTAGACACTTAAATACATGCTGACTGGGGGGAAACCTGAGGGAGTGGTGTAATGGTCTATCTGGAAGTTTATCATTTCCTTCTGCAAGACTGGGAAGTTTTTCCACAGGAGGTGGCTCTGAACTGCACTTTGAAAGAGGGGAAGGGTGGATCCTGGTTTAAGAAGTAAAAGGCAGCTGTTTGGATAACAATAAGAATGGGATAGGGGAGGGCTGAACTAGAAAAAAGGATGAGAATAAAACAACCTTGGCTATAAGCCAATGGATGGACCCAAAAACTAGCAAGGGAAGTAAGACAATAGAGTACCGTTACCATTTTACATTTGTACACTTAATTTTCAGTTATCAGAACACTTCTGTGTAAATGATATAAGCACTTCTATTTAAATTTTCATAATAAACCTATAAAGTAGATAAGACAGATCAGGAAGCAGTGACTATGGAGATTGCTTGTAATTTTCAGAGATCAGGAAATTGAACCAAAATGTGGCTGTGGATTTATTTTACAGTTGCAACAATGACTGAGTAACAGCTTTCCCAAGCCAGCCTCCATGTGTCTTTGACTGGTTCTGAGAGGCAGCTGAGGCAGACAGCACTGAAATCCCAGGACATAATTTACAGTTGGAGAATCAAGTAGTAGAAACCAAGGGCTGGAAAAATAAAGTCGGTGTTCAGTTCAGTTCAGTCACTCAGTCGTGTCCGACTCTTTGCGACCCCATGAATCACAGCATGCCAGGCCTCCCTGTCCATCACCAACTCCCGGAGTTCACTCAAACTCATGTTCATTGAGCTGGTGATGCCATCCAGCCATCTCATTCTCTGTCGTCCCCGTCTCCTCCCATCCCCAAACCCTCCCAGCATCAGAGTCTTTTCCAGAAAGTGAGTCAACTCGTCGCATGAGGTGGCCAAAGTATTGGAGTTTCAGCTTTAGCATCAGTCTTTCCAATGAACACCCAGGACTGATCTCCTTAGAATGGACTGGTTGGATCTCCTTGCAGTCCAAGGGACTCTCAAGAGTCTTCTCCAGCACCACAGTTCAAAAGCATCAATTCTTCGGTGATCAGCTTTCTTCACAGTCCAACTCTCACATCCATACATGACCACAGGAAAAATCATAGCCTTGACTAGACGGACATTACTTTGCCATCACTCATTAGAGAAATGCAAATCAGAACTACAATGATAAATCATCTCACACTAGACAGAATTGTCATAATAAAAAAATCCAGAAACAATAAGTCCTGGAGAGTGTATGGAGAAAAGGGAACCCTCTTGCACTGCTGATGGGAATATAAATTGATACAGCCACTATGGAAGACAGTATGGAGATTCCTTAAAAAACTAGGAATAAAACCACCATATGACCCAGCAATGCCACTTCTAGGTATGTACCCTGAAGAAACCAAAACTGAAAAAGACACGTGTACCCCAGTGTTCATTGCAGCACTGTTTACAATAGCTAAGACATGGAAACAACCTAGATGTCCTTCGACATAAAGAAGTGGTACATATACACAATGGAATACTGCTCAGCCATTAAAAGGAACACATTTGAGTTAGTTCTAATGAGGTGGATGAACTTAGAACCTATTATACAGAGTGAAGTAGGTCAGAAAGAGAAAAACAAATATCATATACTAACACATATATATGAATTCTAGATAGATGGTACTGATGAAACTTCTCAGAGCATCAATGGAGACACAGACAGAGAACAGACTTATGGACAAGGGTGGGGGAAAAGAGGGAGAGGGTGAGATGAGAGTAGTATGGAAGAATATACACTAATATGTAAATAGAAAGTCAATGGGGATTTGTTGTATGACTCAGGGAACTCAAACTGGGGCTCTGTAACAACCTAGAGGGGTGGGAATGGGCAGGAGGTGGGAGAGATTCAAGAGGGAGGGGGCATATGTACACCTATGGTTAATTCATGTTGATGTATGACATAAATCAATATTGTAAAGAAATCACCAAAGATAAATGTTAGAAAAAATGTAGACAGTATGAACTCCACATGCAAAAGCGAACACATGTACTAGTTTAATAGCTGTGGGTGTCGAGGAGCCAGGGCTGGAGGATTTCAGGGCAGGATGGGAAGCTAAATCTGAAAAACGGGGGAATGCGGGAGGGGAAAGATCTTTGGAAGGAAGATAAGTTCAGCCTTTGACGTGGTTAAAGTGATGTGGCAGGGGGACAGTCTGTGGGTTGTAAATAGCAGGAAATAGGTGTTAGGATTTTGAGAGGGAGAGAGAAAGAGAACTCTAGGTGCTGACAGCTAACATCATCAGCATTCTCAGGGACCTTATGGAACACTGTTGCGCGGGGAGGGGTTTGGCACTCGGACAGCAATCCTCAGTGACTTCACCAGACTCTAAGCCACAGGAAAGCGGCTTCATCATCCCCTAACTCCATGTCTTTCAGCCTCTGGATTTCATCTGGCAAAGGCTGGCGGTAACAATGGTGAGAAATATCGGGAATTTGAGCTCCATGTCTTTCCCCTTAAAGTCCTTTGTCTCTCAAGGGCGTCACACCATGGCCTGTATTTGGCGTTAACATTTTGTTTAACCACTGATGTTTTTGTCCAACACGTTTATTCAAATATCGTTCTGTCAGGTCTGTATACAGTAATTTCTGTACAAGTGCACTGAGAATTTTGGTTCTTTTTAAACTTGTGATGAGGAATGATGACTTTGGAGAAAAAACGTAAGTAAGGCTGACTCTGAGTGGCTGATTCCACCTCATTTTGCAACCCCCCTTCAGCATTCGGTGACTAAATTCTAAGATTGAAGAAGGGCGAACTATTCGGGAAGTGTCTTGTTTCACATTCCTTCTTAGGACAGCTCAACAAAGATCTAAATCACTGTCACTCTAAGCAAGAACCATGGGAACTGACAGCTATAAACCACCTACTCACACAATGCATAGCTTTGCATATTATTTCCTTATTGCTTATATCATTTATTGTAACATACTCCTTTTCTTTTCTCATGGCTGTCAAATCCTTGCTCATTCAGTATAGGCTAAATTGTGCGTTAAATGCCCCAGCTTCAACATGGGTAAATTATAACCTCAGGGCTACACTTTTTTCCCCCTTGCCTTGTCCCTGGGAAGTCTCTTAAGCTGTGTGCCTTTCCACCAGACAGGTCTTGAAGGTGGGTGATTCGCTATGAATCTCTGCAGCGAATCTTTGGCTTTAAAAGATGCCAAAGCTGGACTGTCCATAAGGTATACAAAAGGAAATTGTATTATTTACAAGTCATCTTTTAGTTTTAATACGTGGTGAAACATTTCCAGATTCCTTTCCTTGAATTAGTCCAGCAACTCCCTCTTTTATTGGGTCCAAGAGAGGTGCGGTGGGGACTCCAGCCTCTGGGGTACCCTCAGCTCGGACATCTTTGGTTACATGCTGCCTCCTGGAGGCGGCTCTACGGCCTGACACCTTCCAGCCGGGTGGAGACCACTTGCTTTAATTTGGGATCTCGAAGCTGACGCAACAGCTTCCCCGAGGGGGCGGAGAGTTGAGTCGCCCTTCCGGGAGACCCCTCCCCTGGCTCCTAGCGGGAACGTCTCCCTCCCCTCCCCCACGGGCCTTTGCGGTCCAGTCCCTCCGGAGTTTCAGCCGAGAACGTCTCGGGACTGGAGGCAGGGTTGCCAGGGTTTGGGGCCCTCGCTCAGACCCCCCTCGGGCCCACGAGCTCGAGCTGGATTGGGAGGGAGGGAAGAGGAAGCTGAGCGCTCGTGGGGCGGAGGACGCCTCTAAGGGTATCCGCGGTCATTTTCATTTCCCAAGGGCAGCGTAGCTCTGGCTGAGCGAGGACAGGGCAGCGGGGGGGGGGGGGGGGGAGTTGCGAGGCCTCTCGTTCTCGAACCTTTGCGATCTTCGACTACACCCACCACAATCCCCTCCTTCGAGCGCCTCCTGCGGCCCGGGGAGGGGCGGGGGCTGCTTGGCCAGGTGGAGGGAACTAAGGGGTCCAGGAGAGGTGAGGTCCCGGTGTCCCAGCGCAGAGCCCGCCTCGGCCTCTGCAGCCAGATCTGGACATCGGGTGCTAATCGAGCTCTCCAGAACGCTTTGGGGACGGGCGGTGGCTGGGCCGGGGTGGGGAAGGCGAGACCTTGGGGCCGCAGACATGGAACCGTGGGCCGAAAGGGGGAAGTAACGGGGAACGACGGGGACGACGTCAGGGGCGGGGCCGGCGAGCGAGGCTGGGGGCAGAGGGAGACCCGGGCAAAGGTGAGCGCGGCGCGCCGGCCCGGCGCCGCGGGGGGCGCTGCGGGGGCGGGCCTGGGGAGAGCTCCCGCCGCGGGCTTTGCGGTTCCACTTTGCTGGAACCCACCTGAGCGCTCGCCTCACTCCGCCGTCGTCCCCTCTGCCCTTTCACCGCTTCGCGGACGTCGCGCCTTGTTGTCGCCGCGCCCAGACCGGCCACCTGAGCCTGGGTGTGGGACGGCAGCACAGAGCTTCCGATCGTTCGGGGGAGGCGCGTTAACGAGGTGCTTTTTGATTTTGTTTTCCCATTGATGAAACAGAAAGTTCCTTTCAAACCATTCTAGGCTTCCCAGTAAAACTGAGAAAACTATACTTTTCCCTTCCCTTCAACCCATTACTATCAAAAAGAGCAGATACCTTTAAAAGTTGCTTGGGAGCCAGGCCAGCAGCAGCAGAGGAGGGCCTGAAGAGCAAGTGCAAGACATTCCCGGAGCTCAACTTGGAAACCAGTCTAGGAGGAAAGGCATTATTCATCCAGTTAGTCTTCCAGCAAACCTTTTTTTGACTGTCTACACGGACCCTGTGCTGGGGATACCTGTGAATGAAGAAGCTCTGGTGGGGCTGCGTTCTAGTGGGGGAAGTGACAACCAACAAACTCCAGGTGGTAGCCAGTGCCTTTGAAGAAAAGTCAGGCATGGTGAAGGGGATGGACATTGGCTGAAGGAAGAAGTTACTCCTTCAGAGACTCCTCAGGGAAGGTCTCTTGAGAGTGGTGTTTAAGCACAGACCTGAATGGAGTGAGTGAGAGAAGGAGCAATATCATGGGGAAGAATATGCCAGGCCAAGGGAATAGCAAATGCAGACGCCTTGAGATTTCAGGGCTTGTGTGGCAACAGCAAGAGGGCCAGCGTGGCTGGAGTGAGGGGAGGGGGGTAGGGGCCAGTGCCAACAGGGACAGCCTTAGGACTGTCTTCCCAGGATTTCCCTCATTTACAACTTGGACCTGAGTCCAGGGTGGGATTAAGGGGCAGGCCAGCTGGGCAAGCAGCCTGGGTCTAAAAGGGCACTGAATTATCCTGGAGTAATTCAGACTTTTGGAGCCAATGAGCTCTGATTTCTGTCTCTTGGTGAACTGTAAGTTGGCTCCCTTCCACTGACAGAATCCTTGATGACTGCTTACCTAGACCACCTGTCTCTAGAATAATTGTGCAACATGCAGGTACAGGTATTAATACAAGTTGCCTAAAGGCAGTGGTCACAGCTGGAATTCGGAAAATCCTGCACCTCTCTGTGAAGTGCCACTCCCTGAGACTTGTGCTATTGTCTACATTCAAAATCATTTGATATGCCTACCAAGAAACTGTCTGCTTCGGAAAACTGCATGTAATGAATTCATGCCTTGAACTCTACTCTTGAATAGAAAGACTGGGGCTTCCAATTTTTATTCCGCAGAAAATCGGTATTACCCCACTCTGCTAAGTAAACATTCAACAGATATTTAAATAATCTTGGTTTGAGGGGGTGCCAACTCATTAAATTGCCCAGGGTGCCAGGGCTTGCTCTGGTCCACTTGCCTGGCTCTTACCTGGGTTGCCACACATCACCTGAACCAGTTGGGGACCTGAGGTGTGAGTAGGTTTGCTTAGTGTTTGGGTGTGTGCGTGGCTGTACCCCCCACAACTGGCCTTCCTTGACATGTGTTGCCTTACATAGGGATTGAAGTGGCTGAGGCTTTTGAGATGGGAGCACAGAGTTCTAATGCCCTAACCATGGATCTTGTGCCCTCCACAGGACCAAGGACAGTATGTGAATGGGAGTTGAGCAGGGAATGGAATGAGGGGCTAGGGGAGTTGTAAAGGGCATCAAGGGGCTTCCCTGGTTGCTCAGTGGTAAAGAATCCACCTGCAATGCAGGAGACATAGGAGACATGGGTTTGATTCCTGGGTTGGGAAAATGCCCTGGAGGAGGGCATGGCAACCCTTTCCAGTATTCTTGCGTGGAGAATCCAATAGAGGAGCCTGGTGGGGTCACAAAGAATCTGAAGCCACTGAGCATGCACACACGCAAAGGGCATCAAGAGAGTACCCTCGGTCACTGGGAGAATTTAAGAACTGAGTAAATGTAGGACAACCAGGTAGTTCAGGGACTGAGGCAGGTGGGGGGAGGAACTGAGGCTCTGAGCAGAGAAGGTGCCTGGAGGCAGGCAGCCGTTAAGGTCCTCAGGCTCTGAACAGGCAGTCCCAGCTCCAACTCGTTCCCTGGCCCCTCCCCACTGCCGGCCAGAGTCACACATGTGTTTTCCTGTTTTCCGTTTCGGTCCCCGGAGTCACCCTCTGCCTTTTCTGCTCCTCAGAGTCAACAGTTACTGGAGTTTGAGCCTTACCCCTTGTTCCCTTTCCCAGCACCGGCCCCTCTTCCAGGGTGCTGGTAGCTCCTCCTTGCACCTGCCCAAAGGTCTCAGACAGGTAAGTGATGGGATGGGAGGGGCAGTGGGCAAGAGGGAAAGTGCTGGCCAGAGGAGAATGGAGTGAGTCCTGAAAATTGCTTGTTTCCTAGCCTCAGCCCTCCCTAGTCTCAGCCCTCTGCCCTGAGACTTCAGCCTTATGTTAGTGGAAGCCATGGTCATTGAAGTAAATCCTTTTGTGCTTGTTGCACTTTTTTTTTTTTTTAAAGAAACTGTTGTAGTGGAATACAGAAAAACAAATGGAGAACTGGGGAGGGAGGAGCTGAGCTTCCAGCTTGGGGAGATGGGGGGAATTCAGCTGTAGCAGAGTGTGTCTGTTTTTTGTTTCTATTGTTTGGGGAGCCAGCACAGTCCAGTTGGAGCTAGGATGGCAGGACATGGTATCTGGGGGAGAAAGTACCTTCTCACCTTAGCAACCTGAGCTTGACTGAGGAACTGTATGCTGGTTCCTGGAGGAAGTGTGTTTGGATTTTGCCATTCACGGGAGGAGTCAGGACAAGGGGTTTCACTGGCTGCTGTGCCTGGCACTGCCTGCTTTGAGCCCTGCTTCTTGTGTTCTCTGAACCCCTGAATCTGCAACTTCTTCTGTTGGATGAGTATGTTGTCCTGTAATCTTCTCTAGGTCCTCAGAGATGTATGCACCTCAGGAACGCTGATTATCTCCTGAGGTTCTAGACTCTGCAAGATTCTCTTGTAAAGCCTGGGTAAGAGAACAGTTCAGGGCAGGTCATGCTGGTCCCAGGCTGCCTGAATGGTTGGAGGCATTACCTTGAGAGCTGGGGTCTTAGGAAGGAATGTGAACCACCAAGGATGGTGCTTTCCTGCCCACAGAGCTGGTGCTGGGGAGTAGTTGAGAAAAGATGGGGCATCTTTTCTCTCAAGTCAGCCTCCTCCGTGGAGTTTGAGCAGGTTTATTGAAGAATAGGCTAGGAAGAGGATTCTACTCTTATAGCATTTCCTGGTAAGACCACTAGGGTGTGCTGTTTGCTGGAGTGTGAGTTTCACACCGCCCCCCCCCCCCAGCCCCCTGTGGGTGATGATTTCACGTTTCAGATACCACCAACCAGGAGCTAAACCCTGCATGCGTCTCTCCCCACTTACTGTCACGGTTTCCCCTTCCCTCGTCCCCTTTATCCCTTTCCACCATGTCCCATTAGGACACATGCCCATCCTTGGTGCCAGGGAATCTGATCTTAAAAAGCCTGGCATGATGATGTGTTTCTGTGTGTTTTGTTTGCTTTAGAAGTGGGCACCCTAGCAATAGCACTGCCAGGAGGACTTGTAATCACTTCTCATCCCTGCAAAGGGATGAGAAAGGGAAGAAGCAATCAGGAAGGAGATGGACAGACTTTGTTGGAGTCTTCAGGCTGAAGGATGGCGGAGACTTTCTTTTAATCTAATCACATCCTCCTCTAGATAATTCATTAGGGAGCCATCTAAAGTGCTTTCTTGCCTAAGAGGAGGGCTAGAGACTGGGCAGGTCAGAGTGGGTGGGGAGGCTGAATAGACAGAGTTTGGGCTGTGTTGGCCAGCCTGCCCGCCTACCTTGCTACTTTGGCATCCTGGGAGGTGACTTAGTGTCTGCCTTATGGAGCTGCTGGAGGAATTAAATGAGATACGGCATGTAGATGTTTAGCAGTGTGTCTGGCTTAGGTAAGTGCTCAATAAATGACAGTTACTGATACAGAAGAATTTAGCGGGGAGCTGGGAGAAAATGACAGTCTTCTGGATGGATTTCAAGATGTTTTTGTGAGGGTGGCTTGGGAGACATGTGATCTCTGGGGAGGCTAACAGCAGAATCAGCTTCCTGGGGCGGGGGGAGTTTAAGGGACTAGATTGGGAGGTTGTAGGGTAGAGATAAGGTCCCCTAGGGCTTTTTAGATCTTAGTTCTCTGATAATTGAATAAGGAAAGAGGGTGTGAAAGGGCATGAGAAAGGATAGAAAGTTGCATTTCAAAATGAACACATTTCTGTTGGTTAAGAAACCAGGAATACCAAATTGAAGTAGCCTCTAAAAACAATTTTTGCTTTCCCCAAAATGCTCAACTTCCTCTGTTTTGGACATCTCCAGTAGAGCTCTGGAGAGGTTCTTTCCAGAATAAAATTCTGGAAATAAAAACTCTTTCCCCATATTTTTAGGAAATTGGAGTAAACTTGTATTTGGGGAAGGTGTTTGTAGGAATTTATGCAGAGATCCTGCTATGTTTTCTCAAAGATGAAAGAACATGTGAGTGGGCCACAGATGCAGCCAGAGGTTGCAGCTGAACGGGTAGCAAATGCCGGGCATCTCAGAGCAGGAAAAGCTAGGAGAAAGACAGGCCAGGCTGGCCAAGCAAGTGGACAGATCCGAGGGCTAGAGGCACTCAGGAAAGGAAGCGATTGGACACTGCAGAGCAGTAAAGGGAGACTGGGCAAGATAAGCAGGGCTGAGGGGAAGCGGGGAAGCACACTCACTCCCCAGCCCTGAAGGAAGCAGGGCCCCAGCAGCAGCCAGCCACACAGAGACCAGTCTCTGGGAGCTGTGGTCTGATCCCTCCTGCGTTTCAGTAAAAGGAAAGGCTAGGCAAATGCTTGTGGATTTAAGTCAAATCAAGAAGTGGAGGAGGGAGGAAGAGCAGCCTGGGCTCAGCCCTCCGGTCATGGCACAGATTTCGGGCAGCCACCGTCACTGTATGTGGGGAAGTATGCAGAGTTCTCTTAGGACACTTGATCACGAGTCGGACTGTACTTACACTTCCTCTAATCTGCGTATGAACAAACCTCTGTTCACAATGTGCCGCCTTCCTGCCTTTCTTGTTGGGGGTGAGAGAAGTGGGGCTAAGGTGGGGCCTGGAGGACAGGGAGAGAGGGCTGTGCCTTCCTTCTCGGCCGCAGCCCTGTCCTCAGCTTGTTTGCTCGGGGTTGGAGCGGGGAACTTCCCTGGGGTTACAGAAACTGCACTCAGCTGACCATCGGTCCTTTCTTCTGGGCCCCCAGTCCTGGAGCAGAGCTGACAAAGGAGATTCCTGAGAGAGCGCCTTCTTATCTCAGAAACTGCTGAGCCAAGAGCTCCTAGCCTTCCTCCTGTAGATGTGAAAGGCCAGTGAACCTTGGACCGAGACAGTTGCTTAACACCCCTCTCTCTTCCTCCCTCCTCCACTTCTTGATTTGACTTAAATCCACAAGCATTTGCCTAGCCTTTCCTTTTACTGAAACGCAGGAGGGATCAGACCACAGCTCCCAGAGACTGGTCTCTGTGTGGCTGGCTGCTGCTGGGGCCCTGCTTCCTTCAGGGCTGGGGAGTGAGTGTGCTTCCCCGCTTCCCCTCAGCCCTGCTTATCTTGCCCAGTCTCCCTTTACTGCTCTGCAGTGTCCAATCGCTTCCTTTCCTGAGTGCCTCTAGCCCTCGGATCTGTCCACTTGCTTGGCCAGCCTGGCCTGTCTTTCTCCTAGCTTTTCCTGCTCTGAGATGCCCGGCATTTGCTACCCGTTCAGCTGTTTCCTTGCCTAGAAAATCCCATGGATGGAGGAGTCTGGTAGGCTGCAGTCCATGGGGTCCCTAAGGGTCGGACACGACTGAGCGACTTCACTTTCACTTTTCACTTTCACGCATTGGAGAAGGAAATGGCAACCCATTCCAGTGTTCTTGCCTGGAGAATCCCAGGGAAGGGGGAGCCTGGTGGGCTTCCGTCTATGGGGTCACACAGAGTCGGACACGACTGAAGTGACTTAGCAGCAGCAGCAGCAGCAGCTGTTTCCTTGCCTCGGCTTTGGTGTTGTCTCTGTAGCAACACCTGGGTGAGGAGTGGTCATCAGCAGCCTCCAGTCATCTCTGATTGGGCTGTACATTTGGAGCACCTATCTCTCATCCGTACTTTTTTTTGGGTGATTCAACTATGCAGGGATTTGATGGCTAGAGGCCTGCAGTACTAGGGGTTGTGGTATCTGGGAAAGGAAAAACATGGAAAAGAGAAAGGCCTGTCTTCTTTCTGAATGGGGCTGGGCTGCTTGGGCTTTGGTAGGACTGAAGAGTTCAGCTGACGGTTGTTAAGGGATGCTCCCTGGCTGTGAGTTTACAGAGAAAGAGATCTCTGAAGCCTTTAGGTTTGCCAGAGCCAGGGTCCTTGGGTGAAAAGGGCAGTGTTATGTTGAGAACCCACAGGTTAGCTGCTTGCAAGTTTGGTTTCCAAGGTTGCATCTCATCACGTGACAGATGAGGCTGAAATTGGAGGGAAGACAGACTTTTAGGGGGTAAGGCTGAAATGCAGGCTGACGTCATGATAGTGACCCCTGGGAACTGCCAAATTGCTCGTCTTCCTGTCTCCAGTGAGCTCAGATAGAACCAGAATTTAGTTTTCTGTTTTGTAAGTCAGGCGGGAAGCGTCGGCCTAATGATGAGAAATGTATTTCCTCTCTGGGGAATGAGTGCTTTTCTTTCAAGATTCAAGTTGGGGTCATTTTGATGAGCCATTCAGAGGCAAAAGGTCCCCAAAATGGTGGGCGTGGGTGGATCGCCTATGCTGGCTTCTGGGGCACAGGGTTCTCTGTAATTGCCAGCCTGATATATATCTTCATCTTTCTTCCTTAGAGGGCAATGCCAGGAAGCTGGTGAAGCCTTTCTTCTCCTCCACCATGGTTGACGGCGTTAAATATGAAGCGGCCTCCCAGCATGAGAGGGACGCCACCCCCTTGGCCAGTGAGGCCAGCCCCAAGCCGGAGCAGGTGCAGCTGAAGAAGGAGATCTCGCTGCTGAATGGCGTGTGCCTGATTGTGGGGAACATGATTGGCTCGGGCATCTTTGTCTCCCCCAAAGGCGTGCTCATCTACAGCGCCTCCTTCGGCCTCTCCCTGGTCGTCTGGGCCATCGGGGGCCTCTTCTCTGTCTTCGGGGCACTTTGTTATGCAGAACTGGGTACCACCATTAAGAAATCGGGGGCCAGCTACGCCTACATCCTCGAAGCCTTCGGGGGGCTCCTCGCCTTCGTCCGCCTCTGGACCTCTCTCCTCATCATCGAGCCTACCAGCCAGGCCGTCATCGCCATCACCTTCGCCAACTACCTGGTGCAGCCCATCTTCCCAAACTGCCTAGCCCCCTATGCTGCTGTCCGCCTGCTGGCTGCTGCCTGCATCTGTGAGTGGGGCTGGGGCGGGAGGTAGGGGGTGGAGCCAGGGCAGAGGCTGTGGTGTGAGTCAGCTTAGCTGATAAGGAACTAGAGAGGAATGCCTCGGGCAAACACTTTTGTTGTTGTTAATGTGTGTGCTAAGTGTGAAAATTCCAAGGGCTTCAGTGTCCAAAAAAAAAGAATCCTTTCTTCCAGCTTCTCACTGTAAACATCATTATCAGTCTCTGCCCTTGCAGACCTTTACCTTCAAGAGATGAAGTTTTGTTCTGTTTTACAAAAATGGGGTCATAGTACACATATATTTCGACAGTTATTTTTTTCCCAGAATTTATCAGTAGTGTTCTTTTCAACATACAGATTTACTTAAAAAAAAAAGCTTCAAGTTATTCCATGTTAATTTTAAGGATATATTGTTTATTTAACTAATCAGGCCTCTGTTAATGGCCATTTTAGTTGGTTCCAGTTTTTCAGTATTACCGATAACACTCCTATGAATATCCTATTGTGTTTGCGTGAGTTTTTTGTGGGCTAGATTCTTTTCTTTTTTTAAACTTATTTTGTTGATTTACAGGGTTGTGTTAATTTCTGCTGTACAGCAAAGTGATTCAGTTACACATACATATACATTCTTTTTTATATTAATTTCCATTATGGAATATCATGGGATATTGAATATAGTTCCCTGTACTATACAGCAGGACCTTGTTGTTTATCCAGTCTATATATAATAGTTGTGTGGGTGCTAAATTGCTTCAGTCATGTCCAACTCTTTGCAACTCTATGGACTGTAGCCCACTAGGCTTCTCTGTCCATGGGGTTCTCCAAGCAAGCATACTGGAGTGGGTTGCCGTGCCCTCCTCCACAGGTTCTTCCCAACCCAGGGGATTGAACCCCCATGTCTTACATCTCCTGCGTTGGCAGGTGGGTTCTAATGCCACCTGGGAGCCCATGTATAATTGATGTCTGCTAATCCCAAACTCCCAATCCTTCCCTCCTCTCCCCCCTCCCTCTTGGTCTTCTCTTTGAGTCTGTTCATTTGTGTCATGTTTTGGGTTTCAAGTATTAGTGATTCATATGTTATTTGTCTTTGTTTGACTTCACTTAGTATGACAATCTCTAGGTCCATCCATGTTGCTGCAAATGGCATTCTTTCATTCTTTTTTATGCTGACTGATATTCCATCATGTATACATACCACATCCATTCGTCAGTCAATGGACATTTAGGTTGTTTTCATGTCTTGGCGATTGTGAATAGTGCTGCTGTGAACATAGGGCTTTGCGTATCATTTTGAGTTACAGTTTTGTCCAGGTATCTGCCAGGAGTGGGATTGCTGGATCATAAGGCAACTCTGTTTTTAGTTTTTTTTTGAAGAACTGCCCTGTACTGTTCTCCATAGTGGCTGTACCAGTTTACATTCTTTGTGGGCTAGAGTCTTTTTTAAATATTTATTTATTTGGCTGAGCCAGGTCTTATTGCAGCATGTGGGATCTAGTTCCCTGACCAGGAATTGAACCCTGGCCCCCGGCATTAGAAGCACAGAGTCTTAGCCACTGGACCACCAGGGAAGTCCTTAGATTCTTAAAACTATCATTTCAACCTACCCTGGCCTTTTCTCTGTCTCATAAATATTATTTAAATTTGTACATTTAGCAAAACCACGTGGAGGTGCCCAGGGGCTGATCCTCTGCAGCCCCATCCCTCAGCTACCTCTGCTCTGGAAAAGCGCCCTCCCAGTGTGGGAGGCCCTAGGACCTTGGCGATTCCTCCCTGCCGCTGCTGTGGGGAAGCTGCTTTGAGGCAGCCTGGGGCACAGGCATTCGAGTCAGGTCCAGCTGAGTGTGTGCCTGGTGGGCAGCGGGTTGCTGGGTCAAGCCTCTCAGGCACCCTCGTGCGCTTCCCTTTCAGTGTTTGCACCGCCCCATTTTACTCTTAGCTTCCTCTCCAGCCTCACTCCTTTGATGGCTGTGCAGAGAGCCGCTGTGCTCTGTGGGTGCCTCCCGTGCCGTGTGTGCCCATGCGTGGGCTTGGGCTGTGTGCCGGGCTGTGTGTCACGCTGGCAGTGTTCAGGGAGGGGCAAAGCCACTGCCCTGTGTTGTAGGAAGGGAGTTTTCCCTTGAGGTCTTAAATGCGATCTGTAGTTTTCTCTGGCATCATTTACAGATGATTTGGTAGGATGACTTACTAATGAAACTAATTTTAGGATCTGTTGGTCTTCAAGTCCCCTCAGACGTGGGCATATAGTTACATATGTTGTGTAGAGTAGGATTATTCCACCTAAGTAACATTTCCAAGACGGCTGCATTCCTTTAAGCACTGGAATCCTACTTTAGCCGTCTTGACTGTAATCTCTTTCAAACCAGCGCTATGTGTTCTTGCCTTCATAACGTGACTTTTTGTGTGTGTGACTCAAGGTACATGTCAAAGCTTATATGACTGAGGCCTTTCCAGGCCCCTGGGGTGGGGTGGAATATTTGCTTCTTCAGTGGCCTCAGAGGACTGGTTTGACTTCAGGGCCTCAGGTTTTCTCCTTTCATGATTTTGGTCTGTGTCTTCTCTGACAGCTGTTTCTCCTGGATTCTGATGCTGGGCCTGCCTTCAGTAGTCTTTTTCACTTGCTGCTTCTAATCTGGGAGTAGGGAGGCGCTCAAACTCTTGCGCACTAAGCACATACACGCACACATGTGCGTCCTCCTCAGAATACATGTTAAGTAGCCACAGTTATGATTAGTCTGGACAGCTCCCTGGTTAATAAAAGACAGAGTTTTGTGCCTGGATTTATGGCATATGTTTGAGATAAGCCTGATAGAGTGAAAAGCATACCAGACCTGTGTTTGAGGCTGGCTCAATAACTGTGTGTAGGGACTTGTTACTTCCAGGGTTCTAGGAGCATGACATGAGATTCAGTGAAAATCATAAATCATGACTTAAGTGTACCGTTTTAATGATTGTGATGTTTAAAACTGCCCTCTCCCAGTTGCTGTAGGACTTTGTTCTATCTCTGTGTTCTATCTCTAATAATCTTCAGAGGCACATGGAGATCTGGAAGAAGGTTCAGAAGGGCAACTGAGATTGTAAGTAAGAATTTAGGGGCATATGATTCATGAGTTTCTTCCTTCAGCTCTTGTTTAATGAGCACCCAGTACAAGTCAGTGGAGTAGGAAATGGCAACCCACTCCAGTATTATTGCCTGGAGAATCCCATGGACGGAGGACCCTGTCAGGCTACAGTCTATGGGGCCACAAAGAGTTGGACATGACTGAGCAACTGAACACACACAGTACGAGTCAGATGCTAAGACATTCTGTCCAGATAACGTCCAGACAGTAATATCTCATTTATCTAACCATAACCCTCCAGGAGGGCTTCCCTGGTGGCTCCATAGGTAAAGAATCTGCCTGAAGTGCAGGAGGCCTGAGTTCAGTCCTTGGATTAGGACGATTCCCTGGAGAAGGAAAAGGCAACCCACTCCAGTATTCTTGCCTGGGAAACTCCATGGACAGAGAAGCCTGCTGGGCTACAGTCCATGGGGTCACAAAAGAGTCAGATATGACTTAGTGACTAAACAACAACAATCCTTCAAGAGAAAACCAAGAAGTAAGGAGAGGAAAAGGTTTACAAGCAGCCAGGAAAGAGACACCCTAGGAGCAGACAAGATGGCTTTCTTCTTGTGGGGAGGAGCGCTTAGGAAGATAGCATGGGGACTGTGATGTCTGCACTGAATCTTGAATATATACATAGCTGTCTCCTCAGACACTTCTCACAGAGGGAACTGCGTGTGAAGGTACTGGGTGCAGAAAGGCACAGAACCAGTCCAGGTTCAAGAATTCCAGGTGGTTGATGTGGCTGGGATGTGGGTAGGAGAAGGCTGAGAAGGGAGAGACTGGGAATGCAGCCTCAGGGCAGCTCGGCGGGGCTGGTTTGTGTTGCCTAAACAGGTTAGACTTTATCTTGAGAGCAGGCAGAAACTTTTGACTCTAAGTGGAGACATGAAATCAGATTTGCTTTGAAGAAGAACTCTGACTTTGTGGAGAATGTTTTTGAAAAAAGTGAGATAGAAGATAGGGAGACCAGGTTAGGGAGCTGAAACCTGAAGAGTGGTGATGGCCTACACTGTAAGGGAGATGAAGGAACAGATAAAGAAATAGTCGGAAGGTGGGATTTCGGATTCTGGTTGTGGAGGACGTAGGAGCTCTCGGAGATGATGCTAAAGATTCAGGCTTGGACAGATGGAAGATTGATGGGGTTACCTTCTGAAATAGGGAGGTGGGCAGTCAGTCGTGACTGATGAGGTTGAGGGGGGGCATCTGGGGCTTCTGCTGGGCTGTTCATATGCCCTTCCAGGAGCCATGCCTTTGTTGTGATGCAGAGTTGTCATTTTCCCATCAAGTCACACTTACCTGGGCTTCCCTGGTGACTCAGTGGTAACGAATCCACCAGCCAATGCAGGAGATGCGGGTTTGATCTCCGGGTTGGGAAGATCCCCTGGAAAAGGAAATGTCAATCTGCTCTTGTATTCTTTCCTGGAAAATCCCATAGACAGAGGAGCCCGTTGGGCTACAGTCTGTGGGGTCGCAAAGAGTCAGACATGACTTAGCGACTACACCGCCATCACCACCACACTTATCTAAAAAGAGGCTGATGTGTCCATGATGATGTCAGCCTATTAATGTGTGTGGTGAACATACCTGTATGGTTTCTAATGACCAGAAGTCATATGTTCATGATCAAGACACCCCTTTCCTAATACTGTAGTCACTGGGGAACCCATCTATTAGTAGTAATCTGGGAATTGTTTGCAGGGCATGTAACCAGAACAAAGAAAGTTTTGACTATTTGAGGAAAATTTACTGAATGTGGTAGGTTCTATAAAATATGGAGCTGAAAGGTAAGAGCCCTTCCTGCAGGGAGCTCACAGTCAGTGGACTGGAAGAGCAGAAGTAGTCAGTTGTATGTGATGAGTGCTGGGAGTGGGTGGAGTGGGCTAATAAGTGCTGGGAGTGGGAGATGAGATCCACTCTCAACACTGAGGATGGAAAGAAGTCAAGGGGCCCATGAAACGCCCACTCACTGCAGCCTACAGGGCCAATGCTGTCTGACGGTAACTTGCCTCGGACCTCTTGCCCCCACTCTCTGCTCTAGCTTCTGACCTTCTTGCTTTTCTTCCAGTCTGCCTGGAACGTTCCTGCTTCAGGGACTTTGTACTTATTTTTCCTTTTTCCTGGAAGACTCTTCCCCCAGATACCCTTAGAATTTATTCCCTCACTCCATTCATGTTTTTGCACAAATATTACCTTGCTGAAGGCTTGCCTTGTCTAAAATGGTTACTCTGTCTTCTAGCTGGTTTATTTTTCTCTGTAGAGGTTTTTTTTTAGTTGTGTAGTGAGGCATGCAAGATCTTAGTTCCTTCAAACAAGGATGGAACCCGTGCCCCCTGCAGTGGAAGTGCAGAGTCTTAACCACTGGACCGCCAGGGAAGTCTCTTGTCTATAGGCTCCTTACCACCTGATATTGATTATGTGCTTGCTTATTGTCTCTCTCCCTCTAGAGTATAAACGTCATGAGAGTAAGGACTTGGTTTTGCTCACTACTGAGTCTCCGGCACCTTGATCAGTGCCTGGTATCTGCTAGGTACTTAGTAAATATCTGTTAAGTGGAGAAGGGGCAAGGAATTCTAGGCACAGGGAAAGGCAATGTAAAGGGACAAAATGAGAAAAAGTGTGGGTGTGTGGGGTGTGTGTGGGGGACTGTGGGATGTGAGGGCACAAGGGGTGTAAGGGGTTAGTGCCAGGGCCAAACCTTCCTAGTAGGTTTAGATTTTCTTCCGAAGCATGCAAAGAGCTGTTACAGGATTTGAAGGAGGAAGGGATGCAGTTGGGGTGGGACATAAGAGCAAGGCTGGAGGCAGAGACTTGGGTTAGGAATCTCTCTTAGTGATCTAGGCAAAGCTAGAAAAAGCCTGAAGGTTAAAGCGTCTGCCTCCAATGCGGGAGACCCGGGTTCAATCCCTGGGTCGGGAAGATCCCGTGGAGAAGGAAACAATAACCCACTCCAGTATTCTTGCCTGGAGAATCCCATGGACGGAGAAGCCTGGTAGGCTACAGTCCACGGGATGGCATAGAGTCGGACACGACTGAGCGACGGAACGGAACGGAGGGCAGTGGTAGGTGAGGTGGACAGGATAGATAGGATAGTATTAAGAAGTTATAACTTCAGAGAAGGCAATGGCAAGCCACTCCAGTGCTTTTGCCTAGAAAATCCCATGGATGGAGGAGCCTGGTAGGCTGCAGTCCGTGGGGTCGCTAAGGGTCAGACACGACTGAGTGACTTCACTTTCACTTTTCACTTTCACACATTGGAGAAGGAAATGGCAACCCACTCCAGTGTTCTTGCCTGAAGAATCCCAGGGATGGGGGAGCCTGGTGGGCTTCCGTCTATGGGGTCACACAGAGTCGGACACGACTGAAGTGACTTAGCAGCAGCAGCAGCAGTGACTATATAACATCCAGCTGAAGACTAGCAGGGGTACTCTTTCTGCCCCCTTCTGATGCTTATGTCAGAAGCTTTCTCTGTCTCCTTTATGCTTTAATAAAACTTTATTACACACACACACACACACACACAAAGAAGTTATGACTGGTGCAACCAATAACTCTTACTGGAATGTCTGGCGTAAGAGAGGTGGGTGATAAGGAAAACATCCACAAGCTTGTGAGTCTGTGCCACAGGGGCTGAGCCTGTCTTATGATCCACTGTACACCCAACAGGGAAACAGAGAGGAGCTTGATACATAACTTCTTTCGATGACGAGATCAGGTTTCTGGTTTGGGCAGCTGGTAGGTAGTGGTATCACTTACGGGGAAGGGGAGGAGAGAATCATGTTGAAGTTGAAATTTACTTGTAGGATGGTAGGTGGATGTTTTGGGAGCTCAGGGAAGAGATGGGGCCAACGCTGAACATTCAGCAAATATTCACGGAGCACTTGCCGTTTTCCCAGCGCTGATCATTGTCTGTATGAAGGTCTCGGTGTGTGTTCTGCTTGTGTGTATACAGGATGGTAACTCAAGATTACAATAGATCGTGATAAGCATTGGGATTTTCAAGGCACAGGGAGCTACAGGAGGAAAACTGAACTAGCCTGGGGGTTTGAAAACTCTCTGAAAGGAAGTTTAAACTGGCACCTAGATGAAGAAGAGTTAACTGAGAGTAGAAAGGGAAGAGGAGCATCTCAAGCAGCAAGAACGGATGTATGAAAACCTGAAGACAAGAAAAGACATCTCTGAGACACTGAAAGGAGTTCAGGTTCAAGTTTTTTTGTTTTTGTTTTGGCTGCTTGGCATTTGGGACCTTAGTTCCCTGACCAGGGCTCAAACCTGGTCACCCCCTGCAGTAGAAGCTTGGAGTCTTTTTTTTTTTTTTAATAAACTTTATTTGTTTACTTTGAAAAGATTTTTGTTTATTTATCTGTTTTTGGCTGCACTGGGTCTTCGTCGCTGCGTCCGGGCTTTCTCTAGTTTCTGTAAGCGGGACTGTTCTTCGTTGCGGTGTGCAGGCTTCTCATTGCGGCCGTTTCTCTGCTTGTGGAGCACAGCCTCTCGGTGTGAGGGCTTCAGTTGCCGTGGTGCATGGGCTTAGTTGCCCCGAGGCATGTGGGACCTTCCCAGACCAGGGACTGAACCCATGTCTCCTGCGTTAGCAGGCAGATTCTTAACCCCTGCACCACCAGGGGAGTCTCAAGGGTTCAGATATTGAGTTTAAGGTAGGAAATGTTGAGAGTTGGCTTGTAGAGGTAGATGAAGGTCTTCCGGATAAGTTGTTCAGGTCTTTATAAACTGTTCCTGTTTTTATCACGGTGTAACAAATCACACACGGAGAAGGCAATGGCAAGCCACTCCGGTACTCTTGCCTGGAAAATCCCATGGATGGAGGAGCCTGGTAGGCTGCAGTCCATGGGGTCGCTACGAGTCGGACACGACTGAGCGACTTCACTTTCACACATTGGAGAAGGAAATGGCAACCCACTCCAGTGTTCTTGCCTGGAGAATCCCAGGGACGGGGGAGCCTGGTGGGCTGCCGTCTATGGGGTCGCACAGAGTCGGACACGACTGAAGTGACTTAGCAGCAGCAACAAATCACACAAAACTGAGTGACTTCAAACAGTCATTTTATTCTTCCATGGTTCTTCTCAGAAATCTGGAAAGAGCTAAGTGGGGGCAGTGCTCAGGCTCTTCTGTGATTGTAGTTGGATGGTGGCAGGAGCAGTAAAACAGAGGAGTGCTGAAGCAGATGGGAGCTAGATGAGCATCTTTTTCTCAAGGTGGGTGGGGCTCTTACCTGTGGTCTCTCCCTATGGACAATGGTGAGCTTCCTCCCATAATGACAGCCTCAGCGCAATCAGACTGTTCTACTTGTGACCGAAGGCTTTAAGAATGAGTATCCCAGCAAGCAAGGTGGAAGTTGCCTTGCCTTTTATGACCTAGCCTCTGGAGTTGCATGGTATCCCTCCTGCAGTACCGTATGGGTAGAAACATTCACAGAATACCATCCAGTTTCCAGAGAAGAGGCACAGACCCTGTCTCTTGATGGGCAGAGTGTTAAAATCACAGTGTATGAAAAGCACACATGGGATGGGAGATATTGCCTAGATATCTCTGGAAAACACAATTTATAGCACATGCTATATTAAGGAGTTTGGTGAGTTGCCTCTTTTTTTTTTTGATGTGGTCATTTTTTAAAGTCTTTATTGAATTTATTACAATGTTGCTTCTATGTTTTGGTTTTTTGGCCATGAGGCTGTGAGGGATCTTAGCTCCCCAACCAGAGACTGAACCCACACCGCCTGCATTAGAAAGTGAAGTCTTCACCACTGTATCACCAGAGAAGTCCTAAAAGTTAGGGAGAAATTACATTTTTTTCCTGGACCTTAGTTCCCCACCCAGGGATTGAACCCATGCCCCTTGCATCGGAAGGCAGAGTCTTAACCACTGGACCACTGGCAAAGTCCCTTGGTGGGCTTCTTCTAAGGCAATGAAAAACCTCTTTGGGCTTTCAGAGCAGGGGAATGATATTTGTGATTTAGATTTTAGAACTTGTGATTTTTAGAAAGATTATTCTGACTTTGCAGGATGGAAAGCAGGGAGACCAGTTAGGAAGCTATTGCCATGATCTTGAGAGACATGAGAGATGATGAGATGGGGTGAGAAATGATGGTGGCTTGGACTGGAGTCATGTTTTAGGGATAAAAAGACTGGTTAAGACCTGGATACTGATTAGATACAGGTAGAGGTTGTCAATGATGATAAGATACTTAGATTTGGCATCTGGCTTGGGCAACTGGGTGAATGGTGTTGCCATTTACTTATGGGGGAGCACTGGAGGAGCAGTAGGTTTGCTGGAAATTGTTGGGATCAATTTGTGCCATGGGAGAGGTGATGCTGAGTAGGTGGTTGGATATTCATATGTATCTGGAATCATGACAGTTGGGCTGGTGATATATTTTTGGGAATCATCAGTGTATGTTTGAAATCACAGTAGGAGATGAGATCACCCTAGGAGAGGATAAGAAAGGGAAGAGAAAAGGGCTTAGGATATACTCTTAGAATTCTTAGAAGAGGAGAGCAATTTGAGGAGTCAGTGGCCGACAGTGTCCAATCTGCTAAGAGGTCAAGCTAGATAGGACCAAGTGGAGTTGAATTTATCAACATGAAGATCACTGGTGACTTTGGAGAGGGAACTTTCAGGGCAATGAGGGTAGAGTTAGATTTCAGAGAGGTGGTTCATTCATCCTGCAAGATTTACTGAGTATCTACTCTATGCTTAATTCTGGGTTGGGGCCTGGGGATTCAAGGATAAGTGTGACCCAGTGTCTGCCCACACAGAGCTCACAGTTGATGGGAGAGACAGATATGTAAAGTGTTCAGAGGAAAGGCAGCGCTCCCAAGAGAGATTAATTTTGAGTTAATTAATCTTTTTTGGAGGAACTGTTAAGTAAGATAAGGAACAGAACAACAGACTTGAGAAGAAGGAAGTCAGGGAGCACTTTGGCAGTTTTTTCACTGGAGTCATGGAGCTGCATTGTGGAGACAAGGGCAGGTGAGGGAATGCAGGTGTGCTTTCTGAAAGATGGACTGCAGGCACGAAGGGCAGTTGTTAGAGGAAGGGACTCAGGCTGAGGGAGGAGTTTACGGGAGAGACAAGCCTGCCTTATGTTGGTTTGGGGATATATTTCTCAACTTGGATGAAGTACTCTTAGCCTACAGTGAGGTCTTCTTCATTGGAATGCTTGGCTGCCCAGAGTCAGCATCTCTCTCCCTTGAATGGTGCAGAGCATACCCTCACCCCTTTAAGAGGCAGTGGTGCATGGTGGTTAAGAGCATGGAATCAGGCAGGTTGAATTGATTAGCCTTGGTTTCCTCATCTGTAGAATGGGACTCTACCTCTAGAAGCATGATCTATATTTCTACCATACTTTCATCCTTTTCATCAGTGACAATTTCCAGAGAGCAGATAAAGATTCTACTTCTTTCGGGGTGGCATGTATTTCCTTTACAGGCATAATCTTCCTTTAAAGCTGCTGATGAACTAACTACAGCCCTAGATAAGCTAGTATGGCTAATAGATTTTGAAATCATTGACCGATTATTGCATCAATAAGTTGTTTGTATGCATGGGTGACTCCACTCATTGCTGATTTCATTTTTAGGGTAATTCCACAGTGCTCCCTCTGCCAGGAATTCCACCTCCCTCCCCCAACCCCAGCATGCACCTCTGCATTCAGTTCAGGTAGCAATGGTCCTGGTGTCTACCTGAACCCACTTTGCTGCCCCAGAATGGATGGGTTGCCTCTCAGTGACTTTCCCAGCACCTGATTCTTGTAATTGTCCATGTTCACTTTTCTGGGAAGGCTGGAGACGGTTTTTATTTTTTAATATTTTAAAAACTTATTTACTTGGCTGCGCCAGGTCTTGGTTGCACCACGTGAAATCTTCAGTCTTCGCCGTGGCATGTGGGATCTTTAGTTGAGCCATGCACACTCTTAGTTATGGCATGTGGGATCTAGTTCCCCAACCAGGGATCGAACCCAGGCCCCCTGCATTGGGAGCGTGGAGTCCTAGCTGCTGGACCATCAGGGAAGTCCCAGGGCACTGGGTCTTAAACACAGAGTCTGCACAGCATCTGGAATATAGTGAGTTCAGGGTCAACACTTGCTTGCTGGATGGCTGGATCCGTGGGGGATTGAATGGATGAGTGGACGAATTCTGAGTTCTGAAGGAAGCTTGCTGTGCTGTGCTGTCCAGGCTGCTAAAAATGGTTACTTTTCCCAACCAGGGGAGTGTGCATTCGACTCCTCCTGAAACTAATTACTCTGACTTCTAGGAGCTCTTTGAGGATGGCTCCAGTTCTTTGCAGCCAGAAGCCCTGAAACCCCAGAGGGCAGTAGTCCCACTCCTGGGCCCACATCCTTGCATGCATAGAGCATATGGTATAGTGTACAAGCCTTGGAGCTGGCCAGTGAGTAGCCTCAGTTCCCTCAATTGTAAGATGAAGATGGTAAACCTACTCTGTTTGATTAAATTAGATAATGTATGTAACAATGTTGGGATTCCTTGGTGGCTCAGACAGTAAAGAATCTGCCCACAATACAGGAGAGCTGGGTTTGATCCTTGGGTCAGGAAGATCCCCTGGAGAAGCGAATGGCAGCCCATGCCAGTATTCTTGCTTGGGAAATCCCATAGACAGGGGAGCCTGGTGAGCTCCAGTCCATGGGGTTGCAAAGAGTTGGACACGACTGATCAACTCACATACATGCACACGTAAGAATGTGAGTGACCCAACACACAATTGTCAGTCAAAAATGGAATCTATTGCTGCAAGCTTACTCAGTCATATACATCTTATTAATTTCTAAAACCGTGACTTTCTGTATTCTGTCTTTAGATGATTAAAAGCAGTTTTAATTTTAAGTGGCTTAGAGGTCAGCAGGGATGGCTGAGACTCCTCTTCCTCTTTGCGGGGGAGGAGGTGGTGTCATTAGGAGTAGTCTGTCCAGAAACCCAGCTCCACACGATTGACTGCCTGCCCTTTCTTTGGAGCCAATGTGCTTTGGTCCATTGTTTATTTATTTATTTGTTTTGACTTCTGGCTTTTGGGAGTCCCCAGCCAGGGATTGAACCCGGGTCAGGGCAGTGAAAGCGCTGAGTCCTAACCACTAGACCCCCAGGGAACTCCCTGCTTTGGCCCATTGTTCGCAGCCCTGGATGCTTCTGCTCCCGTCTTGCCTATGACCTAGCTTTTTTGGTCGAGATCTTTGCCTTTGGTTAATGGGATGGTTTATCTCCTGTGTGTTCCGTACCAGTCGGCTAGCAGCACACGTGTGGGTGGAGGGGGAGCTGTGAACAGACTGCTCTTTAGTATCAGATAGTATTGGTGTCCCTGATGCTTGACCTTTGTGATTTGTGTGCAGTAAGTACTTTTCTCAAGAGGAAAGTGTTATATGTATGCATATAGCTGATTCCCAGGTGGTGCTAGTGGTAAATGCAGGAGACGTAAGAGATGTGGGTTCGATCCCTGGGTCAGGAAGATCCCCTGGAGGAGGGCATGGCAACCCACTCGCGTATTCTTGCCTGGAGAATCACATGGACAGATGAGCCTGGTGGACTACAGTCCGTGGAGTCCCAAAGAGTTGGACGCGACTGAAGCGACTTAGCAGCAGCAGGTGCTTTTCAGTGAATGTCGGCTGGAGGAATGAACAGAAGGTCCGGCTCCGTGTTCATCTTGGCAGAGAAGGGTGTTGCCTGCTCTTGGCTTTCAGGGTGCTGATGGGGCAGATGGCTGCTGAGGGCTGAGGGGAGGGCGATGCTCGAGCTGCTCGTGGACTCCCGAGGACCTCAGATCTCTGAGAGCTTTGGCCCCTGCCCTTGGGCAGCTTCTCCTGGTACCAGAACCACTGACTTCATGTCCTTGCGGCTAATGAGGTGGAACAGCCAGACGCTGGGCCCCCAACTGCCTATTGCCCTTTGAACTTTCTACTTGGAAGCTGGTTGCCTCTCCCAGAGGGGTTTTCCATTGTACATTAGGGGTGAGGAAGCTTCCATTTCATCTTCCACATTGACAGCAACTCAGGAACTAGAGTTGTTCTGGGAGGGGGTCTCCAAGGACCTTGGAACAGACCCGTCACCAGCAGGCAGGGCGGTGGGGCTCTGTGCTGGCCTGATCCCCAAGGCTTTTCAGGGGTTCACCTTAATGTCTTTTCCTGTTCTCTTTCTGTCTCAGAAGAGGTTAAGGGAATGGCCTAGAGGAGACTGGTAAAGGATCTTGGGCCCTGATCTCAGCTGGACGTTGGAGTCACCAAGGGGGTTTAAAAAACATTCATGGCCCCTTCCTCTCCCTCTCTTCTTAATCAGTCAAACAGCTCTGAACCACTGGGTAGAAGAATGGGAATAGACGTGGAGGAGAAGGCTTGAGGAAGCAGAAAGTTGCTGCTGAGGACTAACTGGGGCCTCGGGAAGAGAGGTTATCAATTGGCAGCTTTAGAATCACCTGGGGAGCTTTAAAAACATGCCAATGCCTGGGCTCCACCCCAGAGCCTGGCTTCTTTGGCCTGGGTGGGGCCCGAGCACTGGACTTTGTTAAACTTGTCAAGTGATGCCTGTGTGGAGCCAGGAGAGCTGAGCTAAGTGACGGTTTGGGTTTGCCTTTATCTGGGTGGTTCTGTATGTGATGATTTTGTTTCCTGATGAACTAAGGTAGCCTGAAGCAAGCAGATAACCAGACTCCCCCAGGGGAACCCCATCTCACCTCTTCTGAATCAGAATTTCAGAGGTGGAGACCCAGAGCTGTAGGTTCACATTCCTTGGGGCCATTCTGATGCTCACTCAGGCTTGGTGTCCCGTTTCTTGGAACCTGTACTGGATCTTGCTGAGCAAACCAGTAAGAATCCAGTTAACCAGGACTCGCTAGCTTCAAGATGGGAGCTGATGAAGTGGTTTAATAGACGAGCCTGCCAGTTTGCTTGCTCCATCTGGGCGGTGTGGCGCCACCGCGACTGAAGTGCTGAGTCCAGTAGGCAGAGTGGGAGGGATCTGATCCAGTGACCCCCAGGGTTTATGCTCTGTGTGTCTTCCTGCCAGATGCTGTCACACATGATGCTGCAGTAAGCAAAATTTCTGTAGCCTGTAAAGGTAAAAGAGTCTGAGGGTCATCTGTTATCTGGGAAATACAGCGGCTCCTTGGAAGGAAGAAATAACCCATCAAGGAAGCTAAGAAGAAAAAGGGACTTTTGAGATGCAGAGAAAGTCCTAAATCACCATCAGACAACAAAAACCAAAACAAGCAGTGGTGGGACTTCCCTGGTGGCCCGGGGGTTAGGACTTGTTCCTTCCACTGCCATGGCCCTGGGTTTAATCCCTGGTCGGGAAACTAAGAATCCCGCAAGCCATGTGGAACAACCAGAAAACAAAACAAAAAACAAGCAGTAGTAGAGAAAAGAGGGAAAAACTTGAAATGCCTGGCTTAAGGTAGCAGATCTGAGGCTTTTTGGAGCGCTTCCATCTGGTCCTTCTGAGGAAACACTGTGGTAGAATACCCTGGAGACGTCTGGTGTTGGCAGGTCTGACTGTTCCATCTGAGGGGCTAGGCTGCTCCGTAGCAGTTGACTGACTACACACAGCCTGGCCTAATGCAGAGATGGGTGGTTTTTCTTGAGTACCATGTGACAAAGAACTTGCTCACCCCAGTTAAGCCCAGGGGCTGCTATCCTGCTGTTGACTGCTGAGGAATGAATAATGTCACCAGTCAGAGGACGTGATATATGTCACCACTGACTCTGAAGTTTGAGATAACAAACTGAGTGGCAGGTGGAATCTTCATCTCTGTCGTTTGAAGGCTGTGAATGTGGAAGAAAAAGAACACAGAACTGAGCGCTGGAATGTAAATGCTAAGCCACCCAGAAAGATACACTCTGGTGAGGAGCAGATTTCATAGAGATTGGGAGAGGTGCATTTAATAAAACTTTAAACTGAAATTTTAGAGGAGAGGAGAAAAATACACAGATGAAAGTATTCATCTGAGGATTTTGGAGGCTATGAGATATTATAGGGAAAGAAGAATAAAGGTGAAAAGTTGCTCGGTAATGCATTTGTAGAAGCTAGAAGACTGGGAGTGATGCTTTTGGACTCATCAGCATTCAGTGAGGCTAATAAATACATTTGCTTTTTATTTTTACTGCGGGAAGAAGCAATTTCATATTTTGTTAGAATGTGACAGTGAAAGAGCACGCGTGTATGCTCAGTTGTATCCGACTCTTTGAGACTCAATGGACTGTAGCCCACCGGACTCCTCTGTCCATAGGATTTTTCAGGCAAGAATACTTGGGTTGCCATTTCCTCCTCCAGGGGATCTTCCCGACCCAGGGATCAAGCCCACCTCTCCTGCATTGGCAGGAGGTTCTTTACCGCTGAGCCACCGGGATGCATACCTTGTTCAAAAGTGATGGACCGGTAGAAGAGCTGAGATTGCTGAGGTGTATCAAAGAGAGGTACTTGTATGAGGATCTGCTGTAATAAGGGATGCCTGCTCCCTCTGGGATTGATTGCGGTGAGAGGGAAATTTCAGGACCAAGACTCAGAAACCTGTGGAGAGGATTGTACCTCTCCTTTTACCCTTTCCCCACAAATGTAATGGACAACACTGTCTGCTACTGCTTCCAGTTCTCTCCCTACAGGAGAATTGCTTCTCACAAGTAAGCAGGAGAAGTCTCTTCCTTCCTCATTACAGATATGTGGCCCATCTCTTAGAAAGGGTGCCAAGACCCTGGCCTGTGTTAATCCCATCTGCTTACCATAGGAGGGCTCTTGGGTTTTACCTAGGGATTTCTGCTGAAGGTTTCCCTTAGTAAAGAGCATGGAAATAAACCCCTCACCCTAAAGGAAGAAGTGTGGTAAAGAGAACAAGAGGACAAAAGCAAAAAGAAGCGGGAATGATGTAATTGTGGGCTAAGGGGACGACAGAGAATGAGATGGCTGGATGGCATCACCGACTCTGTGGACATGAGTTTGAGTGTACTCCGGGAGTTGGTGATGGACAGGGAGGCCTGGCGTGCTGTGATTCATGGGGTCGTGGAGAGTCAGACACGACTGAGCGACTGAACTGAACTGAACTGCACAGCATCAGATGAGAAGAATCTTTTGCATTCCCCTTAAGTACAAATCATAAAATTTGTGCAAAAGAGAAATATGGTAGCAATGGAAACTTCAATTCCCTGAGCTGCTTTGGCTAAAATCAGTTGCTTTCTATCAGAAGCAGTACTTCCCTACATTAAAAAAATGATTGATTGTGGAAATTTTCACATATACAAAAGTAGAGCAAATTACACAATGAACTCTCAGGGTTCAAGCACCGGATCAATGACTGTCACCACTGTTTTATCAATGTCTATGCTCCACCCAGTCTTTCATCGCTCACACTAGATTATTTAAATCAAATCCAAGACAGCAAGGTATGTAATCCATAAAGACCTCAATGTGAATATATAAAGGATAAAGATCATTATTATTTTATATAACCAGGGGAAATGTGAAATCCTTGTGAGGAAGTGACTATGCCTTCTCAGAGTTGGTACTTCCCAGGAGAAAAAAAATGCTAAATTTCCTCCAAAATGTACTTTAAATTTTAGGCAAAGAGAGTGCAGGAAAATTCAGGGCAAGGAATTATAATTTCATAGCCAGGGATTTAAAAGCAACAAAGACCAGGAGTGTCTTCAAAATGAAATTCTGATAAAATAGTGACATTATCTTTTTTTAGGAAGAACAGGAGAATCATCCGAAGAAGATGATGTGGTTGAACTCACTGAGTTTTGATGACCTTAGATTTTTAGAAACAAGATATACAAGAGATAAAGAGAGATGACCTAACAAGATTAAATAAATATAGGAGTGGCGCAGACCTGTGAGGAGAGTGTCCTGGTTAATAAACTAAGACCTGAAGACGTGACTAAGGTCAACAGGAGGTTCTGAGAGCAATGTTCAGAGTCAGAAGAGCAGGAGAAAGCCTGGATGCCCCAGGGTCACTTAGATCTGTGATAGTAGATGGTAGCGAGAAAGGAGACACCACAGCCCCACTTTTTCTCTAACTTTACCTGCAGAAGAATTGCTCACCTAGGAAAGGGTTCAGTAAAAACCCAACAAGCCAGTAGATCTAGGCCAACAAAGAAACGAGACCAAGAGAGTTGAGGAGATAGTAATAAAGCATGTCGTTGCTTTCAATGTTTTGAACTACCCACTTACAGTGGACATGAACTTGGGCAAACTCTGGGAGATGGTGAGGGACAGGGAAGCCTGACGTGCTTCTGTCCATGGGGTCCTGAAGAGTCGGACACGACTTGGTGACTAAACAACAACTACCCACTTCAAGCAAATGGAAAGGATTTATAATTAGTTGTGATGACAGTGACCACTAGGCATCTCCAGGATCTTGGAGAATAGGAAGGGCGTAAAAAGGAAGCCATTGAGTGATGTATTAGTTTCCTATTGCTGTTGTAGCAAATTGCCACCGATGTAGTGGTTTAAAGCAACCCAAATTTATTATTTCACAGTTCAGAAGGTTAGAAGTCTGAAATGGGTCCCACTGGGCTAATGTCAAGGTGTCAGTGTTGCCGTGTTCCTTTCTAGAGGCTCTAGGGGAGATTCTATTTTCTCACCTTTTCTAGCTTCTCGGGTCCGCCCAGATTCCTGGGCTTATGACGCCCTTCCATCCTCAAAGCCAGCAGTACCTAGCCAAATCTTTCTCACATCAGAAGTCTTTTGCTGACTCTTCTGCTTCTCAGGGTCACTGCTATGCCCACCACAAGTGATAACCTGGCTTTCCAAAAAAGAGAAAGCGGTGGATTCTGAGCATTCTGTGCTGGTAATCTGAGGTTGATGCCTGCCCAAATTCTAGGCTTATCTGTTAAAACTGGTTAGCAAAATATGAAGGGAGGAAAGGAGGATCTTTAATAACCTGGATGGATTTGCTAAAAGCAAGCTAACCTCAACTTTAATTTTTTATTCAAGTGTATATATATAGAAGCAGTGCACATTTTATAAGTGTACAGCTTGATGTGTGCTCAGATTGTAGAAAGCAGCCCCCTGAACCTTTCTTGTGTTCAACTCACTCCCCGCATGCCCACCATGCACACTTTAAGGGAAATCTCTCTTCTGATTTCTAGTAGCATAGGTTAATTTAGCCTGTTTTTACGTAAATGGACACAAAGGGTATGTCCTCTCCTATCTGGCTTGTTCACTTAATGTTCATAAAGTGTATTCCTGATTTTCTCTGTGGTTGTCGATGATTCATTTTTATTGCTGTGCAGTATTCCATTGTATTCATTTAGCTATTCTACTCTTGATTGGCATTTGAGCTGTTCTGTTCTGGATTAGCCCATGCAGGTACTCTCCTTGCTTTTAGTTCTAGAGTTGACGCTGGGCCTTATTGCTGGAAATGGCCTCCTTCTCTAGTTGTCCATGGAGACTCAGTTTCATGACCATTGAGGAGCATCTCTTTATTAATTATGGGAGTGACTTCTTCGCAGTTGCTTCTTCCTCCAAAGCAGGGGTCAAACAGGAATGGAGATGCACCTGAGTCAAGGGTCCGAGGTGATTTTCAAGCCATCTTCCTGTGGACTTGGCCCAGCACTGGGTGGAGACTAAATTGTACCTAGAGGTTGGAGGGTAGGGCATCCCTGATCCTTGAGGTTAAATGCCCTTGTCCTTAATATTATCCTAACCCCAGGCCCCACCCCACCCACTTCCCTGCCTCTGAAGCAGGAGGTCAGGCTCCACTTCAAGAACAGTGCACTTGGCTGGGCTCCTGGGTCACCGGTCAGCTGTATCCGCTGCGGGTGGGGACAAAGAGCTCAGTCAGCACTGCTGCCTGCGGGACCCGTTTCCTGCTCTCACGGCTAAGAAGCCCTGGAGGCAGCTGAGCGCTGGGGAAGATGAGGGCTGGCGCTCTTTCCAGAGGATTCCCTTCTTCATTCAAACGGAGCCTCCCATGCTTGATACAGAGAGCAGATCAGGGGGTGATGGTGGGTCCGTGGCTGAGAACAAAGGCTCAGGAGTCGGGGTGGAGGAAACACTGGTGGTCAAAGGAAGGCTACAAATGGATGGATATGGAAGTAGACTAGAGAAGCTGTAGGGGTTAAAATGTAAACGATCCGTGTATTTTCTTTTCAGAATTTGCTGTAGTAAAGGGTAATGGGTCGGTTTTTCCCTGTCCAGCTACCTGGACAGAGCTGAGAACAGAACCTTGTGGCACGTGGCTACAGACTGACTCAGAGCTAGAGCCAGTCCCTGAAGCCTCCAGCCCATCCCAGTTTGGTGTTGACCCCCTGGTGAGGCTGATGACTAACCATTTTTTTTTTTTTTTAATTAAAAAAATGTCTGCATTGGGTCTTTGTTGCTGTGTGTGGGCTTTCTCTAGTTGCGGTGTGTGGGGGCTTCTATCTAGTGTGTGGGTGCTCGGACTTACTGCCCTGAGGCATGTGGGATCTCAATTCCCCAACCAGGGATCAAACCCACATCCCCTGCATTGGGAGGCAGATTCTTAACCGCTGGACCGCCGGGGAAGTCCCTAACTGTGAATTTTAATTATGGGATCCTGTTCCTTTGTGAATGTGGTAGCTCCAGTTGTCCTGGGTGTTTCTAATCCAGCCTGGCTTAAGTTATATTTGTGTGTCAGCAGCAGAGCCTTGAGGGCTTCCCTGGTGGCTCAGGTGGTAAAGCGTCTGCGTGCATTGCGGGAGACCTGAGTTCAATCCCTGGGTCAGGGAGATCCCCTGGAGAAGGAAATGGCAACCCACTCCAGTACTCTTGCCTGGAAAATCCCATGGACAGAGGAGCCTGGTAGGCTACCATCCACGGGGTTGCAAAGAGTCGGATACGACTGAATGACTTTACTTACTTAGCAGAGCCTGAGGGTAAGGGGTGGAAGTTATGGGATGGAGAGAATGCTTGAAGGCTGCTGAATGGCTGGAGGCAGAAGCCAGTGGGGAGTGAAGGATGAGTGACTGGCTGAGGAGGATCAGCAGATCAGAAAGATTTGGCCATTTTGTGGGGGTGCTCGTGGCGACTACACACTCGTGTCTTTAATTATTAACTTAACACTGCATTGGCCTGGAATTATGGGTGCATTTTTGCCCAGCCCTGTGATAAGGTTTGGTTGTTCATTGTCTTATTAGGCAGAAAGGCCTAATGTTTCCAGAAAGGAAAGCCCCCTTTCTGGAAGAACAGAAAGAAAGCTTGGGCAGTGCGGGAGGCGGAGACAGTAGGTGAGATGGCTTGGTTGCTCTTTCCTGCCCCTCCAGAAGAAGTAGTCCTGGGCCAGAGTGTGTTGAGACCAGGACACAAAAAACCAGGATGGCTGGGGACCCTAAGGGCCACACCACCGCCAGGATGGAGACAGGGAGTCCCTGGGGCTGAGCTGGGGGCCAGAAGCAGGCAAGCCCAGTGCTTTCTCTCTGGGAAGACAGCCCTCCTCCTGGTGCCCCAGTTGCTGAGCTGGGAAGGAGAGAGCAGTGCCGGGATCCGCTGTACTGCAACAGGAAAGCTACGGTGTATATGTCTACCTGCTTGTTTAAGAGGTTGGTAGGGAGGGGGTTGAGGGACATTCTGCTCGATTTCAGAATTGTTTCTTCTGATTTTCTCCACCTCCCTCCACCCCCGCCACATTCCGGGTCTGTTGGTTAACCTCACAGCCTGTGTGGGCTTCCGCTCTAAGAAGTAGCGGATTATAGGTTTTTTTGTGGGAGGGGGATAGTGGATTTCTCTGATATTCTGATGGAAGTTATGGACCCTTTTTCTTAGAAAAATGCATATGCTTTGGACATATGAACACAACACTTTACAGAGAATTCCAGGTCTTGTGGAAACCCTAGGTTAAGAACCCTGGCTCTAAGGGCAATCCATGAACTTTGCTGGAGCTCTTCCAGGTAAAGAGTTTGCCTCTACCCCAGGGTGGAAGGACTTGGGGAATGTCCACAGCTCTGACTTTTGCATTGTCCAGTCAGGAAAAATGCCCCGTTCCCTTTGTATAGGAACGTTTCAAGAATCTTTCCAAGCGTGAAAACAAGCAGCTGAACGGGCCAGCAGAGGCAGGAAGTCTGGCCTCCAGCCTAATCCTGGTCACACATCCTGACCTGCTGGCCCAGACACTGGATAAGTTACAGCAGGGCTCATCAAGGTTAACAGTGATCCACAGCATCAGAGTGTTTATTCCTGGGCCCACATAAGGGGCTATGGGGCTGGAGATGGGGAGAGACTGTGACTTTCCAGAGCCAACAGCCAGAACACATCACTAATCCTGTTCCGCCACCAGTTGCCTCCTGTTGCTTTGAGCACGTTTATGTGTAAGCAGATCCAGTCACTCTGAATCTCTTATATAAGTGCTGAGTGTGTGTGTGTGTTTATTGCGGTGCACCCAGGTGCTCAGCAAGTGCCTTTGAATGATAATGGTGAGGAAATTTTGGGCAGAGGTTTCCAGTGCAGAGCAGATCAGAGCTCAGACACCTCTGTCTTTGGCCAAAGGGTCTGTTTTGGTGATGGGTACTAGAAAAATTGCTTGGGGGGGGGGTGTCTAAGGCCCTCTGGATGGTAGGATCAGTCACCAATCAGCATTATTTTTCTTTCAGGTCTCTTAACCTTCATTAACTGTGCCTATGTCAAGTGGGGAACCCTGGTACAAGATGTTTTCACCTACGCTAAAGTATTGGCACTGATCGCCATCATCATCGCAGG
The DNA here is from genome assembly GCF_049115385.1 of Moschus berezovskii. Lineage (NCBI taxonomy): Eukaryota > Metazoa > Chordata > Mammalia > Artiodactyla > Moschidae > Moschus > Moschus berezovskii. Next base: position 97,375,147 of record NC_142468.1, read on the forward strand.
CACTGTTAGGCTTGGCCAGGGTAAGAAATAATATTAACAGCAACTCATGTTTGTTAAGCATTTTCCATGAGCTGTACTCTTCTAAGTAGCCTTTGTGCATGATTTCATTTAATAGGTACTATTATTATTCCCTTTTATTTAGGCCATGCCCCATAGCTTGCGGGATCTCAGTTCTTCCACCAGGGATTGAACCTGTGGAAGCTCAGAGTCCTAACAACTGGACTGCCAAGGAATTCTCTAAAGTCCCTAGCTTAAGTGCATGCATGGGTGCTCAGTCGTGTCTCACTCTTTGTGATCCTGTGGATTGTAGCCCGCCAGGTTCCTCTGTCCATGGGATTCTCCAGGCAAGAATACTGGAGTGGGTTGCCATTTCCTTCTCCAAGGGATCTTCCTGAACCAGGGATCGAACCGGGGTCTCTTGTACTGCAGGTGGATTCTTTACTATCTGAGCCACCAGAGAAGCCCCAGCTTAAATGGTGGAGCCGAAATTTGTACCAGGCAGACTGACCCCAAAGCCTGTCCTGTCGTGTCTATGCATGCTGCCTCCTAGGGGAGGTTGATCTTGAGCCGGCCTTTGCAGATGGTTGAGCCCAGTGCCGTGGCAGTGACTGTTCTCCCCCTGGGAGTGGGCATGGGCAGAAATGAACCTGTGGTACCCACTCCTATCCCAGTCTCCAGGCGTGAACACCTGTTCTATAACTGTTCTGTTAACTGGGCACACTGAACCCTGCCCTTCCTCCACTCCGTCAGTGTGTGGCGTTAGGAGGGGAGCAGACAGAACTGCATCACTCCTGTTCCCTAGCCCTTGTGCTGTTTTTCTTTATGCTAGAAATTCACCAGGGTCCTTCCTGTTAAGATCCGGGTGCGGATCCCTGCACTCTGGCCCATTTCCGTCGGTGTCTCTCTTCTGCTCCCCATTCCTTCACTGGTACCCTTACTGCTAAGGAGCTCTGAACCACAGGCACTCTACTGTTGTCATAGCCTTCCTCTCCCTGACTGAATCACCTTGTAGTTGGGGTATAGGCCACTAATCCTTCTGCCTTTCTGTGTTCTCCGGGTTCCAGGAGCCTCGACTCACTTTGAAAATTCCTTTGAGGGTTCATCATTTTCAATGGGTGACATTGCTCTGGCACTGTACTCGGCTCTGTTCTCCTACTCTGGCTGGGACACCCTCAACTATGTCACTGAAGAGATCCAGAACCCTGAGAGGTAGGTACTTCACTATCAACTTTCCATAGCGATGGCCACCGTCATTTACTGAACTCCTACTATGCACTGATGGCATACCACAACTGGTCAGTTTTGTCAGCATCATTTTGACAGGCCTGAGGCTGGACAAGTAACTGGTGCATGATCACAGTAACGGGGCTAAGAGGTGAACTTTCTTGTACTAAAAAAAAATTTTTACACGGCTTTTCACATTTGTTCATGCATTTCTGAATTAATCAAAGTAGGTTGTATCATGTGCTTGTGTGTTTTTTTTAAATTAAAAAAATAGACTTTCCTCGATAGATTTTCACTCACCGTTATTCCTATGTGTATAACTTTAGGTCACAGACTACCAGAAACCTTTTCCTTCTGATCCCATGTTTCTCAAATTCGTACGTGGCTTAGGGTATTGTTTGTTTCAGGACACCACTGAATTGTCCTGTAGTCACGGAGAGTGAAAAGAACACTGGGCAGGGAGTCAGAGGGCCTGGACCTGTCTTTCTACTGATTCATTGGGTGACCTTGAGGGAATTCACTGCCATCTCTGCCTGCTCCCTATCTATAATTGAGGGGGTTGAACCTTTCCTGGCTCTAAAATTCAATGACTCTAGGAACTAAGATTTGCCAGGAAATGAGGTTTCTGAAATTTTTAAATCAAAATAATAATAATAAACTCCTCTTGGCTTTGAGAAACAAGAGTATTCTTGATACACATCTAGTGTTGCTACTCTGGGAGCAGACAGTAACTGATGGGAGGCCTGGGTGGTGCTTCCACCTACTGGACAGAAGCTGAAAGACCGGAATACTTGCCCCACTCTACCCCTGCCCCCCTCCAAGTCTCACAGATCAGGGCTTACTTTGGGCCAGGGGGACTATGAGCTGTCTTTAAGCCTTTCTCGTGGCCAAGGGTTAGGGTAGCACTCAAGGTTCTCAAACTGACTAACGGAGTGGGTTGGACATATTTCTGATTGCTTGTTCAGGTCCACGTATTGTTCTTACTGAGGGCCTGTCTTACTCTCTACAGAGGTTCCGTTCCGTTCGGTCGCTCAGTCGTGTCCGACTCTATGCGACCCCGTGGACTGTAGCCTACCAGGCTTCTCTGTCCATGGGATTCTCCAGGCAAGAATACTGGAGTGGGTTACCATTTCCTTCTCCAGGGGATCTTCCCGACCCAGGGATCGAACCCGGGTCTCCCGCATTGGAGGCAGACGCTTTAACCTCTGAGCCACCAGGGAAGCCCAGAGGTTACATTTCACAATTTCCCTCCGTAATTTCTTTTCTATTTAACCTTAAAGACAAATTTTCCAGTGTTGATAATCTTGCAGAAGGACGCCTGATACTAAGAAACCTCGAGTGAAACAAAACGAAACCTTCCTGTTCCTGTGCTATTATCACTGTGACATGGTTATTTGTTAATCCGTCCCCCTTTGTGTGCAGGCCTTTCTCTGAATGTAGTATTTCTTCCACCTGACGCTCTTTAGTTGTTGAGGTTAAGCCATTCTCCAACTTAAAGGCAGAAGCACTGGGGGAATGCCTTGGAGGCCCCAGCCCTGGATTGGTGTGGGCAGTCTAAGAATCAAAGGACAAGGGAGATGAGACTGTAGGACTAATGGACCCACTGTTCTGTTTGGCTGCAGGAATCTGCCCCTCTCCATTGGCATTTCCATGCCCATTGTCACCATCATGTACATCTTGACCAATGTGGCCTATTACACTGTGCTTGACATGAGGGACATCCTGGCAAGCGATGCTGTTGCTGTGGTAAAGGATTTTCACTAGCAGAAGGGTGAGGGTGTTTGTGGGCTTTGGGGTATGATGTTGCTCCTCAGAGTCCCAGAAATCCGGCAGTCCTTGGAGTATGCTTAGGGCACTGGGCTTGTAAGGTCCCATTAGCCACGCTATGTAAGAAGCATACCAAGCTGCCAGCCGAGGGACCAGAGGGCATGCTTGTCCTTGCCTTCCACCTCTGTTGGGTCCTGCTAATGATTCCTCTCCATTCCTTCCCCTTAGACTTTTGCAGACCAGATTTTTGGACTATTCAATTGGACCATTCCGTTTGCGGTTGCATTATCCTGCTTTGGTGGCCTCAATGCCTCCATCGTGGCTGCGTCTAGGTGAGTGTCGTCTTTTACTGAGGGGTATTGTGAAGAGCTCTGGCAGGGCCAGACTTATAGGACCCACTTGAGTCACCATGCTCCCCAAATGACAGTCAGCCCTCTGGCCTCATTCTAATCAGCAGCCTCCAGTGCTCACACTTCTTGGTACTCAACTTCTTTCCGAATTAATCAAACCCTTTTGATGGGGGGGAAGGACTTGTGGCACATGAACCTGGCCACACCCACATCCCCCAGGTTTTTCAGTCTCTCCTATCTTACCCAAAATAGGCTTTTCTTCGTGGGCTCAAGAGAAGGCCATCTCCCCGACAGCATCTGCATGATTCATGTGAAGCGGTACACACCAGTGCCAGCTCTTCTCTTCAATGTAAGTGGTCTCAAGACTGGGCTGAAAGCCAGGTAATGGGGGAAACTTTAGTAACAGTAGATACAACTGTTCTAGCTTCCCAGAAGCTCTAAATATTCTAATAGAAAAACTATTAGTGGACTAGTCACCATGGGCAAGGCGCTGTGCTAACTGCTGTGGTGGTTCTGAAGAAAACCCATTTTTTCTAAGGAATGGTGGCCTCCCCGTCTAGGGTGAGGCATAGTGGTCATGGAATACACTGTGACAACTGCTGTGGCAGATAATGATGTAGTGTTTATGGGGAGAAATGGTCATTTCTGTAGAAGTGAAAGAAGACAGACTGGAGAATTTGAAATGGATCTTAACGTTTAGGGTTGCAAATATCGATGGGCTTTAGGTCAGAAAAATGTCATCAGCAATCTGGAGGTGTGGAGTTGGACAGCAGAAGGTAAAAGCTGGAAGTGTAGGCTGGAGCCATTCTGGAGAGGTTCTGGGGCAAAAGCCATTTGAGGAACTGTTTCGAGGTGTGCTGTATAGAGGATTAAGCGGGCCAAGGATTTGAAGAACGCGCTGAGAAAGGCTACTGACTTGATAGGAAATGAATGAAGTTAAGGTGGCAAATGGGGTGGGAACAGAAAAGGACAGTTGGAGAAACAGGACTTAACAAGCGGGTGGATCTGCGGGATAAAGGGGATTGGAAACTGCTTTCCATGTCAGAGGCTGACAGGAGCTGATGTGGGCTTGTGCCTACAGGGTCTCATGGCGTTGATCTACTTGTGTGTGGAGGACATCTTTCAGCTCATTAACTACTACAGCTTCAGCTACTGGTTCTTCGTGGGGCTCTCTATTGTGGGCCAGCTTTATCTGCGCTGGAAAGAGCCTGACAGGCCTCGTCCTCTCAAGGTAGCTCCTCTCCCTCCCACCTTTGCTGCACCTGCTCCAGGGATTCTGACACCTACTCGGAAACCTCTGCCCAGAACTGTGGGTGGCACTTATTGAAATGGGGGGGATGACAGGAAGACTCAGTACTCTGCTCTACAGGAGTGGGGGGTTTCCACCCTGACCTGTTTAACCTCCACTTGTTTCTTCTGGGCCCTTAGCTCAGCCTGTTCTTCCCCATTGTCTTCTGCCTCTGCACCGTCTTCCTGGTGGCTGTTCCGCTCTACAGTGACACCATCAATTCTCTCATCGGCATTGGCATTGCTCTCTCAGGCCTGCCCTTTTACTTCTTCATCGTCAGAGTGCCAGAACACAAACGACCTCTTTGCCTCCGCAGGATTGTGGGTAAGCCTTGGATCCTCAAGTCAGCTCAGCTATTGTACAGCTTAGGGTTTTTTTTTTCTTCTGCAACTCTTACATCTCCCAAGCCACCTTTGCCATAGCCCCTACCTGTTGCTGAGGTTTAACTGAAATTGCCCCCTTGGGCCCAGCCCCATTCAGTGCCCCTTGGACTCAGTCCAGTTGACTTCTCAGTTCTGACTCAAACCTCTCTTTGTAGCCTCTGTCACGTGGTACCTCCAGGTCCTATGTATGTCAGTTGCTGCAGAGATGGATTTGGAAGATGGAGGAGAGCAGTCCAAGCAACAGGATCCCAAGTCTAAATAACCACAAGAAATTTCAAGATGTGGAAAGCAGGGTCTTGTATCTCCTGCTGGTTGGAGGCAAGGAAGTTAAAAAGGAAAACTCACTTCTTTGGAGGCACCTGTCCAGAAGCCTCTTAGGCAGCTTCAGCAACCTCTGAACTTGCTTTCTGAGAGATGGAGAGTAATTTATTTGTTTTGCTACATATTATTCCAGGTTTCTTTTAAAGGGACATAAAGCAGACTGTGATGGGAAGCATGCCAGGTGTGAGCTTGGATGTTCCAGTGGCACATTCTCATGTGTTAAGATATCCACTCACTTCCAGTGTGTCTGCCCACTCCTCTTCCACTGGAAAATACAACAATGCTTTAACTTCCTGTCTCCTTTAGAGACATGTAATTGTCACAGGTGCTAGACAATAAAAAGGTATGCTTCTAAACTCTTGAGTGGCTTCATCATTTTTATATAGTGTCTTAGGGATAGTTTCCATGAGCCAGGCAGTAAGACTAAAAACAATCCTTTGTTAGAAAGAGTCTTTCTTCCCTCTTAAGCCAGTTGTTGTAGGCTGATGCAACCAGCCTCTAAACAAAAGAACACCTATGCTGCTGTAGCAAAATGCTAGGTTATTTGATAAAAGCTCTATCAACTTCTCTTCCTCTTGTCACTAAGAACTTGAGCACATCTACTTCTTGAAGGATATTGTATAGATAATCTTGGAATAAGTGAATGTGTTTCCTCCATATACATTCTCCACTTATCAGGCATACACCTCTGACTACAAGGCAAATATGGGCATGACAACACATCGAGCCCTTAATGCCAGGTTACAACACTGAGATGCCTCCTAAGATCGTGGGCCAGCAAGAGCAATCATCACCCAAACTATTCTTTCTGAAGCATGTGATCGATTTCCCTGTTTAATAAGTGTTAGGAAGCAGTGTATAGCACAGAGGTTTACTAACTCTGCGAACGGGACGATCACTTGGCTTCCAGGGTTCTTTCACACTTAGGTGGAAGAGTCTGTAGTGGAATCCAATTTTAAAATGAACACCAACATGTCCCACAGTTTCTAGGTCTGGCGCAAAGACCCAGCATGAAATCGTGTTCGAAGGCTGAGCCTCTGAAAAGACAGTTTCTGCCAGTGTGAGCAGGCAGCAGAGGTCAGCCAAGTGTGTCACGCCAGGGCTGCTTTGACTTTGCTTTGTTGCTGCTGCTGCTGTTGGGGGTGTTGGGAGGGTCATTCTTTCCATGCTGCAGCAGAGGGTTGTGGGCAAACGTCTGTCGTAACGGACCTGGGGAAGAAGAGAAAACAAATCCCGATGAACGAAGAAAAGGAAGAAACAAACGACAGAATTCAGCCCGCGAGGGTTATTTACCCCTGGCAGCGAGCTCCAAGTGGTTCTGCATGCGTCGTTCCCGCTCCTGTAGCTGATGGGCCATTTCAGCATTCTTCCAGCCTGTGTAAAGGGGAGGAAGGCCATTGGTCCTGCACCCATTTCGAGACCACATTCCCCCTGTCCTTGTCACAGAGGACAGGCCCTTACCTTGTTTGAAGCTCTTTATGAAGCCTTCCCGTGGAGGTAACTTGTCTGGGTCGTGCACAACACGTTGGGGAATTTTCAGTACAGTGCGTACAGCAGGAATACGGAGACAGGCCACCTGGCCCAGGGAAAACATGTTGGAGGAGAGCCAGTACATGAACACTGCCTGGATGAGAAGAGAAGGCACTCAGAAGCTGCGTCTCTAGGCAGCTTGCCAGGAGACTTGGAGCCAGCCCCTAAGCCATCACCTACCGTGGGGAAATGGATAGTTATAGGCAAGACTGCCAGGGGCATGAGTCTGATAAAATTTCTCATCCACTGAAGGTCAGAACTTTGCATGCCAGTTTCAGCACCTAACTGGGAAAAAAAAGAAAAAGCAAGGGAAGAACATGTGTTTGACAAGCAAATGCATGTCAATTTTAGTTGATCCTGGCTCAGATCTCTTACGCATCAGTTCTGTTTCTCCAAGGAGTGAAGAATGACCATTCTATACAACTGCTTTCTTTTCACTCCCCACTCTGTAGGACAGGCACCTGGCAAACCCGGGCTTACCTCAAGGACACCCCACATTGTAGCTGTGACCACCAGAGGTAATACATAGATGGGGTCAGATAGTGTGAGATCCTGGAACCACCAGAGACCACCTGTCTGCAGGCTGGGCACGGGAAGGTTGGCCATTTCTCTCAAGGCAATGAAGAAGGAGATGAAGATTGGGGCCTGTGACACAGGATAAACAGTGTCAGGACCCTTTAACAGAGGGACCATTTTAATTACTCCATTATTGAAACCCATAATGGGCTTATGTAGCATAATATCACCACCAACCTGCTTTTAGGGTCTAGGGCATGGGAAACACGGAGATAGTTTTTTATTTTTGTCGTTGTTTCTCTTAATCTGATTGTTTCTGAAGTGAGAGGGGAAACATTTTTTGCTCACCTGAGTCAGGGGTAGAATGAGAGGTCTAAAGAGTTTAATATCATGCTTTTTCTGGTAGAATGTCATCTCCGAGGAGGCCCTGTAAACTGGGAAGGGAGTAGAAGTTAATGGTTGGGCTAACAGGTTGGTGGAGGTGACCATCCTCATAACCTGGCCCACGAGTCAAATCTAACTGACCCTGGCCAGGCGCTGTAAGCATTAGGCCCAAGCAGGCGTATCTTAGAACTCGCCCAACTGCAGTGACTCCCACTTTGAGTTGTTTCCCTCCTACCACTGCCCCCTCCCCGCCCCAGCTGTATGCAGGGAAAGCAGGTCCTCTCCCATGCTCGCTCTGCAACTGACTCACATTCTGTGTGGTTTCCTGTCAACTTGGCCTCTCTGATGCGAGCGGAAAACTTCTGAATCTCTGGCAAGTGATTGTGAATCTTGGCTGCCTCTCGCTGGCCCTTCACGATGAGAGGAAACACCAGGCAGCGGGCAAGGACTGTGCCTGGAAACACAAACTAGGAGTGGAGTGACGTTCTGCATTCTCCATCAAGCCATTCTGTAGCTAGACCGCTAAAAGTTTCTAGGTCCTCCCTGAGAGGGTCTCTTACCCAGACTTTCCCACCCTGTGACTCAGGCCCACAGGGCCCCAAAACAAAGGGCATGGTGTGACTCAGTTCCTTCGAGGCTCAGTCCTCTGCTTTGACATCAAAAGTCTGGCATTAACTTCTCCAGACAAATGACCAGGAATCTTATTTCCTCAAAAAGGTGACAGAAGCTACTTTAATAGATCAATGGTTTCCAAACTTTTCTATGATTAATGGACTCCTTTTTTCCTCAATTCTAAGTGTAACCACAATATATGTAACAAATAAAATCAAGCTGCCCTGGGTGAGGAGGCTGTCTGATTGTTAAGATTGTTCAATCTCTGGAATTTGCTTTGCTCAGAAGCACTTTCACAGAACTCTGGGGCTCCCAGGAATGAAGTCTGAAAAACGCTGTCCTAGAAATGTCTGGAATAGGAGGTAACTTTAACTCCTTCCTATTTCTTTTCTTACATTTCACATTTCTCGACCATTTCAACAAATATTTATTTAGTTGATGGTATGTGTGATAAGCAAGTGGGCCCGGGCTGAGAAGAGACGGGGAGATACACACTTAGGCTTTATCACCATAATGATAAATGGTGAAGTGAACGGAAAGGAGGGAGCTAAGGATGGAACCGGGAACACCAGCACTGCAGGGGCGGCAGAGTACTGAGTGTGGAGATGGGGGACATGGACAGAAAGCGGCAAAAGCCGAGGGGCAGACTCCTCCCTCTACCGCGTCTGATGCAGAAAGGGCAAGTATGACAAGTGGACTAAGAAATGAAATCACTGGCAGTTAGAACGAGATGGTGTAAGTCAGACTGCTGAGGGTCACAGAACAGAAAGAGAGGAAAGCCTACTGGGTGCAGAATACCCTTTTAAATGATAGCTATGAAGAGAAGGAGAAAGAGTAGTAGTTAAAATTGAATAACGATGAGCGGAAGGAATTTATCAAGAAACACATGGTATGCTTGCACACGCCTATATGTTCAGAGTAAGCAATAAAGACGGAGAAGCTGAAGACACGGGGGAGAGGAGGAGGATCACTGGAGCAATGCATGGGGAGAGAGAGAATTTAAAGCAGTTTTAACCTAAGAAGAGGAGCGATGTGTCTTCCCATCTGACCTGAACTTCTGCTCTCTTGAATCAGGCTTCATCTCTGTTATGGAGGTACCCATACTTACACCCCACCCTCACATTCAAAAATTTACACTTCTTAAATCCTAGATGACCCAGTGGTTTTAAAATGCCCCTCAAGGGGAACACATGTACACCCGGGGCAGATTCATGTCAATGTATGGCAAAACCAACCAATATATTAATGTAATTTGCCTCCAATAAAACAAAAATAAATAAAATGAAAAAAAAAAAAAAATAAAATGCCCCTCAAGAAATACAGTGCAGTGCATCTAAGTGTTCTGAATCTCTATCACTCATTTGCATCATCGGCTTTTCTCAGCTATAAACTCCTGCAACTATTTCCTCTATCCCGCACAGAGCTGCTATCTTTAGAGTTCTACCCCAAACCCCATTTCCTCTACGCTCGTACAGATATGTTCCCCTTACATGCAGCAATGGCTCCCCACCATGGCAGGCCTAGGTTAACATGCATAAATTCAAGCAAGTTCTGGATCAGTCCCACTGGGGTGTAGGACCCCAGCCCAAGTTCAGCAAAGCTCTGCTCTGCGGCAGCTTGGATGATATCTGCGGCCTCTCCAGAAGCCACTTCAGGTACTGCTGTTGGTGGGGGAGTTGCAGGAATGACTGGAGGGGCCGGAACCTGTGGGGGGAAAAAGTCATGTATTATATTTGGTCCCTAGAGGAAGAAATGGCAAACCACACTAGTATTCTTGTCTGAAAAATGCCATGGACAGAGAAGCCTGGTCGGCTACCGTCCAAAGGGTCACACAGAGTCGGATATGGTTGAGCGACTAAGCACCTTATATTCAGCAGGGGGCAGACACATAGAAAACGAGGTCCCTCTTACAATAATCAACACTGGGGTACTCTCTGGACTTCCTATTTCTTGTTCTCCCATGGTAGCCTATACTGTCCAAAGAATTCAAAGCTTAAAAAGGACATTTAATGTCAGGAAGTCAATTAAAATTTTATTATTTTTCTGGGTTTTATGATGCTTATGGTATTTGTGTCAGTTTTTCAAAAAACATTACTTTGTAAAGGTTACTTATTTTAAATACATATTCCTGTTCACAATTTTAAAAAAAGGATATTTTATTTTTCCCTCTAAGCAGGAAGATAAGACTCAGAATAAGACTTAATCACTCTCCTTCATGTTAGGAATTTATTTCTTATATTAGCATTTTCCAAACTTCAGTTGCATCAGTATCACTGGCACGATTTTGCGTACACTGAAACTATTATAATTTTTCTTTAAACAACTCAGTTTTTAAGATGGTATCTACTTGGTGCTGAGAAATATTAATGTTCATGAAATCAGGGACATGCAAGTTGTAATTGTGTCAACTGAAAAAATGCACAATCTTAAAGTTGAGAATTGTGTTTTACTTGGGACAATACTGAGGACTTAAGCCCAGGACACAGCCTCTCAGCTCTGAGGAAGGAGCCAGGATATGCAAGAGTTTCTGCAAAACAAACAAACAACCCCCAAAAACCAGGTAGTCAAACACCAAAAGATTACTGCTAATTAAAGAAAAACCAGGTGTCTCAAGATAATGAATTTTAGTGCTTTTCTATGTATGGAAAGCTACAAGAGTCTGGGCTTATTGAAATCATTCCTTTGATATATACCTTAACTTTCTAGGGCCAGTATTCTGCTTCTCCATCCTGAATCCCCTCAGGATGCCCTGTAGGGGTGGCTGCACTGGCTGATGGCCTCAATATACTTTGTTTGCTGACATGGCAGGTGACATTCTTTGTCAGGTCATATGTTTTTTCTTTTTTTTCTTTTCAGGTCAGAAATTTGACCAAAAGTTGGGAGGCATTATGACTAGCTTTGTCCCATGGCACTAGGAAGGCTGATTTGTAGATCTGGCAAAGATTCTGCTGATAGGCCACTCAAAGTGCTAGTTTTGGATCAGGCCCTGTTGATAATCTAAAATTCTCTAGATAGCCTGTGAAGACCGCTATGTGGAAGAAAAATGTTGCCTGCCATATCAGTAACCAAAGGATGCAGCAGCCATCAGCCACCCTCAACTGTATACCCCGAGGGGATTCAGGATGGAGAAAAACAGAATACTGGCGCTATATACTTAAGGTGCTTATCAAAAGAATGATCTCAGCAAGCCCAGACTCTTACATCAGTCTATACATAGAAGAGTGCTAAACTCACCAACTTGAGGTATCTAGTTTTTAATAATAATCTTTTAAAAAAAATCTTTTGATATTCTGACTACCTGTTCGCCTCCACCTCCCCAAACTTCCATATATCCGGGCTCCTCCCTTACCTCTTTGGAACAGTCCCGCAGAGTTTATCTGAGAGGCAGTCTTCCAGGCTTAAGTCCTTAGCAAGTTCACTGAATAAAACATAACCTTCACCTTTTAGGTTGTACACTTTTTACAGTTAACAATTTTGGTGACTGCTACCTCTCTCCTTCACCTGAACTCTACGAGGACCTAGGGCCTCATATTAGCAGAAGCCTCTTGGGACTGTCTGCATCCTTGGAAAGTCCAGATAATCAGGGGGATTCTTGGATCTCCTGACTAATGGCTGATGATTCCGAGTTTTATTTGGCAGTGTCTAACTGGTACCTGGCTCCCCAGCTGAAAGACACTAGGGGAGCCCAGATGAAAGATGGGGAGTTGCTCAGTAGAGACACTGAGCAGTCTAAACTGGGTGATTAGATGAGAGGTTGGCCCAACATCTTTGCCTTCAACTAACACTCTAGCCAAGTCTATGTATGTACAAAACTTATACAGTACTCACTTAATTGGAAATTAAAGGAAATCTTGCCCTGTAAATGGCCAATATGGGGCTCTTTTATTGCAACTGCAGTTAAGTTTGACCAACATGGATAACCACGATGGTGTGATCACTCATCTAGAGCCAGACATCCTGAAGTGTGAAGTCAAGTGGGCCTTAGGAAGCGTTACTACAAACAAAGCTAGTGGAAGTGATGGAATTCCATTTGAATTATTTCAAATCCTAAAAGATGATGCTATGAAAGTGCTGCAAGCAACATGCCAGCAAATTTAGGAAAACTCAGCAGTGGCCACAGGACTGGAAGAAGTCAGTTTTACTCCAACCCCAAAGAAGGGCAACGCCAAAGAGTGCTCAAACCGCTCAGTGCACGTATCTCACATGCCAGCAAAGCAACGCTCAACAACCTCCAAGCGAGGCTTCAACAGCGCATGAACTGAGAACTTTAGTTGCACAAACTGGATTTAGAAAAGGCATAGCAACCAGATGTGAAACTGCCAACATACACTGAATCACAGAAAAAGCAAGGGAATTCCAGAGAAACAGCTACTTCTGCTTCATTGACTATGTTAAAGCCTTTGACTATGTGGGTCACAACAAACTGCAGAAAATTCTTAGAGGTAAGAATACCAGAACATCTTACGTGCCTCCTGAGAAACCTGTATGCAAGTCAAGAAGCAATAGGTAGAATAAGACATGAACAACAGACTGGTTCGAAACTGGTAAAGGAGTACGTCAGGCTGCATATTGTCACCCTGCCTATTTAACTTCTATGCAGAGTACATCAAGTGAAATGCAGAACTGGATGAAGCTCAAGCGGGAATCAAGACTGCAGGGAGAAATATCAATAACCTCAGATATGCAGATGACTCCACCCTAAAGGCAGAAAGTGAAGCGGAACTAAAGAGCCTCTTGATACAGGTCAAAGAGGAGAGTGAAAAAGCTGGCTCAAAACTCAACATCAAAAAAACTAAGATCATGGCATCTGGTTCCACTACTTCATAGCAAATAGATGGGGAAACAATGGAAACAGTGACAGACTTTATTTTCTTGGGCTCCAAAATCACCATGGACAGTGGCGGCAGCCACTAAATTAAAAGACGCTTGCTCCTTGGAAGAAAAACTATGACAAATCTAGACAACATATTAAAAAGCAGAGACATCACTTTGCCCACAAAGTCCATACAGTCAAAGCTATGGTTTTTGCAGTAGTCATGTACAGATGTGAGAGTTGGATCATAAAGAAGGCTGAGTGCCGAAGAATTGATGCTTTTGAACTGTGGTGCTGGAGAAGACACTGAGAGTCCCTTGGACTGCAAGAAGATCAATGTAGTCAATCCTAAAGGCCATCAACACTGAATATTCATTGGAAGCACTGATGCTGAAGTTCTGATTCTTTGGCCACCTGATGTGAAGAGTCAACTCACTGGAAAAGACCCCGATGCTGGGAAAGACTGAGGGCAAGAGGAAAAGGGGGTGACAAACGATGAGATGGTTGGATGGCATCATTGACTCAATGGATATGAATCTGAGCAAACTCCAGGAGATGGTGAAGGACAGGGAAGCCTGGCATGGTGCAGTTCATGGGGTCACAAAGAGGTGGACACCACTGAGCAACTGAACAAAAGACTCCTGTATCTTTCCTTACACAGAAAAGTGCTAAACTCATTAACTTGAGACACTTGGTTTTTCTTTAACAGTAATCCTTTGATGTTTCAACTACTTTTTTGTTTGTTTTGCAAAACTCCTATATACCCTGGCTCCTCCCTCACATCTTTGGAAAAATCCCTCAGAGCTGAGAGCCTGCATCCTAGTTAAGTCCTCAGTGATGCCCCACATTCTCCAAGCCAGGCTTCAACAATGCGTGAACTGTGAACTTCCAGATGTTCAAGCTAGATTTAGAAAAAGGAAGAGGAACCAGAGATCAAATTGCCAATTTCCGTTGGGTCATCAAAAAAGCAAGAGAGTTCCAGAAAAATATCTGCTTTACTGACTACACCGAAGTCTTTGATTGTGTGGATCACAATAAACTGTGGAAAATTCTGAAAGAGATGGGAATATCAGACAACCTTATCTGCGTAATGAGAAATCTGTATGCAGGTCAAGAAACAAGTTAGAACTGGACATGGAACAACCGACTGATTCCAAATTGGGAAAGGAGTACATCAAGGCTGTATATTGTCATCCTGCTTATTTAACTTATATGCAGAGTACCTCATGCAAAATGCTGCACTGGATGAACCCCAAGCTGGAATCAAGACTGCTGGAAGAAATATCAATAACCTCAGATACGCAGATGACACCACCCTGATGGCAGAAAGTGAAGAACTAAAGAGCCTCTTGATGAAAGTGAAAGAGGTGAGTGAAAAAGTTGGCTTAAAGCTCAACATTCAGAAAACTAAGATCATGGCATCCGGTCCCATCACTTCAGGCAAAAAGATGGGGAAACAATGGAAACAGTGAGCCAGCATCCTTTATTTTGGGGGGCTCCAAAATCACTGCAGATGGTGACTGCAGCCATGAAATTAAAAAGACGCTTGCTCCTTGGAAGAAAAGCTCCAACCTAGACAGCATATTAAGAAGCAGAGACATTACTTTGCCAACGAAGGTCTGTCTAGTCAAAGCTATGGTTTTTCCAGTAGTCATGTATGGATGTGAGAGTTGGACTATAAAGAAAGCTGAGCACAGAAGAATTGATGCTTTTGAACTGTGGTGTTGGAGAAGACTCTTGAGAGTCCCTTGGACTGCAAGGAGATCCAACCAGTCCATCCTAAAGGAAATCAGTCCTGAATATTCATTGGAAGGACTGATGCTGAAGCTGAAACTCCAATACTTTGGCCACCTGATGCAAAGAACTGACTTATTTGAAAAGACCCTGATTCTGGGAAAGATCGAAGGCAGGAGGAGAAGGGGCCGACAGTGGATGAGATGGTTGGATAGCATCACCGACTTGATGGACATGAGTTTGAGTAAGCTCCAGAGTTGGTGATGGACAGGGAAGCCTGGTGTGCTGCAGTCCATTGGGGTGCAAAGAGTCAGACACAACTGAGCAACTGAACTAAATGCCCCAAATAAGACACAACTCTCAACCTTTATGTTGTGCTTTCCGCCCCCCCCCGCCAGTTGACAACTCATTTCATTTACCTTTATTTTTTTGCGCCGCACCATGTGGCTTGTGGATTTCATAACTTAGGAAAATATCACCAAGTTATTATTTTTTCTTACTGAAAGCTCTGCCAAAGAATATGAACTTACTGACTTTTACTAAACCTAGGTAGAATAAAGGATATGTCTAATTGATTAAGCCAGCATGCTTCAGCTAGCTTTAACACCAGATATTAATTTACTATTTCTAGATCACATGAACCTGAAATTAATTCTGGCCAGTTTCCTTTAAATTTAGAAATAGGTAATTCGTAAGCACTTAAAGTCAATTAAATAGAAGGCTTTTATAAATTTAATTTAGAAAGTATACCCAGAGGTAGTGACATTTTATATGTATAATGTATATACAGACATACAAACAGACAAAACTAGAGATCTCATAGTTTCATTAAAATACTCAGTTATGTGGAGAAGGAAATGGCAACCCACTCCAATATTCTTGCCTGAGAAATCCAATGGACAGAGAAGCGTGGGGGGACTATAGCCCATGGGGTCACAGAGAGTCGGACACAACTTAGCAACCAACAACAACAAAAAACTTAAGTTATAATCAAGTATTAATAAATTTACTTGTTTAGGGGCTATATTTACATTTCTGACTTGTAGAAATTTTCAAGAAAAAAATAGTTGCTTTTAATTTCCCAAAGAACTGGTCAATTGCCTAAGTGATACTAAATGACTGATCTGCCAAACTAAATTTTCTTTGTTTTTTTTTAATCACTGACTTCCAACTAAACTGAAAATTAAGAGTTCTACATTATAGAACTTTAGGGTTCAATTTACTATGTCTTCAAAAGTTTTTATAAGGTATTCAACAAAGGCCCTCTTTCTGAGTGCACCAGTTAGACCAGAACATTGTTAGCTCTGGAACATCAGCTCCCGGTTTTTACTTTATGTTGTGTGTGCTCTGGTAACCGTACTGGTTTCCTTTAGTATGCTTAATTAATACAGTCTGAGGGGCAGATTTATATGCCCTGTCTAATAACAGGCAGGGGAGTGAGACATGATGTCTATCCCACAATAAGGCAAAAGAGATATAATCATCTTACATAAAGCCCATTTAAATAGACCAGTTTTGATAAATTTTTATCTCATTTTTATCAACTTCTATAACTTTAATTTTAGTCTCCATCAGGATCACATCAAGTCTTGGTCTCAGAAGGAGTCCAGAAACTTCCTTTTAATTGAATCATCTGATCTATTTTTGTATAAAAGGCTCTGGGTTCCCAGTGAGAGGTTGAGCCAAGGTCCGTCCGTCCGTTCCGTCGCTCAGTCGTGTCCTACTCTTTGCGACCCCGTGGACTGTAGCCTACCAGGCTTCTCCGTCCATGGGATTCTCCAGGCAAGAATACTGGAGTGGGTTACTGTTTCCTTCTCCAGGGGATCTTCCCGACCCAGGGATCGAACCCGGGTCTCCCTCATTGGAGGCAGATGCTTTAATCTCTGAGCCATCAGGGAAGCCCAAGGTACTCAGGCTCTTTTGTCAATTTTCTAACTTAATCAATTGGCCTAACTGTTGTCCCAAGCAATTGTTAGTCAGATAGCTCTGTAAGTTTCTGCTAGCCTTTAGGGGGCAGAAAATCTAATACTGGGGACCAATAATGTTGGTCCATCCAACCTAAGGTAATGTGTTGAAACCTTTTGTTTTAATCCTATTAGCATCTGTTTTATATATCTTATTTCTTAATATAACTACTTAAAGATTTCTTTATCCATCTGGGACACAAGTTCCTTTAACATTTCCACTTTAGTGGGAAGAAGTTTCTAGACTTTCTCTTCCTTTTTTAAATCTCCGTTAATCAGCCCTATCAGCATTAATTATCTTCATGTTTTTATTAGCATCTGTAAGACCCACTCACTGAAGGGGAACAGAAACCACAAATAAGGTTTCCCAAACCTTAAAAAAAAACAACTAAAAAAACTAACAGAATTCTTAGGTTAACCACTGTGTGTGTAGTTAACCTTCTGTTTTTTTTTCCCCATAGGTACCAATAAAACAGCTGTATATAATGAGAGCTCTGTAAAAATATATCTATTAAGACATTTTCCCAATTTAAAAGATCAATGGTTACTGACAGGAGGTATTTTAATTTTAATTATTACTGACAGGCAGTATTAACTCAAATCAGTAAGACAAAAGAGGTACCCCTACAAGAAAGTACAAAGGATGTAGCCTTCAGAAGATCTATAAAGTTTACTCCTCGAAACATATAAGAAAGTAAAGGTCATTGTTGTATAGGCTGATGCAACCAAGATTAAGATGACTGAAGTCCCTGAGAATTGGCATGGTCAGACAAAAGACTGCCCAGAATCTCAGTCTATTTGGGAGCATTGCTGAGGGGCTTCCCTGGTGGCTCAGATGGTAAAGAATCACCCTGCAATGCAGGAGACCAGGGTTTGATTCTTGGGTGGGGAAGATCCCCTGGAGAAGAGAATGGCTACCCACTCCAGTATTCTTGCCTGGAGAATTCCATGCACAGAGGAGCCTGAGGGGCTACAGTCCACGGAGTTGCAAAGAGCTGGACATAACTGAGCAACTAACACTTATTATTATTCAGGTCTTAAGCCTAGGACACAGCCTCTCAGCTCTGAGAGACTGTTCAGAAGAGGTAAGGGAGGAGCTAGGATATACAGGAGTTTTTCCAAACAATGCTCCCCAACCCCAGCCCAACCAGGTAATTACAACACCAAAAAATTACTGCTAATAAAAACCAGAAGTCTCAAGTTAATGAATTTAGTGTTTTTCTATGTATGGAAAGATGCCAGTTTGGGTTTATTGAAATCATTCCTTTGATATGTACCCTAACTAGCTACAGTGAGTATTCTGTTTCTCCATCCTCAATTCCCTCAGGGTGCACCTGTTGGGGGTGGCCACTGGGACTGCTGGCCTCAACATACTTTGTTTCCTGATATGGCAAGTGACATTCTTTATCCACATTTGACATGCAAATTATAATTTTTCCAATATACAAACAGAATTGCATCTTATTTCACCATCAGTGGCTTGCCACCATTCTGGCAAACAACGCCTTGTTTACAACATAAATTTTTCCTCCTGTGCTCTCAATAATTTTACCACTGATGTGAAAATCTATCCCAAGCAGAGAAGCTATCATTTGGGGAGTTGGGTGGTGTGTGGACAAGAACACAGCTCCATGTCCCCGCCTCCCAGTCAAAGCAAAATAAAAATAAAATCTGCAAGAAGCATCATTCCTAACATTTCAGGGACGAAACGTCTCTTACCTGGGCTTCTGCAAAAGAGACGGCAGAGGTACTGAGGCCGCGGGGGCCTGGGGCCATGAGCAGGACATAGCGCGGGTGCCCGCGGCACCGGTCGGCTGGGAACCCGAGCCCAGCTGTCGGCGGTTTCCGAGGCCACTGGCAGGGCCCTGCGACGCTGTGGAACTGAGTGGGTAAAAGGGAGACGGAGTCCTTTGATCAGGTAAAATCGCTTATTATGCTCACCCCTCCCCCTCAAGAGACAGGCAGACAATTTCCACAGGTGAGGACTTTTCTACTCCCCGCGCTCAGATTGCGAGCCTGAAAGCATGCAAGCTGTGAGTCCTGCATCTCAGCTACCGCAGACCCACCCCGGGGCCCAGAAGCTGAGGCTGGGGTTGCTCTAGAAGAGGTGACGCTTGTCCCAGGCACAGACTAAAATACGCGGCTGCTGACCCCGCGGGGTCTGGGACGTAACCCTCCCGCGTCCTCACATGACCCGAGGCCGCGAGAGGGAGGGCCGGGTGAGCAGGTCAGCGTCTGCTCACGCCCGTCTGCACAAGCCACTCCTGGCTCGGCTCACAGGGACAGCGCGGCATCCTGGCGCTCGGCACCGGGGTATCCTTACCTGACGCTGCGGCCGTAGTAAGCGCAGAAGCTCCCGGCGTCCGCACATCAACGCCAGCGCCATCTTGCCGGGAAGAGGACGTACCTTCGCGTCTGCGCACTGAGAACCGCAGCCTCGCGGGAGGACGCCCTTTTGGAAATGGGCGTGAAGTCAGAGCTTTATACCACGCTCAGGAGGTAAAGGAGACTGGCCCTTGGCGGCCATATTTGAAGTGGGTAAGAAGCCGCAAGGGAAAATTAACGCGATCGCGCTGATACTGTTTTCAGGAGACTGAAGTTCTTTTGTTAGTGGAGAAGCCTGGTGCACTGCGGTCGATAGGGTCGCTAAGAGTCGGACACGACTGAGCGACTTCACTTTCACGCATTGGAGAAGAAACTGGCAACCCACTCCAGTGTTCTTGCCTGGAGAATCGCAGGGGCGGGGGAGCCTGGTGGGCTGCCGTCTATGGGGTCGCACAGAGTCGGGCACGACTGAAGTGACTTAGCAGCAGTAAATCCTGAGCCGTTTTCCCTCTATCCTTTAAATACACTATTCTCTAAAAAATACTCTCCAGAGGGTCTTGGCTGTCCTCGGTGTGGGTTTTCTGTACCCAGTGATGTTTGATTTTTTGTACGTCAAGGCTGTATATTGTCACCTTGCTTATTTAACTTATTTGCAAGTATATCATGAGGAACGCTGGGCTGGAAGAAGCACAAGCTGGAATCAAGATTGCCGGGAGAAATATCAATAACCTCAGATATGCAGATGACACTACCCTTATGGCAGAAAGTGAAGAGGAACTAAAAAGCCTCTTGATGAAAGTGAAAGAGGAGAGTGAAAAGGTTGGCTTGAAGCTCAACATTCAGAAAACAAAGATCATGGCATCTGATCCCATCACTTCATGGGAAATAGATGGAAAAACAGTGGAAACAGTGTCTGACTTTATTTTTTTGGGCTCCAAAATCACTGCAGATGGTGATTGCAGCCATGAAATTAAAAGACGCTTGCCCCTTGGAAGGAAAGTTATGACCAACCTTGATAGTATATTAAAAAGCAGAGACATTACTTTGCCAACAAAGGTCCATCTAGTCAAGGCTATGGTGTTTTTTTTTTTTTTTTAAGGCTATGGTTTTTCCCGTGGTCATGTATGGATGTGAGAGTTGGACTGTGAAGAAAGCTGAGCGCCGAAGAATTGATGCTTTTGAACTGTGGTGTTGGAGAAGACTCTTGAGAGTCCCTTGGACTGCAAGGAGATCCAACCAGTCCATTCTAAGGGAGATCAATCCTGGGTGTTCATTGGAAGGACTGATGCTAAAGCTGAAACTGCAATACTTTGGCCAACTCATGCGATTAGTTGACTCACTGGAAAAGACTCTGATGCTAGGAAAGGTTGGGGGCTGGAGGAGACGGGGACGACAGAGAATGAGATGGCTGGATGGCATCACCGACTCTGTGGACATGAGTTTGTGTGAACTCCGGGAGTTGGTGATGAACAGGGAGGCCTGGCGTGCTGTGATTCATGGGGTCGCGAGAGTCGGACACAACTGAGCAACTGAACTGAGCTGAACTGAACTGAATACTGTAATATGGGCTTCCCTGGTGGCTCAGAGGTTAAAGCGTCTGCCTGCAATGCGGGAGACCTTGGTTCGATCTCTGGGTCAGGAAGATCCCCTGGAGAAGGAAATGGCAACCCACTCTAGTATTCTTGCCTGGAGAATCCCATGGAGGGAGGAGCCTGGTAGGCTACAGTCCATGGGGTCGAAAAGAGTCAGACACGACTGAGTGACTTCACTCACTGAATCACTGTAATATGTTGGGAAGCCTGGCGTGCTGTAGGCAGTCAGTGGGGTAGCAGAGTCGGACCTAACTGAGCTACAACAAATATTGTAATTACAGTGCATGCTAAGTTACTTTAACCGTGTCCGAGTCTTTGCGACCTCATGTACTGTAGCCTTCCAGGCTCCTCTTTCCATGGAATTCTCTAGGCAAGAATACTGGAGTGGGTTGCCATTTCCTTCGCCAGGGGATCTTCCCAATTCAGGGATCGAACCTGTGTCTCTTATGTCTCCTGCATTGGCAGGCAAGTTCTTTACCACGGGCGCCACCTGGGAAGCCCCTGTAATCACTGATCCAGTGAAATCTGAGAATGGTCTGGAATTAGAAATTGAAGGAAGGCAGCTTCTAGGAAATACTTTTCTTCCAGATAAAGAGAAAGCTTTAAGAGGAGGCTCTATCTTGCGCTTTCTTAAGAGATAGATTGAGGAGCCTCTTGTGACGTTGGGACAAGTCTTTTTTAAAAATATGTATTTAATTGCAGCATGTGCACTCTTAGTCAGGACATGTGGGATCTGGCTCCCTGCCTTGGGAGCAAGGAGTCTTAGCCATTGGACCACCAGTGAAGTCCCCTAGGGGACAAATCTTTAAAGATGAGACGTGAACATGCTGAAGATTGTTGTATGGAAAGATAGAAAACCCCCTGGAAAATCCCTTGAATACTTGATGATGTCATTGAGCTGTTGCTGAGCAGAGTTAGACCCACTTGTCTCTAGATTTTGTTGTGTAAGATAACTGACGGTCTTTATTGTCAAAACCTTTATGACATATTAATAACATATGTTGGATGTCATTGTAAACAAGCTTTTAAAAGTTACTTTGAAAAATTAATACAGAGGTAATGACAAATATTGGTTGATTCCCTGGTAGCTCAGATGGTAAAGCGCCTGCCTGCAATGCAGGAGACCCGGGTTCGATCCCTGGATCAGGAAGATCCCCTGGAGAAGGAAATGGCAACCCACTCCAGTACTCTTGCCTAGAAAATTCCATGGATGGAGGAGCCTGGTGGGCTACAATCCACGGTGTTGCAAAGAGTCGGACACGACTGAGTGACTTCACTTCACTTTAATGATAAATGTACAGCTATAGAACACTTGGCAAAAAGTCGAAAACCAGAAAATCAAAAACCAAACAACCTGTGGTAGACTGTTACTTTGGTCAGTCAGTTCAGTCGCTCAGTCTTGTCTGACTGTGACCCCATGGACTGCAGCACGCCAGGCCTCCCTGTCCATCGTCAACTCCAGGAGCTTACTCAAACTCATGTCCATCGAGTCAGTGATGCAGTCCAACCATCTCATCCTTTGTCGTCCCCTTCTCCTCCTGCCGCCTTCAATCTTTACCAGCATCAGGGTCTTTTCAAATGAGACAGTTCTTCACATCAGGAGGCCAAAGTATTGGAGTTTCAGCCTCAGCATCAATCCTTCCAATGAATATTCAGGACTGATTTCCTTTAGGAAGGACTGGTTGGATCTCCTTGCAGTCCAAGGGACTCTCAAGAGTCTTCTTCAACACCACAGTTCAAAAGCATCAATTCTTTGGCGCTCTGCTTTCTTTATAGTCCAACTCACATCCATACATGACCACTGGAAAAACCATAGCCTTGAAGAGCTGGACCTTTGTTGGCAAAGTAATGTCTCTTTTTTTTAATATGCTGTCTAGGTTGGTCATAACTTTCCTTCCAGGGAGCAAGCATCTTTTAATTTCATGACTGCAGTCAGTATCTGCAGTGATTTTGGAGTCCCCAAAAATAAAGTCTGCCACTATTTCCACTGTTTCCCCATCTATTTGCCATGAAGTGATGGGACCGGATGCCATGATCTTAGTTTTATGAATGTTGAGCTATAAGTGAACTTTTGCACCCTCCTCTTTCACTTTCATCAAGAGGTTCTTTAGTTCTTCTTCACTTTCTGCCATCAGTGTGGTGTCATCTGTATATCGGAGGTTATTGATATTTCTCCCAGCAATCTTGATTCCAGCTTGTGCTTCATCAAGCCTAGTGTTTCTCATGATGTACTCTGCATATAAGTTAAATAAGCAGGGTGACAATATACAGCCTTGATGTACTCCTTTTCCTATTTGGAACCAGTCTGTTGTTCCATGTCCAGTTCTAACTGTTGCTTCTTGACCTGCATACAGATTTCTCAAGAGGCAGGTCAAGTGGTCTGGTATTCCCATCTCTTTAAGATTTTTCCATAGTTTATTGTGATCCACACAGTCAAAGGCTTTGGCACAGTCAGTAAAGCAGAAATAGATGTTTTTCTGGAACTCTCTTGCTTTTTCAGTGATCCAGCAGATGTTGGCAATTTGATCTCCTGTTCCTCTGCCTTTTCTAAAATCAGCTTGAACATCTGGAAGTTCATTATTCACATGTTGTTGAAGCCTGGCTTGTAGAATTTTGCGCATTACTTTACTGGCATGTGAGATGAGTGTAATTGTGCAGTAGTTTGAGCATTCTTTGGCATTGCCTTTCTTTGGGACTGGAATGAAAACTGACCTTTTCCAGTCCTGTGGCCACTGCTGAGTTTTCCAAATTTGCTGGCATATTGAGTGCAGCACTTTCACAGCATCATCTTTTAGGATTTGAAATAGCTCCACTGGAATTCCATCACCTCCACTAGCTTTGTTTTTAGTGATGCATTTTGGTAGTCCCAAATGAATCTTGCCTCTCAGTTTTGCACCGTTGATAGTTCCCTTCTGTTGAATCTGAGCTGGCCTACAACTTGCTTTGGTCCTTAGAATTCATCCTAGGCCTATGCCGTTTGTGTGTGTGTGTGTTAGTTGCTCAGTTGTGTCTGACTCCTTGTGCCGTGTGTGTTAGTCACTAAGTTGTGTCCGACTCTTTGTACCAAGTGTGTTTGTGTGTGTGTGTGTTAGTCGCTCTGTCGTGTCTTACTCTTTGTGACCCCATGAACTGTAGCTGGCCAGGCTCCTCTGTCCATGGAATTCTCCAGGCAAGAATACTGGAGTGAATTGCCATTCCTTCTCTGGGGACCGTCTCCACCCAGGGATTGAACCTGGGTCTCCCGCATTGCAGTCAGATTCTTTACAGACTGTATGCCTTAAGAAAACTTAATAGCTTCTACTTTTGCATTCAGGGTCATTGGAAGGACTGATGCTAAAGCTGAAACTCCAATACTTTGGTCACCTCATGCGACGAGTTGACTCACTGGAAAGGACTCTGATGCTGGGAAAGGTTGGGGGCGGGAGGAGAACGGGGCGACAGAGAATAAGATGGCTGGATGGCATCACCGACTCTGTGGACATGAGTTTGAGTGAACTCCGCGAGTTGGTGACGGACAGGGAGGCCTGGCGTGCTGTGATTCATGGGGTCACAGAGAGTCGGACACGACTGAGCCACTGAACTGAACTGAACTGAACTTGCATTCAGGGGCAAGTGGCATTGGACTTCCATGTTGTGTAGTGTAAAGCCCAACCTAACCACATGGAGGAACGCTGGGTGAAGGCTTGGCTAACAGCAGCCTCTGAGCTTCCAGCCAACAGTCACAACCAACTCACCAGCCATGTGAATAAGGTCATTTTGGAAGCAGCTTCTTCAGCCTCTTCTGTAGCTGTTGATACTTTGGATGACTCTATGTGGGGCAGAGATAGGCTGCCCAGCTCTGCCCAAGTTGCAGAATACAAGCAAATACAATGATTGTGGTTTTAGCCACTAAGTTTTAGAGTACTTTGTTGTGTGGCAGTAGATAACTGAAATGAATTAAAATGTTATGTGAATAGGTTTTCGTACTTGAGAAAACATTTCATTACCACTAAAGCTAACTGAGGTCTGCTTATATTAGTTTGCACTTATTTC
The DNA here is from genome assembly GCF_049115385.1 of Moschus berezovskii. Taxonomy (NCBI): domain Eukaryota; kingdom Metazoa; phylum Chordata; class Mammalia; order Artiodactyla; family Moschidae; genus Moschus; species Moschus berezovskii. The sequence continues at coordinate 97,399,982 of NC_142468.1, forward strand.
TGACCTTTTTTCTGTGTGTTTTTATTGCCTTTTCATGAAAATTAGCCCTGTTTCTCCCTCTAGATTATACAATTCTAGAGGCAGCGAGCAAGTCTCTTATCTTTTGCACTTTTCCCCTCTCATCAAGCTTTGTTTTAGGACTTTTCTGGTGGTCCAGTAGCTAAGAATCTGCCTTCCAATGCAGGGGACTCAGGTTCAATCCCTGATCGGGGAACTGAGAACCCATGTGCAAAGCCTGTACACTACAACTAGAGTCCGCATCTCTAGAGCCCATTCTCTGCAACTAGAGAACACCTTGCAACTAGAGAAAACTCTTCTTTGAGCTGCAACGAAGACCCAGCATGACCAAAAATAAATAAAAGTTAAATAAAAGGTTTGTTTTAATGGAACTCAAAATTCTGTGATAGACTTTTGGTCAAGTTGTTTCCATTAAAAACTGCTGATTTTCATGCATGTTGCTATATTTAAATAGATAAACAACAAGCATCTACTGTATAGCACAGGGAATGCTGCTCAATATTCTGTAGTAATCTAAATGGGAAAAGGAATTTGAAAAAGAACAGATACATGTATAAGAATAACTGAATCACTTTGCTGTACACCTGAAACTAGCATTGTTAATCAACTATGCTCAAATATAAAATAAAAATTAAAAAATATTCAAATAAAAAATTTCTGATTTTAAAAACTAATAACTTTAAACTGCCCATACAAAACAAATGGTCCACAAAACATTCTCCTTTCCTTCTGAAGGTTTTGTGATGCAGTGTTATCATTAACCCTGTCTTTTATTATTGAATGTAAATGGCCAATTGAGACAAACAGTTCTGAGACTGTTCTTCCACCACTGATTAAGACTGGGGTGGCAGGTATTGGGGATAATATTGACTTAGTCTTCTGAGCTTTCTGGGAAGACTTGGTGACCTTGCCAGCTCCAGCTGTGTTCTTGTCCACTGTTTTGATGACACTCACAACCATCTATCTCATGTCATGAACAGTAAAATATGACCCAGAGGAGGATAATCAGAGACGCTCTCAACACACATGGGCTCACCAGAAACGATATCAATGATGGCAGCATCACCTGCTTCAAGAATTAGGGGCCACTTCCAGGTTTTCCTCAGAATGACCATCAGTCTTCAGCTCAGTAAACTTGCAAGTGATGTGAGCTGTGTGGCAGTCCAGCACAGGTGTGTATCCAGCACTGATTTAGCCTGATTGGTTCAAGATAATCACCTTGAGCTGTGAAGCCAGCTGCTTCCATTGGTGGGTCTTTTCTGCTGTCACTAGCTACATTGCCACAATGAATATTTTGACATAAAAATCCACATTGTCCCCAGGAAGGGAGTCACTCAAAGGTCATGATGCATTTCAATAGACTTCACTTCAGTTGTAACATTGACTGGAGAACACCAGTCTGCATTGGACAGTACCAATGCCACCAATTTTATAGATGTCTTAGAGGGGCAGATGCAAGGGCTGGTCAGTTGGAAAAATTGGTGGCAGGAGGCAGTCCAGAGCTTCAAGCAGCGTGGTTCCACTATCTTTGCCATCTTTACAGGTGAATTTCCAGTCCTTGAACCAAGGTGTGTTAGCACTTGGCTCCGGCATGTTGTCACCATTCCAACCAGAAATTGGCACAAATGTGTCAGGGTTGTAGCCAATTTTCTTAATGTAGGTGCTGGCTTCCTTAATGATTTCCTTGTTGTATCTCTTCTGGCTCTAGGGTGGCTCAGTAGAATTCATTTTGTTAACACTAACGATTAGTTGTTTCATACTCAGAGTATAGGCCAGAAGGGCATGCTCACAGGTCTGCCCATTCTTGGAGATGACTGCTTCAAATTCATCAGCACCAGCAACAACAATCGGGACAGCACAGTCAGACTGAGATATGTCTGTAGTCATGTTGTTGATAAGTCTTTGTGTTCTGGGGCATCAATGTTGGTCACATAGTACTTGCTGGCCTCGAATTTCCTTGGGGAGATATTAATGGTGATATCTTATGTTCAGCTTTCAGTTTATCCAAGACCCAGACATCCTTGAAGGAGACCTCTCCCATCTCAGCAGCCTCTCTCTCAAACTTTTTGATGGTTCTTTGTCAACTCCACCACATTTGTAGATCAGATGGCCAGTAGTGGTAGACTTGCCTGAATCTACCTGTCCAGTGACAGCAATGTGGATATAAGTTTTTTCCTTTCCCATTCTGACGTAGATTTAGTGATGGTTTTTATGACACATGTTCTTGGTGGCAAACCCATTGTGAAAAAACCTTTCACGCCTGCTTTTAAAAAATTTTAAAGTTGGCTTTCATTTCATTTATTTACTAAAAATAATTCTCTGTTTGGTTATTAATTTATTTTTTGGCTGTGCTGGGTCTTTGTTGCTGCTTATGGGCTTTCTCTTCATTGTGGTTTGAGGGCTTCTCAATGATGGCTTCTCTTGTTTGGGAGCATGAGCTCTGCACTAGGGCTTCAGTAGTTGTGGCATGGACTTAGTTGCCCCAAGCTATGTGGAATCTTCCTGGACCCAGGATTGAAACTATATCCCCTGCATTGGCAGGTGGATTCTTAATCACTGGACCACCAGGGAAGTCCTAACTTGAGAACTTTTAATTTCCTCTTCTCTCCTCTGCTTGTATACATAATCTTTCTTCCCTGTGTTGGAACACACACATACCAAAAACCTTTGTTTGACTTCGATGGAACTCTTAGCCTCTTTTCTAATCCTTTTATTGTTGCTGGTTTAAGAATGAAACTCCATTTTCTAAATGCATAGTTGTTCCTAGTTCTGCTGTCTTGACTCCTCCTGCTCCTTCAACTTCTGTCCCTGTGATTTAAATTGCTCATTGAATAGCAGTCCTGGCTTCTGAATCACAAGGCAAAAGTGTTTTTTCCCAGCCCTCCCTGTTTTAACTTCTCTGTGGTATTTGACACTGTTGATCTCCCTTTTTTCTAAAACTCTCTTCTCTTGATTTTCATAGCACAACATATGATTTTCTTCTCATCTTTTTGCTGTAAACTTTTCAAAACAGTTTGGATGACTAAATGTCATTGAGCCTAATTTCCATTTCCATTTTGCAGTTTGAAGGGGTCATGAAGTGGTTGTGGGTGTTACCAGAAGCCAGTTGCGGTTCATTAGGCTTTGTAGGAAGATATGCAGTGATGTCAAAGCTTCCTCACTTGAAGTCTAGGTATTTGATTGTGTCCAAGGCTGGTTAAAGTAACCAATCCTATAAGAGATTAATGCTCCCAATGTAGTGTTTTCCCTAAACAGAGCTTACCTTTCCAATTCTATAATTCTCTGTTGCAATCTTTCAATTTCTAATCTCTCTGATAGATTAATTCCATTGCTGGGGCAATGGTCAAACTCTGTCTTCTGATTTTTGCTTTTCATTTCCTACTGGCGTGCATTGATTTTACTTGTCGGGTTTTTAGAGTGCTGGAGGTGTTTGCTGCCAACTCCTGATCTTCAATGTGAGAAAAAAGCCCCACTTTCTTTGACAGGCTTTTATCCATAGATGTAGGAGTTATTTAACATAATCTAGATTTTGAAAGGTAGAATGCTTCTTAGAGATTTTGTTTGTTGCTCAAGATGCAGAAAATAGAGCTCGTTGACTGAGAAGAATTGTCTCTCCATAAATAAAGAGCGATTACTTAAAAACATCCTACTGAGAAAAAACAACCTGGTCTTATAAACAATTTCTTTTTGTATTGTGCTGAGTTATAGGTGAACTTCTAGTTCTTACTATTGTTAGTTGATACTTATCATGTAGCCTTGTGTGTTAGTCAATCAGTTGTGTCCGACAAATGAAAATGGAAAAGGAAGCTTTTACAACGAAGAAAATAGAAGCCTGAAGTTATTTCTCTGTGAACTTTAACTACTGTTTATTCCTGATTTCAAAAATGGCATATTTTAACATAGCCTTAAAAACCCATCCCTGTTCTTGTCATTTATTTTGAGCTAACCATTTATTACTGAAACTTAAAGATAAAAACTAGGGAGATTTCTTGACTTATGGTTTATAGCCTTGCTCTAATTTTCCCTCTTTCTTTTCTTATGTTGTACTGCCTTTCCCGTATACATTTGTTGTACTTGGGTACATTGTGAAGTCTAAACTCACAGTCTACTTTTATTACATTATGAGGGAATTTCAGAATATAAGATCACTTGGCTGGTAATAAGTAAATTAGGTAAAGAATTTAGCTTAGGTCTCTAAATAGCCAAATGGAGAACAATTAGAATCTCAGAATTGAGGATAGTAACATAATAATCCACTAACTAGAATAAGAATCTGTGAATGCATACTGATGTACACCAGTTAATGAATAAATATATAAAAGTAAGGATTTTCCCAGCAAGACTACTGCTGTGGGTTGCCACGCCCTTGTCCAGTGGATCTTTTCGACCCAGAGATCAAACCTAAGTCTTCTGCATTTCCTGCATTGTACATGGATTCTTTATCATTGAGCAACCATAATTCTTTACCACTTCTTACCACCGGGAAGTCCCCTAAATGTGTGTAGTGGAAAGTAAATATTTAAAAGAAAGAATAATAAAGCATGGGGCAAAATGTAAACACTTGGTGAATCTTGGTGAATACTGGAGTGCTTTGCATGAGTCTTGCAAATTTCCTGCTAACTTAAAATTATACCAAAATAAAAAGTTACCATATAAATACAATTCTGAATTTTGAGGGGTTAATTTTTTCAAGTAAAAACCTTTAAATGAAGTATAGTAAGCATACAGAAGAGTGCAGACACCAAAATATACAGACAGATTCTTCAGTTTTATGAAATGAACCCCACCCCCCATGTAGTCATGATCCAGGTCAGGATCTAAAACATTACTGACATTCTGGAAGCAACTTTCCTACTCATTAGGCCATCCTTCCTCTGCAAGTGAGTGAGTGAGTGAGTGAAAGTTGCTCAGTTGTGTCCAACCCTTTGTGACCCTGTGGTCCATGGAATTCTCCTTATCATAATACTGGAGTAGGTAGCCTTTCCCTTCTCCAGGGTATCTTCCCAACCCAGGAATCAAACCGGGGTCCCCTCATTGCAGGCAGATTCTTTACCAAATGAGCTATCAGGGAAGCCCTTCCTCTGCAAAGGCAACCTTTATACAATTTCTATTGTCAGATTAGTTTTGCCTCTTTTTCCATGTTATATAATTAGAATCATACCATATGATTATTTTTTGTGTGTGCTTATTTTTTCCCCGGCATTTTGTCTGTGAGTCATTTCTTGATGCAAGTAGCTGTAATTAGTTTTCTTTAATATTTCACTGTATTTAAATAGACCATAATTTATTTACCTGTTATACCACTGTTGGACACTTGAGTTGTGTGGTAGGCAGTCCCTAAGATGGCTGCTAGTAATCCTTACCTCCTGTTACTTATCACCTTGTGTAATCCTCTCTCCCTGAGTGTGAGCTGGATCCAGTGACTGGCTTCTAGTGAATAGGAAAAAAGTGATGGAATTTCACTTTTAAGATTAAGTTATAAAATGACTTGGCTTTCATAATGGGTTCTCTCTCTTAGTCTGCTTCAGTTCAGTTCACTCAGTTGTGTCTGACTATGACCCCATGAACCGCAGTATGCCAGGCCTCCCCGTCCATCACCAACTCCTGGAGTTTACTCAAACCCATGTCCATTGAGTCGGTGATGCCATCCAACCATCTCATCCTCTGTCGGCCCCTTCTCCTCCTGCCTTCAATCTTTCCCAGCATCAGGGTCTTTTCAAATGAGTCAGCTCTTCACATCAGGTGGCCAAAGTATTGGAGTTTCAGCTTTAGCATCAGTCCTTCCAATGAATATTCAGGACTGATTTCCTTTAGGATGGACTGGTTGGATCTCCTTGCAGTCCAAGGGACTCTCAAGAGTATTCTCCAACACCACAGTTCAAAAGCATCAATTCTTCTGCACTCAGCTTTCTTTATAGTCCAACTCTCACATCCATACATGACTACTGGAAAAACCATAGCCTTGACTAGACAGACCTTTGTTGGCAAAGTAATGTCTCTGCTTTTTAATATGCTGTCTAGGTTGGTCATAACTTTCCTTCCAAGGAGTAAGCGTCTTTTAATTTCATGGCTGCAGACACTATCTTCAGTGATTTTGGAGCCCCAAAAAGTAAAGTCTGCCACTATTTCCACTGTTTCCCCATCTATTTGTCATGAAATCATGGGACCGGATGCCATGATCTTAGTTTTCTGAATGTTGAGCTTTAAGCCAACTTTTGCACCCTCCTCTTTCACTTTCATCAAGAGGCTCTTTAGTTCTTCTTCACTTTCTGCAATCAGGGTGATGTC